>NC_044026.1:4696666-5070833 GCF_900496995.4 Aquila chrysaetos chrysaetos | reverse complement strand
CCTTCTGCGAGCAGCCCATCCTGCATTGATTAATTATTGCTGTCATTATTGTTGTTGTTGTTATGGCTATTATTATCAAAACTGCTAACAACGATAATAAATATTGTAGCTGGTTTAGGTTAGCTTCTGTCAGCATCTCTCTTTTTAGTGAAGCAAGGTCCTTGTTGAAACTGCTTCCTGCTGCAAAAGATTATTCTGAACCACTTCTTCCATCACGCTCACAACAGATACTTTCCAGATACTCTAGCTCACCAGACACTCCTTGGAAATGTCAGATATGTCTTCCGTGAAGAGCTCCTGTTTTTAACAATATATTAATATTTCAAGCAAATACTTGGCAAGTCTTCAGATTTTGCCAGTGGGTCCTAGCATCTTAGGAAAAAAAGGAGATTTATGGACAGTGCTGGTGGAGGGGTGGACATCAGGCATGTAAAAAGCATACCTTGTGGTTTTAGTGACGCATGAATTATAATCACAGATGGTAGTGGGGTGCATTCCAGTCACGGTGACAAAGATAAAAGGCAAGGCGAAGATTTGCATTACTAATTATTTATGGGAGCCTGGTGTTCAACTATGCAATGCTGCCGTGGGTAGATTGCCTTTCAGAAAAGTACTGTAACATTAGCTGTCCCCCAAAACACCCTCTCAGTTATTTTTTCATGGATGAGCAGTGACATGGCAGAAGTACTACTTGTCGTGCAGGTGTGACTGGAGTGCAGGACATTTGGGGGTTTCTCCTTGCGCTCCCCAGGTAAGTCGTGTTTTACCACAGAGCCTCCATGGACCAGGGACACATGTAGCTGCCCAAGAAAGAGGATCTCAGCCATCCTGCTCCATCCAGGATGAAATTCCAGATGGGTACAAGTCCTCTCCTTCCTGCCTTTTCTTTTGGCCTTTTTCTCCTCCCTCTCCCTTCACTCCAGATTACAGTCTGGCCAGTTTTAATGTGTCATCTGCCAGGCACCTTTTAGCTTACTATTATCAGATGGCTAAGACAACTATTGCCCTGCCTGGTCTTGGCTGTTCACTCTTATCCACAAACTACCTCCCCAGCTAGGCTGAAATAAAGTGGCTTTTTTCAAAATTTTGTCTGGGGTTGGTTTTTGGTTTTTTTTTCATCCAGATTTGTTGTTAGATCTGGCATGAGAGCAGCGGCAGAGCTGTGGGAACAGGGAGAGAGGGTGACTGTATAAGAAGCCGGGTCCTGCAGCAGGGCTGCCACACATGGAAAGCATTGCAACGGTCCACGACGTGACGGGCTGAGGGCAGCCCTTTGCCCACCCCTCTCTGCTGAGTGAGTGTAAAAGCAGTGTTGTCCCTAAATATTTCAAATACAGAGGGAGTCTGCGGCTTCAACTTGAGGTTATTCCCGAGGTGCCAGGCACCTAAGTGGATTTTTCGTGGTGTGTGTTTGGTTGTGCAATGCAGTCATTTTATTTCCTGGGATGTAAAGTCAGATGTACACATATACAGGAGGGAGGACATGTAGATGCTACAACTTAAATATCTACATCTGAGTCACCTCAGGCACCAGGTACAGCCTGTGGAGCCCAGAGCACTATTCAGCTTACCCAAAAGTACGAGGACATCCTCACTTGGTTAAACATCCTCACTTGGTTAAACAGTGAGCACTGCTAAAACAAAACACAACAAAACCCCAGCTAGTAGCTGTAAGGACTGGTTCAGAAAAAGAGTTGCTCCAAGTCAACCTTCCACTGGAAATCAACCCCTGGTGTTCTTCGGAGTTAGCAGAGATTGTCTTCAGAGCTGAATTCAGTGGGAGAAGGGCAGGAGAGCCCGCCTGTGGTCCACAGATACCTTTTTCAATTTTTTATTTTGCCACTGAGTGCTTTTCACACAGCGCCCCAGAAACTACACTACCACCTCCTTAAATGAAGCTGATCCATGCACGGGCTGGGCTGACACAGGCTTGCAGAAGAAGGTTTTAAAGCAGAGCTGCTTAAAGCATGCTAGTGGATGGCAGGTTATTTACACGTCAGAAAACACTCCTGCTGGACACAAGCAACCATAAACACTGACCCTTTACAAGCCTGCTTTCATGCTCAAAGAAACCTGATGCTCAGCCATGTGGAGGAATCATTTCTTTCCTCTCCGTAGCAGAAAGTTCACTGAAATGGAAAGCAGCTCTTACAGCTGAGTGCTCCAACTGGAATTATTAAGTATTTTTCAATAGCTGGCAAAATGATGTATTCACTTTATCAGTTATCATGTAAATACTTTGTACTAAAAGCACTAAACCATCTTTTGCAAGATTAGATTGGATTAGACACATACTATAAAAATTACTCCTAATGAAAATGTTTAGGTCTGAAAGAGGATTTAAATATTATTTTCTATCACTTTAGGGCCTTTGTATAAAGGAGAATCTGGTCCTTTATGTTTAAATGCTTTAAAGCATCCAGCTTAAACTGCATTACTCAGGAATTTCCCTGTTGCCATTAATAGCCCACTCTTAATTTGAAGTACAGAGGAAGAATAGCAATCAAAACCTGAATTTCCAGGCATTTTCTAATTCAGACCTATCTCACTTTCCTATATTAAAAGATGTGATTTATACGCTAAGTTAACAGACTCTTAAAACAAGACACTAAAAGCAGAGGTTGTAAAGCATATAGTTTACCTGAGCTGCCTCCAGGAGTCCTTCTATATCCCACGCTTGCCTGAGCTGAGCCTTTCAGGCTGAGTTAATCGGGATTTAACAGAAAAACACTGCCACAAGCTTACCAGACCGGCAGGCACGGCTCCCTGCAAGGACACCCTCCTTCTGCGTCGGCGTCACCGCTGTCCCTGCAGGCAGCGCTGGCCTCTTTCCCCACGTAAGGCTCACCCAGCCCCAGCCAGGTGCCCTGCTGCTCCCCCGGGGGTTCTCCTTCTGCCGGGGGGAGCTGAGCCCGATCTTTGGGGCAGGAGAAAGCCCTGCCTTTGGGGAGGGCAGATCTCGAAGCCAGGTCTGGGTGGAAGTCAGGTGCGTCGCCTGCGGGAGTCCCCGTGCCGTCCTCTTCTTCAGCTCGTCAACCTTGAGCTGGGGTTTTGCGTTATGCACCCACATGAGATGGGGGTTTGATAAATAGCGATGTAGCTATGAGGTGGACGGACATTTCCCCACGGAGGCCGTTGCTATCATGGGTCTTTTTTCTCCTCCACCCTCTCTCTGAGATCACGCCTGCACCTTTCCGCTGTCGCGGTGGGCAAGAGGTGCCAGGGGTCGGCCCGGAGGGGTGAGGGAGGTGGGAGGAAATGTTTTTGGTTTGCAGGACAAGGATCCCACTATATTCTTGGTACCTGGATCCATGCCCACCCCACCGCTCCTCTGGGATCAGCTCCCAACCCTGGTTTTCAAGCCTGTGACCCCACAGCCCCAGGAGAAGACCTAAACCTGTGCTCAGTTCCAAGAACTGTACACGCTCGTGGCGTGTCTCAGACAGGATGGACATTCGCACACGTTTAAATCTTTTCCTGACCCAGGGGTCTTAAGAACGTGCTCAGAGTTGGTTCCAGGGAAATCGGTTTCGTAATTTGGAAGCCGCTTCCCAGCACAGCTCGGATATTTGCTCTCTTTGAGTTAGTTATCGATACTCAGCCTGACGAGGACTCTCAGGTACAAGTTTGGGGTAGTCTGAAAGATGCAATTGGGGGGGGGTACCGCTGAGATGTTCACGTTTGGCCACAGCCCTTTTCCTTTCCGAGCAGAGGGACGTGGCTCTCCGCAGCGAGGTGATGTTCCCAGCAGGAGCTCTTCAGCCCAGCTCGGGAGGGCACGATCCTGCCTCCTCGGTCACAGCAGCACCGCCGTGTCTTCCCCTCACCCGTGGGCACGCGTCGTGGTTAACGGTGATTTAACAACCCTCGGGCCTCTGCTGGGGGTTTTAGCCTTTTACTGGGGAATCTTGGCACCCTTCAGTACATTTTATTTTGAAAGAAATTAAACCACTTCCACCTATATGCTTAGGTGATTTTAAAATGTGTTTTTATGTTATCTGAATGGTCAGTTAATACTGTACAAGATTTCATATTCTGGAAAAAAAGTCTGCATTCTTCACCAGCCATTAACCCTGCAATATCTAGCTCCCTGGAGCTGTGAGACCATTTTATAAGCTCACAGAAAAGTTGCAGACCTGGCTCTTGCCTGCACCCATCTCCTTTGTAACCCCATCAAGGCATGGCAGCGTGCAAGTGGGGAACAAGCGTTACGGTGGGGCCGTCCCTGACGGGTCTGGGTGAAGTTCACATGGATGATCACACTGTCCAGCCTTCTAGGCAGAGAGAGAAGAGGTAGCAGGATTTTCACCCAAACTCTTGCAAAAATGCCGATGTTCCCCACTTGTTTGTTTGCTAGTGAAACATGGGTTGGCTTGGGGAATTTCAGCTGTGAGGCAGCCCGTATTCGGAGAATTATGTGGGCTCTTTTTTTCAGCTCTCTCTATTTTATTTTTGCTTTTTTCTTCACTTCACAGAAGTTCATTGAGAATACTGGAGTACCTGAGGGAGGTTTGGAGCTGGTTTTGGATGGTTTTTCAGTCCCTTTTGATCCGGAGACATGGTGTCCGTATCATCAGTCCAAAACAGTGATCCAAAAAAACCCCAAAGCCTCTGCTCAGGGCCTGCCTTACATACATCTGTCCTTGATCTACTTATTTGCTGTGCACTGTACAGCTCTGCTCCTGCCTGCAAAGGCCTCTCCTTTCCCAGGGCTTAAGTCGGGGCATTGGGGTCACCCACCTACTGCTGATGGCTGAGTCCCTGCCCTTACAAATCTCTCTCCTGTACGAGAGCTAAACCTCTGCTTGTGGTTCTCCCCTTCTGGAGAAGCTCATTTTGGTTCCACCACCCTAGGTCTTCTAATAAGGGGTGGCAAAAGAGAGCAGAAAACCTAAGCTGCGGGAGCTGGGCATGGGTCACGATGGTCACAAATGTGATGGGGAAGTGCCTGTTTCAGAAATAGGAGCCAAGCATGTCTAGTAGCCTATAAATAAACAACTTGGGGGCCCAGGCTTTGAGACACATGTATGTGTCACAGAAATGCCTGTTACAACTCTTCAGCACTTTAAAACTGAAGTTATAGCTACAGGCACATGATGGGGACCAAGGGCATGAGGAGACCTGAGATGTATAGCAGGTTATATATGGCATTTGTAAATTATGATAGAGCAACTTCACCACCACAGACAAATGAAAGAGCTTGTGGGAGGCTACCTGAGACCCAGTCTAACCTGTCAGGCTACATCTGCCTTATTTTGGGCCAACAGGCACTGCCTCTTAAGGTGGCAGCTGTAACCTAGTCTGTCTGCAGTAATCTGTCATACTCTCTAGCTGCCTCAGTTGCCCTACCTTCTGCATCCCAAAATGAAGCCTTAAGCACTCCCAGTGACCGTGTGCCTGAGGGATCAATCACTTTCCATGATTATCAAATAAAGAAAAGGGGATGGGTTAAACTGTCATCAAAAAAATGCAGTGAAGATATGATTGTGGCATTTGTCAGCTCAGTGTGTCTCACGTGGAGATAAGCAGTGCAGGTACAAGGTAGCCTGAAGGTTAGATGGACTGCCAATGCTTAATTTCCCCAGGGATGTGCTCTAGATGAAGCCGTACTCTACATCACAGTCTCCCCTGCCTCTGTGTAAGAAGCTGGCCGGATTAAGCAAGTACAAGTATGCAGGCTCATGCAAGCATCACACCTTCCCCTTGCATGAGGGCATACTGCTAGGGCTTGCTACCTCAAAGGCTTGTATATCTTATTCGTGCAAGCCTAGACATCCCTGTTTGCTATATCCTGACTTCCCCCAAATGAAAGCTTTGAGGAGGTTTCCCTGAGGTAATTAATTTGCCTTTTTCCAGTCTCCTAAATCCGTTCTATCGCTCACTCTCAGGTTCGTTTCCCTTCACAAAGCAACATTCACAAGTGGCAAACCTAGCCGACCTTTTCGGTGTGGTGGATGTTTCCACGGATAACTCTCCCCATGACCATGCCACTGTCAGCAAAACCCACTCCATCTCTCCTCCTGCCCGAGCCCCCAAAACGCTCAGCCCCACCACCGCAACACAGAGCACAGCTGGCTCAGCTGGGCTGATACAGCTCTGCCTGAGTCTGTACTGAGAGAACAGAGCCACCTAAAAATACTCTTAAAAAAATAATAATATAACCCAACTGGTTCCCCTGCTTGGTTCAGCGCGTGCTCCCCACAAGCAAACCTAGGAGCGCAAGTAAAGCGGGAACATGGCGTTGGGAATTGCTGCCGAAGGTGGGGAGGTTGGCAGAGGATCTTCGAGGTGGAGTGGCCACAGAAAGCCAGTCTGTGGTATCACAGAAAGCTGCTCGCACCGTGGGAAGCTGTCACGGTCAGAAGGTTTCGGGCTAAGTCTCTGTGCTTGCAACCATCCACTCCCAAGAGATCAGAATCAAAACCAGTATGGCAGGTTAATGGAGGTGGCCAGTGAATTTCGAGCATGACTCATATCTGTGGGCTTTTCCCCAAAAAGAGTTTCTTGTCTAGCGTATCTCTACCACCACACAGAGCCCACAGCTTACACCTCAGATCAGCATTATCTGGCGTGGGAAGGTGGCCAAATGACTAAAATAAACCGGAGAGCTCAACAGACGCCTCCTGCTACATTTGGGTTGTAACATGATTCTTATTTCACCTTTTTTCTCTTGATAAGAGGGCATGCAATGTGCCTGAGAGACTCAAGAAACAAGAAGAGTTCAGTCTCATGATTAAGGGGAACAAAGTATTGGGAATAATCTGTGCATGGGGAGCAATACTATTTTGAGCACAGTTTGGGAGAGTGCTTGTTCAGTTAACAGATAAATCAGTCGGTGGACAAGCCTTCAGATGAAGCTCTGATTTGTTCTTCAGAATAGAGTCAGGAGGTGTGTATGGATCGAAGAAACCACACACTCCGGTAAAGAATACAGGATTCTTTCCTCTAAAGTCTTTCCCTCATAATTTTAACCGAGCCACATAACAGGAGACATTTTTTAAATGACTGCAAACCACAGGATCACTACAGAGGGATGGTTATCCCCAGCTTACAACATGGAGCAGGCTGGTGTTTAACTGTGCGCTGAGATTTTCAGTGCTCCCTTTTGCTTTGTTTTTGCACAGCACCCAGCACGACTGAGCCACTGACGTGGCCAGCTCCTGAGTGCTGCAGTAATTAAAAATATTTATTTAAAAATAAATGTGGCTATTGCTTTTAGGGGGATTCCAGTTAGCATAGATTATTTCAGCATAGTCTCATATACCATGGAAAAGCTCCTGAAATCAATTTATTTTATGCTGAAGAATAATTATGAGACTTATTAATGAACATGAATCCTTGCTTAAAAATTTCCCTGTTAGCCAGGTAAAGGATGCTAACACTCCTTATTTACACCTTCAATATCTCATGCTTTCATATATCAGCAAATATAGAGGGCTACCATTAAACTGTGAAATGGCTTTGTGCAAACCAGGCTCTGCCATTCAGGACCTCTGGCATCAGGGGATCGCTATCCCCTTTCATGTCCTGACCAGTTCAGTCCAGGGAAGCGTACCACTTTGGGCCCAGCCTATTCTTCTGGTTACCATCATGGTCTCCGAACAGCTGGCTATTACTTATTCTCGTGGTTGAGTCCTCTGAAGCCCTCCAGAGGGTCAAGAAGTCAAGACCTTTGGTGGTTAAACGTGAAAGAAAAAAAAGGCAAATCCAGAATGGTGATCCTCCTCCCAAAGTGCCTGCAATTCCGTGTGAAAGAGAAGGAGAGCAAAGTGGTCCCGTTTCACTGAGTTCATCCTGGACACAGGCTCTGCCGTGCTGTTCTCCCGTACCTTACGGTGACTCCCTCGGCACGACAGCAGGGGACTTTGGCCCCTGAAATGCCTTCCTGACTACTGCCACTGACCTCGCGGCTGCTTGTGCAGAGCCGAAATTTGCCGTCCCTCCCCGGGAGCTGAGTTTCTGAGAATGCTCTCTGCTGCCTATCAGCCCTTCTGCAGAGGTGATGAATTGCTGCTGATAGTCCTCTTCAAGTGAGCCAAACAAACCAGGAGGAGCTGTGTAAGGCTTTGACATTGATTAAGGCGCGCGGTGGTTATCCACCGTCATGTGTCTGTCATTAGCTATTAATTAACCTAAGTAAAAGATAAACATTGGCTTTAGGAGCCATTCCCGGGCATTAAGAATTTGCTCTTACTGTATATCCATACCCTAGCATCTGCAGAAAGCGAGTTAAGTAGCTCTTAATTTCTCTGGCTATATGTGTCAAACAGTATTTGCTCTTAATGTTGGAGAATGTCATCTCGCTTCTGGCATGGCTGAAATTTTATGCCCTGTTCAATTTTTAGCAACCTGCCTACTGTCAGTCTACACCAATGACGGCAACTAAAGCTGTCTGGGAGCCATCTGGGAGTCTGAAAAGGATTTCCAGGAAAACCCTTGGTAGGATGATCCAGTGCATTATTCGAGTAGGTGCCGGACAATCTTCTTGGCTCTGAAGCCGAATGCATATTTTGGCTGGCATGGGGCTTCCCCCACAGCTGCTGCTCCTCACCCCTCCTGCAGCACCCGTGATGGCTCCCAGTGGTCCCTAGGCTGCAGGAACCCTTTGGGAACAGGCTGGACACGTGCACGTGCCCGCATGAGCACCTTCCAGCCCAGCTGCCTGTTCCTCCGATCCTCGCCCGTTGCCTCCAGCCCCAAGCGCAGAGGTGCCCGTGGCAGCAGAGACCGAGCCAGGACACGTGCGTGGCAGCGCGAGCGCTGCGTGGGCTCGCTCGCTCAGACCTCCGCTAATGTGCCAATGCCTCTGCCCATCCGTCCCAGGGGTTAGAGGGTGGCCGAGTCACTTTTGCAGGTGAGCCATCACCACACGGTCCGTCTGCTTGTGTCCAGCCGTGGAGATGTATCCCTGGTCAGTCCCTAGCAGAGGGCCTGGCTTCCTCTGGCTTTTCGCTGATGTGTCAGCGGGCTCCCTTCTGGTACCACTGACCATTACCCTGATGGCTAGAAGTCAAACATCTCTTTTCAGGCCGTGCTGTTCCTCTTCACTGAGACATCAGCATCAAAGGCAGGCAGGGAGGAGAGGGATCTTGGCCCCAGAAGCAGCAACATCTCTTGTTGTCTGCCGTTCGGACAGCAGTCTTGGCAAGCGTTAGTTGAGTTTAGTGTCTATTTTTGATATAGGCATCCTTGGAAAATTCCAAATCTGCAAAGTTTGCAGAAAGCATTCTATGGAAAGGAAATATGGCTGCTGATTCAAAATGATGGTGTGTATTCAATTAAGAGCCAACAGAGGATAGTGCAGTTGCCTTAAACCTGAGTAAAACTGAAACAGGATGCAATAAGATCTACCTTTAACTGCATATCATCACAAAACACATCCTAGTGATGCCTCAAAGGAAAATTTCATCTGTGTCTTCCTTATTCTCTACTCTCATGTCCTTTCCCTACTAATTACTAAATGTTCCTGGAAGTCTGAAAAGAAAAATATTAAAGGATAATTTTATTCTTTAGACACACCACTCTTCTCTACTCCTTTGCAATCCCCATGCCTTATCTAAGCATGTACAAACAGTCAGCTGTTTAATATGTTTACCCAAAATAATATTTAAGCAAAGAAAATGTTTTTAACATTGAACCTAATGGACATCTTCATTTCTATTATCATGGTAGATTCAAGATACCAGATTTCGTAAGACACTAGGTTTTGAAATCTCCAAGCTCTGAAGATCCTTGAGTCCAGGATATAAAACAAGTGGAGCTATAGCTTTCATCTCAAAGGGATTTAGCATAAATAATGTTCAGAGTTGAGTTTTCTCAGACTCTGCCTTCTCACCTCAAAGACAGAGAGGTTTTTTCTATCTTCTTCCACCGTGAAAGAAATTCAAGCTGCAACCTAAACTAGCATTATGTCTTCGTGGATCTCTCATCTGAGACTCACCAGATGAAACAGTGCTCGCTCAAGTCTAGCAAAGGCTCAGCGGTAGCCACGAACCATTTCGCAGGGCAGGTTCTGCCTTAGAAATGAAGGAGTGAACTTTCGGCTTTGGGGATACACCACTGCTAGGGCTCATGCACCTCCTCTGCCACTTTGCTAATAGTGCCCTGGAAAGCAATACAGCCGGAAGGATTTTGAAAATCAGAAGTAGCTTTTGCTGTTTTGCTCGATAAATACACCAGGCTTTGATTTAATGTATCTGTGCCTGTCTCAACCTATGGTATCTAACCACCACTCATCTTCCTAGCTTTGCCTAGACACTCCCTCTTAAACAATCCCTTTTTAGAGTGTTTTGCTTTGTGCCAGGCACTTTGTTTGCCATCCGCCTGAGCAGATGGAAATATGCATGCCTCTAACAAACGTGACCTTGTTAGGCTGCTCGTCCTTCGTGTCTGAGCGCGAGAGAGAAGTAAAACGTTACACCCACTACCTTCCAGAGGGCAGAGAGACTCAAACGGCGTGTGTCTGCCGTGCCGCGAGGTGTCTCCTCGTAACGCTGCCTTGATATGATCAACATTGCAGTTACTGCTTTTCAGCATCTCGGCGTTGTTATAAAGCGTATGCTCGCCCACTCGTGCGTGCGCCAACGTTTTCTCTCTCTTCACCTACTGGAAATCACACCTGGGGGCTAAACGTGGTGCGCCGGGAAGCAGCCGTGGCACAGTGCACGGTATCAGTAGCTGTCCTTTTAGCAGTCGTTAAAAAGCGGACCTGAGAGAAAAGCACAAAAATAGAAAGGTCATGTGTGAATGGAAAAAGAGGATAAATGGAGGTTTGTAAGTAGTTTCGATCTGTGACTTGATCCTAAAAGAAAGTTCTAAAAAAAATGACTGCAACCTACTTTGCCCAGACCACGTTTTGCTGCAGCATAAGTGGGGTTTGTCTTTATACAAGAAAGTTGTAAGTCTAAGGTCTGTGGGTATGACCGAAGAAGTGAAACGTGAACCTCTAGAGGCAATTCATCTGACCTCCCCTAGATGCTTAATTGTCCTCTGGAGCAGCCTATTCATGCCCAGAAAAAGAGACTATATTAGTCTCAGCCCTCGAGGGCTCCAGGCAGTTGCCCACAGGGAGCTGTCTAGTGCCGCTGGATATACCGTTGGAGAGCCTGGGGTCTCTGAGACACCTGCATGGGGCGGGAGGGATGAGCAGGAGCCGGCGGTGACCCGTGCTGCTGCGGCTGCCTGGGGTACCCCAGGGCATCACACAGCCCACGAGCCACCTCTGTGACGGCAGCTGAATGAACTCCCCTAACTTGCAGGTCCTTGTATCAGGCCTGGTGGATCTTCCCACAAATACCCTAAATAACCACGCTCAGCCTTAATAAGAATGAAAAGCGTTCCTGTTATAACTCCGTGAACTCCAGGCGGCCAAGCCCCACCCCTGCTCCTCTGCCAAAATGCGCTATAGGGCCGAATGCGAGGGCCAAGGACTCTTCCCAGCGTGAATCGCAGCGGAGGGCAACCTTTCGGTGCCTTACAAGTTCCCTTCCCATCTTAAGCATCTCTTTCTTTAGTGGTTGAGTGTCGCAAAGCAGCGGGGGATCCACGGGAAAGGCTGCAGAGACGGGAGGCTGGGGAGTGTCGGCAGTGAGCGGCGGGAGGAAGAGGGTGCAATTCCCTCCTGTCCATCCTAAGCCTTCTTTTTCCTCCTCCACACCTCTGTATAACTTCCAAACCCCCTCCATCTACTGCTGGCATTTCCTTCTGAGTTCTGTAGCTGCTGTATACAAGGGAAGGAAGAATATGCAATTAGAATATACTAAGATACCATTAGGGATAAATAGGAATTTTTGTCTCTATGTTCACATAGGATGCAGCTGGCACTACAATCGCTTGAAATGAAATAAATCTAGGCGCTTTCAGCACATTTAAGACTGCTGAGGCCTGACAATGGGCAGCAGAATAACTTGGCTTTAATCTTCCACCCTTCACCACCAGTGGCAGGATCCCACCAATGCAGTGGGATAAGGATCGAGCTACCAAAAACTTGACGTCTGTTTTCCAGACCGGGCAGTGTGGGTGACTGATAGCAGCTCTTAAGAAGTATTAGCTCACTGAGCAGTTGTTAGCCATAGACAAGCAAGGCTTAAAAGACAGACAGCCTAAAAATCAGAAACAAGTTAGCACTTGGGACAACTTAAAAGCAGCTACTGATACCCTATATCTCTCCTTTGTTCGGGGTGGCGAGGAGGCTGCCAGCTA
Source organism: Aquila chrysaetos chrysaetos (assembly GCF_900496995.4). Taxonomy (NCBI): domain Eukaryota; kingdom Metazoa; phylum Chordata; class Aves; order Accipitriformes; family Accipitridae; genus Aquila; species Aquila chrysaetos. The sequence goes on along the minus strand of NC_044026.1, from coordinate 5,058,632 downwards.
AAATCGTGTTCTTTCCTTTTAGGGTGTAAGTCCCTGCTGTTGGCAAATTGTTTTCATGTTTGGTAAACCGGCCAACTTGTGACCTATTGGTTGCTGACAAGTGAAGAGGGTACTCTTCTATCCTTGGGACAATAATCAAAAAATGATAGACCAGATTCTCTGCGGTGTTCAGGAGGTGAAAAGGAGCTGGCAAACATGCAGATGCAAATGGCCAGCCCAAAATGCCTCTCCAGGTCACCCCACCTCTCAGGGAGAGCAAAAAATTGAGAAAAAGCAGGTGGAGATGGGCCCGACGTAGAGCTAAGCTGAACCCAGGTCACTGTGTCAGCGTAAGCGAGGTGTCGGAACCCACGGCCTGGGTGCAGATCACCCAGCTGGCCTCATCCTGGTAGCCCTCATTTTTTGGATCAACCTAGAGCAGGCTGTAGGTCAATCCAATTACTCCGATTGCAGCTTTCTGCCAAGCGGCATTTCTTGGGGCAATGTGTGGAGGTACGGTGCTGTGCCCGAGGAGGGGAGAAGAGAGGCTATCAGCACCCTCCGCGTTACGTTTCGGCAGGAGAGGAAAAGGAAAGGGAAGGTTGTTTGGAGCTCCTTGACTCCTTCCGCGTTGCTCTTGACCCACAAGAAGATTGTGAACTGCTGCTTTTCCTTCCTTCCCGCTTGGAAATGCCCCTCTGCTCCTGAAAAGGGCGTGAGATTTCCATCCTCCCCCTTAGCTGCTCTCCCCATAGGTGAGGGAGGAAAGGCAGCCCCGGAGCAGGAGGTGTCTGCGGGCGCTCCAGAGGGGAAAGAAACATCTTTCCTGGCAGGGAAAACGTTGGCAGCATCAATCATTGCCAATGCCAAGTGTTAAGAAAAAGGCAAACAATGAGGCAGATTTCAACAAACGGGAGATTAAAACCAGTGCCTCTGGCTTGTCTTAATGGCCTCCTGATACTTGAGCTTGTGGTGTAAGGAAAGGTTGGATATGCGTGGGAAGGGAAGGGTTAGATGTTACTCGTACAGGCTTTTTTTTATCGATCACAAGGCCTGAAGGTGTCGTTTTAAAAAACAAAATCTGAGATTCTTACTCAGTCTCGTGTCTTCCGGATCTGGAGCTTGAAGGAAAAAATCAAATATTTTTTAATCATTGAATGAAATGATAAATGGGCATCACCATCAAAATGCAACATGTGCTGGCCACCTTCTCTTAAAGACATCAGACTTTCTGATGGAAACACGCTACAATAATCCTCTACCACAGCTAAAAACTGGGAGAAGCATGCAGTCTTGCAGCAATAGATTTCTCAGTTTTAGATTTTGTGGCTGTGTAGACTCTTGCTTTGGCCAGATACTGGGAATCACAGACCATCCCTACAGGACCGATATACTCTACTTATTGATTAGGTTAGTCCAAAATTTTCCTTCAGAATTATTTTCGGTGAAAACCAACGTAACATTTTTTTTCCCCAATTAAATATTTGCCTTCTGAAATGAATGTTTAATTTATTGAGAAAACAATTTAAATTAATTGAAACCTTGACCCTAGGACCTCAGGAAAGCCGTGGTTCAGCGGTTCTCCTCCCTCAGCTCGATTCCTGCCCTGCCTCACCGCTTCCCTGGGGAACGCAACTCCTCAGCAGCGGAGCTGCAAGGTCTGCTACAGGCACCGCTTGCCCAGCGAGCCTGCTGTGTGCAGGAAGGACGGGGATATGAGAGGGCTAATAAACAGCTCTCAACAGTCACTGCAGAGGCATTTCTAAAATACATTTGTTCTTGGTAGTGTTTGTTTTTGTTTTTGTTTTTTTTTTAAATAACAAATGATAACCTAAAGGTTTATGTTCTTTTTTCAGAAAATAAAATTTTCCTTGCAAAGCAAGGGGGAAGCATCCATTTTCTAGTCAGCTGGTACAAACTATTTTTGCACCTGTGCCATTTGGCACTAGATGCAGTTATTATTTATCTGTATTGCCATAGTGCCTAGGAGCCCTGACAGAGACCAGAAACTCATACAAACCAGAACATTTCTTTCATGAAGCTGAGGTAACAGATTTTTAGCTGACAAATAGCAAATCCTTACATTTGTTTGACAAAACCCTCAGTACCTTTCAGACCATGATGAGAATTTAAAATATGGACAAAGTAAAATAGGGATGTGTTGAGGTTTCTTATCTGTAAGATAATAAATCTGAAAAAACGCCAGAATATGTGCAACATGTACAGCAGATACAACTAGAAGCAGAGACTTTTTAACAATTAAAACCAAGAGCAAGGTCCTACTGCTCTATACAAATACAAAATGGAAAAGTAGTTGTTTATGGCTTTGTGTTAGATTCAGCATTATCAAATAACGCATAATACAAACCGAAACCCCTCCTTTGTTTGGGGCATTTGGTGTGGATTCTCTGATGTCTAATGAGGAGACCACCTCAACCCTACCTGCTTCTAGGGTTTTGTTTCTCTAGCTAGCTGCTTATTTTCATGACTCTTGTAGAAAAAAAATATATATATATATATATTTGAGAGCACTACCCTTCTAACAAAGTATATGGAAATTATCAAGAGGGTTCATTGGTTGTTGGGTGATACACACACACTGTCTACGCAGTATGACTGGAACAGAAAGACATCTGCAGCAATGTACCTAACAAGCTGCTCTCCCTTCAAAGTCTTTCAGAGTTTTGTAGAGTCCAGAAGCCTGAAAACCTTACCTATCAGGATCCTCTCTACCAAATTAAATAGGAAAAGCATTTGGAACGTAAGTTCCTATTTTTGCCTTCGTGTTGGCATTTCAAAACTTTCCCCAGAATGAGCTCTAGTGTTTTAAAGAAAGTGCCATGTGGGGGGGAGAGAAATAGTGCTGAGCAAGAGCAGGAGCAGCACGGGAAGGCTGTCTGCCAGGTTTTGCCTCATCATCCTGAAACTCGGTTCTGAGGGAGTTGTGAGTCACTTTCATGGATATAAAAGTAGAAAATTTGTACAACCCAAGGAGACCTATGGGGTTTTATTTCCAGTTCTCTGCTGGCTGCTCAGCTCTGGCTTTTCTTGCCTGCTTCTCCATCTCATCCTTGGATTTTCTCAGCCCTCACCTGCTCAGTAATTTTCTGTTTTATCTAGTTTTGTCACTCAGATGCTGCCGGCAAAACAAGCGTGCTGATGTCCGGAGGAGAAAAGGGAGGGTGGGCAGATCAGGTCATACCTATGCCAAGTTCATACCCATGCCGTGGTTGACCCGCTAAATTGAGTGGGGGGTGTCTCCCCGCTGGGTGCCCCCACCAGTCCCAGCTGCCCCAGAGGAGTTGGTTATCAGCTGTTGGAGCTGTTATCTCTCTGATAGCGTTCGGGAGAGAGGTGAGGAGGAAAAGGAGGGGAGTCTTCAGGTGGAAGAGAAAATGAGATGGGAGATTTCCCTGTCTTTGGGATTAATGGCCTTCACTGCCAAATGTCAAGTCAAGTCCAGACAGGAATCCTATCTCTCATTTAAGTGTTAGAGAGAGAGGAAAGAGAGAGATAGTTAATTTGATATGGTTGTTTCTTTGCGTAAGGAAGAGTCAATAGTTCCCAGAGCAGATGCAGATGGGTCAGGCAGCAGCGTGGGCAGTGTTGGTCCAACACTCATCAGCCATCAACAGACCCCAAATCTCTTCCCTGGTCAGACTGCGGCCAGGGCGAAGGACACACCTACCCCGAAATTAAGTTCCCTTCTACCAGTGCAGAAGACACTAGTTCCCAGCCTGCTTGACTTTAGAAAAAGAAGGGCTTGACCCTTACTTATTGCCCTTTCAGATAATAGCGTAAAGGCCTTCTCTGGTTTTGATAGCTATTAAAAATAAATAAATGAAAAGGTCACATGGACTGCGATTTATGGTAAAACTTTGATCATTGTGCAGAGCTTCACTGTCATGGGAGTGAATGAGGGAACTGCTCTTGGCCTTTTCTCTTTAAATTCATAAGGGAAGATATGTAGGTTTTTTCTTTATCTACAGAAGTGATTTAAATTAGTACACTGGGAAAAAACCATTCTATATAAAAATAATTTTACTGAACTACTGGATCATATGATTTCTCTTGCTTTTACTGGGTTTTCTTTCAGGTTGCAAAGCATGGTAACTGAACCTTTTTATTTCCTCCAGTTCTACTGATTTATCTTTTCCTTCTTCTTCCACGAAGTTTGTGTAACAGTCAGTCATCTGCACTACCTCAGCTAATTATATGACAATGCCTTAAGACTTTTGATGAGGGATAAAAAGTATGATTAGGGCTTTCTGCTTAGCTATTTCTGGTGCTTATTTTTATATCTTCTCTAACAATTAGAGGGAATACACACACAAAGGTCAACATACAGTCCAGAATTAAAGCCACCAGTGAGCAATACGTTTAAGGTTTTCAAATGGTCCATAGGACTGAATTTTAGTCAGCAATTTCACTTAAGAAACGATACCTGATTGCAGACTAAGGTCATAAAAATTTCTGCCATACCATGGCTGCTCATTAGCCATTGTGAAATAAAAAGAATTTGATCCACCCACAATATTACCTTAGGTTATCCACTTGGGAAAGGTACCCAGGGAAGAAGGCTTCTGTACTACTGATGTAAATTGCCAGAACTGCAGCTGCTTTGGAGAAGAGAGTTACAAAACTACTCATAATCAGGGTCCATGTTTGTTGTTATTTAGAGAACAGCTTTCTTTTCGGGGGAGGAAACTATAATGACATATGACCGAAAGTCCAATCATCTTAGTAATCTGCCTCCAAAAGTGGCTGAAAAGAGGTATGTAGAGATGAGTACAAGAACAGGAATCCTCCCCCATGGTATACTCCCAGTACCCAAAAATGACTATCACATTGATCTTAAGAGAGAGAGGTATGGTATGTCTAAGCAATAAATTAAAAAAAAAAAAGTAAGAGGCTACAGTTAGCTAAGTTTAGATGTGCTGCGCTGTAGGCGTAGCAGCAAGAATGACAATTTAGCAGGAAACACCGCTTCGATCTCAAACTCTGTGTACTTCTGACTACAAATCATGAGAAGCAAAAAAAAGAAAAGTCTGTTTGAAGAAGCCTGCTTGGGATTAGGCATCTATAATGTTTCCATAGCATATCTCCCCTACCTCCCTTTTGTCCTATAGCTCATTTCAACAACCAGAAGGCCATACCGGAGTGCCTGCAGGACAGCGAACAGTGAGCATCATCCCTCCGTGCCTGCAGAGAGGCCACTTTCAAGTCAGCAAGAACATCTCCAGGAAAAACATCTTTATTTTTATTAGTGTAACCACTGTCCTGTGGCCTCTTTTTTGAAGCTTGTTGCTGAGTCTGTCAACAGCTGTAAACATCCAGATGTCTCTCATCTCAACCGAGGGAGCTTTCTGAACGATTCTCCTAGCCTGCCCTTCTGCAGTTCATAACTCCGACGTGAACCATCTTTTCATGGGAAAGAAAGTCGCTTCGTGCAATCAGCAGGCCAACATTTTGTGGATCATTAGGCAGCCCAGAACAGGAGGATTGTTTTGAGGAACATAAGGCAAATAGAGGGTACACTGATGGACATTTTTACTCTGGCATACCCTAAATCCTGAATGCTTGAATAATTTATGCTTATGCACAGATTTTTTGGTGAGAGGACAAAACAAAATTTGATAATGTTTCTTTTAAGGAAGTCTCAACAAAATCATAGCTCTTGCTTGCCAAATAAAGAGGCTGCTGTTTTTCCTTCTTTTTTTGAAGGCATTGTATGAATTTTTGTAGTCTTGGGTTATTGCCCTGGGGAATGGCCTATAATTTGAGTGACTGAACATACTGTCTTTGTTTTGACTTTGAACAGGGCTAGTTCTAAATAAATTGTGAATAACAAGAAAAATGCAGCAAACAAATACGGAAGCATCCATGTGACCAGCTCAGACAAGACTAGCCTTTTGTATTCAAGCAAACTGTGTGGTGGGCAGCGGATCTGCTCACATTGCAAATGACAATTAAAAATCCTGACGATGACCGCAGACTTCATGTGCTTATCACGCCGATGGTCTGTGTGCTTCCTTACGCTTTTCATGGTGGGCTTTCTCAGGCAGCAGAGAAACCCCTGCCCGCAGTAAGGAAGTCATACAAGCTCAGACAAGGAAGACACGTGAGGTCTTCATCACCATTGGAGCCACCTACACAGAAGGGCAGGAGGCTCATGAAGGGTAAATCAGGCCACCACAGGGATATTCCGCTGCTGGAGGGGTGAGATGGAGACCCGGGGCTAAGGACAAACTTCTTCTGGAAGAAGATCAACAACAGGGTCTCTGGCAGTTAGATGGGCACATGGGTTGCCCATGCCATGAGACAGACTCGCTTTTCCCCGTTGGCACATCCAGATAATTTGTGGCTTGCCTTCATTTCAGGGCCGTTAGTTGGAGGGTCTTGGTCCAACTCCCCGCCATCAGTCATCGGGAGAGAGGCTGCACAGAGAGATGCTCCTCCTGGGCACTGCAGAGCATGTGTGAACCCACAAAGTGTGGTGTGCAGGCTGTGCATGTCCTCCAGGAAGGGACAGGGACAAAGCGATGGCTCCGTATATGTCCTGGCCACCTTGAGGCAGAGTTTTCTGGCTTCCCTCCTCTGGTTTCGTACCAAGCCTGGCAGCTGCAGACCGAGCAGCTCCAGCAGTCCCCAGGCTGCAGATGCTTCTGGAACTGATGGCTGGTATGAACAAATATTTAGGGGATTAAAAAACCAACTCTGGTATAAAAACAAATATTTCTTTATTAACTTAGGTCAAGGCCTACAAGCTTCAAGTTAATAAGAGCTTTATCCCTGTTTTCTGCCTTAGAACTGGTCCAATTAGGATTCAGTCCTTTTCTGGTTAACTGAATCCTATGCTGTAAATCCTAACACAAAGGCAATGTGCTGACGTGTGGGAATGAAGGGATGGGCTAGAAATATAAATACACTGAGGGGAATACAAAAAAAGGGGGAAATATAAGGTGAAATGATCATTTAAATGACAAAAAGTAAGCAATAGTTTGGTTCACATAAAGTAGGCAAGGAAAATACTTGAAATACAATTTTTATCTTTGCTGTATCTCTTTGAAAACTATGAAAGTCTTTGTAGCTGGCTGAAGATCCTGTGGGAAAACATCTACAATTTAGCAGCGTTATCTTCTCAGTCTGTTCCTATGACTTCTGTGTACTGCTGTTGTGACAACAGATCAGTTACAGCTATTCCAGTTTCCAATTGAATTTGGATTAATGGTTCATTTTAAGGTCTTCTTTAAATCAACTGCATGGTCCACATAAATTATATGTGAGTTGTTAGGGTATTTTGGAAGTAAAGAAAATGTTTCCTAAAGCCCATACATTGCTATAGTTTTATTTTAGCCTCATTGTGCCTTTGTCTTTTTTCCAATGGAAAACGGAGAAAAATGTAGTGCAGGATACTGTACAAACTTTCTCTGTTTAGCTATATGGTGTTAATATTTCATTCTGCTTCTTCACAGTGTATAAACTTGAAGCTCAGTGAAGTAAATGGGGTAGATGGAATTCACAAACATAGCTGCAAATCCTATTAACAGTTAAACACAGTGGGTCTGAAATGCTCCCTAGTGTGCATGAAATCTACTATGCAAACACAAAATAGTCACTTTGGGTTGAATGACATTTGCAACTTAGAATTAAAAACACTTAGAGAAATTATCGTATTTAAGAGTGTCTACCTTTTCTAGAAAGAGCCTACTAAGTCACTTGAAACTTAACATTTGACAGAGGAGAGAGAAAAACAGCCAAAAATGATTCAAAACAGCCAAGACGTCTTGGTCAAGTGCAAGACTTGGGTTGTGACAACAGACGGAGCTGTTACGTGGCAACTGGAGAGAAGCAGGACTGTGTTTAGCTTCCAGCAGCACTAAAGTAAACAGGTAAGAGCGCGAGGCTGGATGGGGATGTGTATCTGTTTCGCACGGGAAAGTGCTATCCGGGATATCTAAACACATTCCCGGTGCGTGCTCTTCCAGCCAACACCTGCCTCCCACATCCGCACCCAGGTCTAATTCAGTTGTATAAGCAACCTTATTCTAGCTGCTATAACACAGCCACCATGCGGGAAGAAATCCAGCCCATTTTTAAAAATTAACTATCAGTCCCAGAGGCTCAGCAGTAGACGCTGCAGTGACATTTAATGGACTTCACTACATGGCTTGACCTGCACGGTCTTTGTAGGGCTGTATCCTCTATTCCATCCTAAGGTGTAGAGGTGACTTCTTAATAACACACAGACTTTAAAATCTGACCACCTCTCTCATCTGCTTCACAACAAAGGCCATAGCACTGTATCTTTCTGGGAAAAAAGAAGAAGAGAAAACAAGAGAAGAGAAAAGAAGAGAAAAGAAGAGATGAGAAAAGAAGAGAAAGAAAGAAAGAAAAGAAAAGAAGAAAAGAGAAAAGAGAAAAGAAGAAAAGAAAAGAAAAGAAAAGAAAAGAAAAGAAAAGAAAAGAAAAGAAAAGAAAAGAAAAGAAAAGAAAAGAAAAGAAAAGAAGAAAAGAAAAGAAGAAAAGTAGTTTCCCCAGAAAGGTTTGCCCTTACTCAGAGACACCTAATGATGGCAAATACAGTATTTTCCTTTGTAACTTGTTCCAGCAACTAACAGCTTCACAGCTGAAAATGCCTTTCACTGTTTCTGGTTTGAATGCACTTGGATTTAACTTTCAGATATTAAGACTCTTTTTCTTCCCCTCACACAGGAAATTACACACAGAAACTCCATCTCCCTTCAGTCTCTTTTTGAAGAATTAACAGATTCTTCCTGTCTCCCAGTACACAGCCATTTTTCCAGCTTTCAATTCATTTTGGCCGCTCTTTGCCACACTCTCTGCAGCCTTTCAAGTCCCCTTGAAAATGGGGGCACCAGAATTACGTGCTAGCACCTATGTTGACAACAGAGCTAAATTTACCTCACTGCTCCTCTGATTATATACCCGGGGTCTCGGCTGCTGGCAGTGCCCCGGGTGCCTGTGCCGGTCCTCGTACGCCGTCACCTCTCAAGCTGCTGGAGGGAGCTGATATTTCTGAGGATTCGGCTCCCCGCCCTGCGGGGATGGCCCGGCTCTTTTCCATCTGCGGTCCGTCGAGGCGCGACCCCCCCTCGGCAGCGGTAGCAAAGCACGTTTTTGGCTGTGACACCGCACCCGACGCAGGGTACGGCCAGAAGTGCTCGTGGGTGCCCTGGGCTGCGGGTAGATGTCGAAGCCCAGCTTCCCCGAGCGATCAAGGTCGTTCGGGATCACCATTGTGCCTTTCTTCATCATCTATACCTGTTACTAGAAGTAATTTTATGCGTGCTTTCCAATTTGAAGTGATGAGCAGAGTTCAACTCTAATACAGATCCCTGCAGAACATTACTAGAAATGACCATTTATGACTACCCATGGACAAACAATTTTTGGTATCTGTCATACAGACAGTTTAGGGTGTTTCATGTGTTGTATTGATAGCACTAGCCCATGTGTCATGCATGGTTTCTTTAAGGAGAATCTAAGAACACTTCTTCTGCTGTCAAGCTCCTTTATCACACAAACTTGTAATCTCATCAAAAAAGGAAATCAGATTTTCTTTATGAACATATCGATTTTCCATAAGGCCATGTGGATCAGCACTAATTAAATTCTCTGCCTTTGCTCCTTCTTTCATTTTCAAGGCCTTTTATTATTTTCTATTTGCTAATGTCTAGTATCAGGCTCAACAGCCAGAGGTAGTCTGCTGCTGAAACAGAATCAGCGTGTTCCCACACTTCTGGGATGTGCACGGTGCTCCAAGACCTCTACAAAATTAACATCAGAATGGGCCATCTTGCTTTTTTGCTACCACTAATACAAATTCCCACTGAATTATCATCTTAAATAGTTTGCCATCTCCTTCTAGCAACTGGCTGATATCACAGCAGGTATTTTGCTCCTGGTAGAATTAAAATTTCTCTAAGAGTTTGTGACCCTGGTAGAAGACAGGCTGTATCCTGAGCAGAGGCAGCTAGCACAGCACCAGCAGCGCACAGTGCCGAGGAGAGCTGATAAGGGCAGGTAAATAGCCCCACGTACTCTTCCAGCAGCCAGCCAGGGTACTCGTATTTTCTCTTGGTTTGCTACACAGTATATTTTCTAACTTGTACTAATTGTCTTTATATTCCCTACTTTCACTTTTATATATATACACACACATAGGTGTATACACTCATACACATATGCTCCCATTTTCACTCTTAACAAACATATACTTTAGCCAAAGCTCTCTCGATTGCAGAAAAGGCACTTTTTAGCCAGGGCTGAGAAAACCTTTGGATATGTCACTTCTGTACCTGTTGATGCATTTTGCCAGTGCTGACCTAGCTAAGGCAATGCAAACCCCAGTTTGACACAACGGATTAGCTGTCTGCCGTTGCTGCCTTGTTCAGGGGGCACATTCACACAATCCTCCTTTTTTCCTCCCCATTCAATGGGTGCGAGGCCTTAGAACAATTTTTCAGCAGCACTGTGGAATATATTGATAAGGTAGATCTATTAATGTCTCGACTGTGCAGAGGTCTCTGTAAAAGGAAAAAGATGACTGGCAGCTGATAGGAATGCTGCTTACTTTATGCACAGCAATAATCTAATTAAAAGCATAAATTATTATATACTTGTAGGCCAAACAGGCATACCATAGAGAGCAAGGGAGAGTGTCTGAGATGGGCTTGCCATTTGGTGAGCACACCGTATGAGTGCATGTGTCATTCATTTAATTTAATGTATGATTAACAACTCCTTAACATGATTAGCACTTCTCTAATTGTGATTGACATGAGAAATAGTTCAGCAGCCTTTCCACAAGCACAGATCCATAGATTGCTAAGATGGAAAAGCAAATACATTTGATCATCAGAGACCCAGCATTTTGGAAAGTTCCAGAGGCTCTTCCAGCAATGTCCCAGTAAATCTCTAATTACATCTGACAGGAGTGGCTTTAACCGTACCCCTGTTTTTTTCAACGCTGGCATTTAGCTCTGAGATGTTCAACAGGTGGCCTTTAGCTGGACGGTCACCAAGTGCCACTGGTGACAGCAATATTCTGCCCCTGTACATAAAATACAAGGGATGTGACAGAGTCAGGAGACACCACAAAGTACGAGGGAAAAGCATCCAGATAAACTGTGGCCAGTTCTCTTTTTTTCCCGGTTTCCCTTTTTAAAGATGAGCTTTTCTGACCTTTGCTCTTTTAAAAAGCCTGGGTTTGCTCTCCCATTTGCTCGCCTCAGCCCTTCACCAAGGGCATTTGGAAGGCAAACACCGTGTTCATTCCACCCTCCGCCAAAAGACTCTGGGTGCTACAAGAAGAATATTTGCTATAGAGTGCCTTTTCTCTTTTAAAAAATAAGCTTTTTGGTGCTCTTCAAAATTTACAACTTCCTTTTGGTTTCTGGATGGCTTAGTGGAGGCAACGTAGTCGTGTGACTTTGTATGAGACCTTGATTTTTTTTTTGTTTCTGTAAGATAAATCAAGACTTTACGGGAGAAGGACCATACTTCACCCACCTCTGCTGGGTCGCTTACATCCCTCGGGAGTATTTTACAGAAATTGCCTTGGCTCCTCCAGCAGACCAGAAAAGCCAGCAGTGCTTTACGAGCCTAGTGTCTGAGCTTCCAATATTGTACTGGGGGAAAGGAGGAAAAGAGGGTGCAGGACAGGATGAAAAAGCCAGGTATGAACCCTGGCTCTTTAGGCTTGAAAGTCTATTTATTTCAGGCTTGCAAACCAAAAAGTTAGGTTCAGTAACCACAGTGATAATAATATAAAGGAGCATTTATAACTGTGTATTTACACTCCCATGGGTATTGCTTCAGCAGCATAAAAGGCCTTTAGACCATCCCTAGATGGTATTGTCTATTCAGACTAAAACCCTGCCTTACAGCTGTGCTTTTTCTGTGACTTCCAGCCCCAGATGCCTGGCTGAAAGCAGAAGTTATTGGTGAACAAAGTAGAACAGGGGACTGATGATGATGAAAGGAGAAGCAGATCTGCCCTCTTGTGTACAAGGCACCTACTGCATCCTTTTCTAAATCTGAAATTAATTTATTCCTTGAAATAATAAATGAGGAAAATACACAAATGTTTTGAGTGTTTTAACCTTACCATAGAAAGAAGAACAAGAAAAGAAAGCATGAAGTCTGAGGTGATTTATTCTCAGGAATTAGTTTGTAGACCCAAAGGTAACAGACCAATGTGAGTAGCTTGGCCAGGAGAAGCTGCCTCTGAACACTTGGGCTATCAAACTAGACACTATGAAAATTAAAAAACTCTAAGGAGGATAAATCTAATTGCCAGGAAAACTCAACCAGCTGCAAAATTATTACCCATTAAAAGTAAGCTATTTTTTTTTATGAGGGAACAAAACAGCTTGAGGTTTTCATTGCACTCATCACAGCAGTAAGGACCGAGAGAGAAGATTTGGGCTGAGGCAAGCATATTTTGCCAGCCTTAATTAAACCAGAGAGGGACACAGGGTAGCTGACTTCACAGGGCTGGTAAGGTCAGACTGAGCTTCTGCATCCTCCTCCTTCCAGCTGTTTTCTTCTGAAACTTCGCGGCCAGTTCCCTTAGTCCCTCATCTTCCCAAATCCCACGTATTAGACAGGACACTTTTAAGAAATTATAACCTCGACAGCTTCTCTGGGCGCCACGATAAAAAGAACAGACCCTCAGCAAATAGAAAATGCAGCACAGGGTGTTTCCAGTGCAAGGCTCGGTCTTGTCCCACCATGGTACTAGCAGGCCAAGCTGCCAGTTTATAACCTGCTGCTCGTTTTCTGCTTGCAAACAATTAAGTAATGCCTGTTCAGGGGTGGAGAGAGCCCTGAAGTAGGGCTTGTTCTGGATTGGCCTTCTAGGAACAGGGTTTTTTTCTTCTTTTTTTTTTTTTTTTTTTTTTCTTCTCTTTTCTCCTTTTATTCCTTTTTTTTGACAATGGTTAAAAAAAAAAAAAAAAAAAAAAAAAAAAAAAAAACCCCAGGGCAGTACTACAGAGGAACCTGTCAGTAGACCATGGATTTACAGCTGAATAGGCCAATTTGGTGTGAAATCTGGACACAGCTTTTGAACATGGGCCACAGCAAAATGTGTATTTACAATTTGCTGCAACTGCTCCAACAGCACACTAGATCTGATGGCATCAGTTTTTCTCTTTCTTACAATGAAAAAGCAATTATACTTTGGGCCTGAGGATACAGTAATATATAACAAAATGAATGAACTCTGTGGCATATAAGAATTCCATCTTCCATAGAAGTGGTAGATGCTGTTTAGGTGTATTTTCCTACAATTTTCACACTCCCGATTCTCTCCAGAGTGTTTTTGTAAGTGTCCCAGTGAGACAAGCAATAGAACCATCTCACATGAATTAGACTGCTTTCATCTGGAGCAAAATTACACCAGCAACAAGTGTGACTCAGTAGACCGTATCTAATTTAACTTCATTATGAAAAAAACCTGATTGCCCTCCTTACCTCAGGACAAACAAGAATAAAAAAGTGAAAAAAGTAAATTTTCTGCCATTGAAACAAAAGCAATTATTATTCTGGTTAATTCTTCTCCGCTACCCTTTACCCACTTCAGACTGCAGATTTGGAGTTCTGTGGCTTTTTATGCTTGTTTGTGCTTTAAAACTGCCTCGTTAGTCTCTGTCTAACATCTGGGGTTGCAGTTTGAAACGGTGGTGGGGCCGAAAATATTCAAACGCATCTTGAGGCTCTGTTTCACCTTTGTTCTGGCCATAATCTCCGTGCTGTGTGACCAGCCTAGGGGCAGTTTAGCAGGCTGCAAAAGGAGTCTGGGCAGACTGGGAGAAAGGCAGATCAGGTGTTTCTGTTAACTAGCTCTCATTAAGATAAAGGCCTAAGTAAATATCCCTTACAAGTATTCTTTATCAAAAAATATTCAAACACTTTACTTTTTGGTGTTGGATACATTATTTCATATTTGTGTATATATGTGTACATACATATATACACATATACAAACTTCCCAAGTATCTTCCATCCTCCTATTTCTCTCTATCTCTCTTTCTCTCTTTCTCTCTTTCCTTCCTTCCTTCCTTCCTTCCTTTCTTCCTTTCTTTCTTTCTTTCTTTCTCTCTTTCTTTCTCTCTTTCTCTCTTTCTTTCTTTCTCTCTTTCTTTCTTTCTTTCCTACAGGCTGAAACTCACGGACAGGTAAAGGAAAACACGCAATGTTCACCTTCTGGTTTCTTCTCCGGACACTTCATGCTGGTGGGTGTGCATAAAGCGGTCCCCAGAGAGGGAACCCCCTTGAATCCAGGAGAACCGAAAGCATGCGGAGATGCCTCCTCACCCTTCTGCCATCGGCCATCAGGACTCAAACAGAAGCCAAGACACCCTCAGGAGGTCTTTGGGCCATCACAGCACTGACCATGCTGCTTGACATTTTTGCAGGGATGTCTGGCTCACTTACAGTCATTACACCGTGGATGCTTTCAGTGTAACTTATAACATCTATATTTTAAAAATGGGGGGAATCTGCAACAAAGTCAGCACATGGCAATATCTGAATGACTAATAGCCAGCAGAGGTTAATGTCCCTTAGCTTCCTCACAGGCCATCAACCCCTAGAGCTGATCATTAATTGCCTGGAATAGCCTATGCCATGGTCATTACTGCTTAATTATTCAGATGAAATGAATAATATCAATTCTAGGACTTCAGTTTTCATAAATGGAGAACTCCGTCTTTTTTTCCCAGACACATTCCACATCCAATCTAACATTATTTTCCTCCCTGCTTTAATAAATGATGCTCTGTGCCTGTTAAGCTTTCATAAAGGTAAAGACATTTCTTACATATTAGGTAGCATATAGAACAGACAAATAACCAGCTTATATTCAGTTATTGTTGCATGACTGAACAAATAATCACAGAAATCAATCATGGTAAGTGATAAATGAATGAACTGGAAATTACAGGAAGAGCCACGTCCCAACTGCAGAGCAGATGCAGCGTATGACCTGGTCCTACTTTCCGTTCCCCAGCCAAGGGGACATGGGGCACTCTGAGGAACCCTTTGAGCTCAGACTCCTGAGTCGCCTTTCCTACAAACCAGAAAGCCGGGGGAAGCTTTGTTTCACTGAGGTACCAGACTCGTACAGGGTAACCAGCCAAAACCCTCACTGCTTCAGGCTCCTCGCTTACACGGCAACATATTGCATAAGCCCAAATTACTTTAGGTACGTCTTGATTAGGAAGTCTTGTAGAGGGTCTCAAGCCCATGTGCCCTTGTTTGTGGCCAGGAATCCACTAACCCTACCTCCCCCCCAGTATTTTCCACAGAAGGAAATGTGTGCGTGCAAGACTGCGGTGAGCTCCAGCTGATCCCTGCTGTGGACGTGGCAGGTACCTGTTATCGCAGATATACCCTCTTCCCTTCCCAGGAGAAAGGTTTACACCCAGCCTTTGTGAATTCAAAGCTAAATGCATGTGTACTTGCTGTTAGCACTCAGGAAAGGTATTTAACCTCAAAATTACAGAGGCACAAAGTGCCAAATTCTTCCCATCCCAGCTGAAACTTTGTGCGAGAAATGACACACCAGATCTTCCCTGCATGGATACCTACAAATAGCAACACAGAATTACCTCCTGGGCATGTTTTATATGGTGAAACTCTGTGGCCAGCAGAGTGGAAGAGGTCAAACTTGTCAGTCAGAGCAGTTTCTTTTGCTTTGAAGATCAGCGGATTTGTCAGGTTGTAGAGTCGGGAGAAAAGGGACACCAGAATCCAGCCCACACACGACAGTTCACAGTCAAAAGTTCAGAGAGTTTGGATCCAAGGTGTTGATACACTTCATCAGAGGTCACTTCCCAGCTATTCATTTTCCTATCCCAATGCACGCCCAGATTCCTGAAGCTTGTTCTGACCATGTATAGTTCAAGGTGTCAAAACTATTTGCAACGTGCTTGTCCGTTGTAAAGCACCGTTGTTACCATGTTCACGTTCACTCAAAAGCAAAAGCACAGAACAATTCCGCACGCCTCACATCTGACAGCTCTTTTGCCCGAGGCAGGTTGGCAGACCAGCACCTTGCCATAGGAATGCATGTGAAGGGAAGGAGGGGCATGGTCTCTTCAGCCACTTCTCTTATGAACAACGCTTTGAGAATGTGCCTCTGTTTCTGTTTGTGTCTGTATGCATAGAAGTCAACAAATGGTGTGTCTCAGGCAGAGTTTGTGTTCAAAGGGTGCTGCTGTTGGGTCTTCTGGGGAGCTGAGCCTCCTGCACATGAGAACGCCTTCTTAGTTTGGGGAAGATGTGAGTACTGTCCTGCAGAATTTCATGTTGCACAGATCTGCTTCTCAATATAGCACTTTCTTGCAGGCTCTGCTGGACCGAGTGGGACGTGAGCCTCTCACTTCCAATGCACAGCTAAAAGCTGTCTGAGCTCATCAAGAAAAACTAAGGACAAGAAAAAGCATTTGCTGGGGAACGGATGCAACGTGGGCATGGTTGTACTAGTAAATTAAACAGGGCCAGGCCATGAGTTTGAACACTACTCCTCCGTATGTCCATGCAGCTTATCAGTAGCGTTTTCCCTAAACAGGTTTGGTCAGTCAACCAGCAGTTCCCTACGCAGAACCTGGATGCAACTCAGAGGTTAGGATGTGAAGGGACCATCCCAGCATGAGCCTGGACACGTCCACACTGGGGATTTTTGAAAGCGAGAAGGAGAGGCCGTGGAGGTTAGCTGCCTGGATCTGAATCACGCCCTTCCCCTTGGCTTCCAGGCTGTGGTCAGTCCCTTTTGCAGTTTGCATTAAGTATAGATAAAGCTGAGACAAGGGGAGTTTTCCGCATGTCAAAGCTTACTGGCCTAAAAATTATGAAACTTGTATTCCCAGCCCTTCAAGAGATTTGTTGTGTGACATCTGGATCACTGTTGGGTTTGCACTAATTGGGATCCTTGTTTGCAGAAAGTTGTTTTCTATTAGATCAGTGCTCCGGGAGAATCGAGTATTTGTAAATGCACTGAAAATTATAAGAAAAATGCACAAAAAATTAGTTTGCTCTTCAGGTCTTAAAGATGTTAAAAGAAAATCAAGTCTGAAAGCTGTACATACAGCATTTTATCTTACTGGATAATAAAAATAAGTTTCGTGGAGGGGGTCACTAGCAGCCCACTGTGACAGACAAGAATTGGAAGAGGTTGCAGTGAAGATCTTTTCTACGGAGGGCCCAAAGCTGCAAGAGAGGGGATTTAAGATCCAGCTGTTGTATTTCCCTGCTCCCTCCCTGCTGCCAGAGACACCACAGCTGTAGACAAGCCTCGCCTTTACTCCATATCCCAGTTTCCCACCAGTTACTCAATAACTTCTGCAGTAACATGAGGAAAGAGTAAATCTT
Source organism: Aquila chrysaetos chrysaetos (assembly GCF_900496995.4). Classification (NCBI taxonomy): domain Eukaryota; kingdom Metazoa; phylum Chordata; class Aves; order Accipitriformes; family Accipitridae; genus Aquila; species Aquila chrysaetos. Next base: position 5,041,250 of record NC_044026.1, on the reverse strand, counting down.
GAAACTCCTCCTTGTTTGCTTTTTCGCCTGTTATTATTTTCATTTTAAGTACTCTCCAGTGACAGAAATAGAGTCCCTGGTTAAAAGAGTTCACTGACAAAATGAAGAGGCAATGCAGAAAACGGGGAAATGGATGAAGAGAGAGGAGGAGGAAGAAGAACGTCCTGTGTCCCTTTGGTTACATCCTCTTGACAGCTCTCCTGCATTCATATATAGACATGTCTGTCATGGACACCTTGAAGATCTAGTGTATTATTACTGGTGTATTACTGCACTACTTGTCAGGTCCATGACAGGCGTGAGCTTTCTGACAGGAGAGGATGAGAATGTAAAAAGCTTTCTCCGGAGGTTATTTCATGCATGGAGAGCTGCAAAAGGGAGGGCAGCAGAATGAGAGTGGGAAATGGAGAGTGAAGGGATGCCAGGAGCTTTATCAGGATAAAGAGATGGGAAGACCAGAAGATCAAGGACAGGGCTACAGAGGGTCTTGATAGCAAAAGGGAGATGCCTGTATTTTTTAAGCTGTGTAATGGAGGGAAGACAGGGTGGGAAGATGAGGGGGCAGCCAGGTGGGGCAGCCAGTGCAATGGAGGCTAATCCATTCCCAGAAGGGCAACAGCAACTAAGAAATCGTTTTGGTCTAAATGTGTATGTTCCCTCCTTCTTAACAAACGCTGCTACTGAGAAATCCCATGGACTGTGGGATTCTTAAGATTTGCTTCTTGCAGCTTCACTTACATTTGCAATAGTTCTCCACCCTTGTTCACACAGTCAGGTCTCACACAACTCGTCTCTGTGCTGCTCCAGAGACAGAGGTAAAGCCATGAATTTGGAGATGAGAAGGTAGCACATCCTACTGGAGACGTCTCCTGTCTGATCAGCCAAAAGGTTGCATCTAACATCACCTAATATGCCACGTCACAGGATGGGACAGAGGCGTGACGTCAGGCAGGCACGTGTCACCCGTCCTCAATTAGCCACGCTGCCCTGCAACAGCCCAGTATCCCAGTGTCTCCCATGCCCTGGGACCTCTCGTTTCAGACATCTCTCCTAATCCCGTGTTGTCTCTTGCATCAAGTAAAAAAAAATTTGACAGTACAAAGGAAACAACAAAAAAAAACTTTTAGGCTTCCACCTTCCCCACTGAATTAATCATCTCTGGCAGATTTGTGGCTTCCTATGACCCTCGAGTTTTACTGTCTGCTAGCACATCAGGCACCGATTTTCCTCTCTCTTTCCCCTACAGCAAGCATTACGGTGATCTTTCTCAACACTGACAGGGGCAGGGCTTATTTCCAGTAAAAGGGCACCATACTTAGCTGCACAGGGTAAGTGAGGTTAGGGAAATAGGTGCATGGGAATAATGAGAGCACAGAGGGCAGCAGACTTTCAATATGTTTATGCAGTTAAATGTAACAAGTTCAGACACTATCGTTTATTTTTTTCCATTGTTCAGTGAAAAAAACCCACCCCTCTGTCTGCACTGTTTTCTCTCTGTGAGCGCTTTCCTATTTTTCTTAACCTCTGCGTTGCAGTGCAGCTAGACTGTGTACATGAAGATATACTCCCTGCCCTGGGGAAGATCCGAGATAAGCAAAGAAGTGACATACAAATGGCAAGGGGGAGAGAGCGATCTAATCGACTGGCCGCAAGCTTTGTACATTTAAGATAGGAAAAGCATACAGAGAAGAGGAAAGCTGGTTTCTGCTGGGAGAGGCACGCTGCTCTCCCCCTTCTTTTCTTTGTCCTTGTCTTTTCGCCCTCATCTCCCTCGTACCCTTTTTTGTGCTTCCCATGCTGAGATAGTGTGAGACTTGGGGGAGGCATTGCAAGGGCTGTAGCGTGGCCTGTGCACATGTATTGGCCGGTTAGTTTGTTTTCTAATTTAGTTTTCTGCCTGTTTCTGTCTCTTCTCATGGCCTTCAGCCCAGCACAGGGACATCGGCTGCTTCTTGCTAAAATTGGCTCCATTCCTCTTGCTGTCTGGTGAATACCGAACACCTGCTGAGGGTCTTTGGGTTTGAGCACTTTCGTGTGCTTCCCATATTACACGTAAAGATGGAAATCAAGCTTTTTCCCCCTCCTCCTCTCCTTTCCTCACCCCTAAAAACTCTTTTCAGGTGTCAAATTTGAACTCAGCAATACCAAAGGATTTCCTGCACTTTCATTTCACCGTATTGTTCATCTTTGGGTGGAGTTTTTGAAACTCTCCTTTTCAAAACATCTTGAATGCTTGGAGTTCAAGAAGGAAGCCGAATGCTTTTGTTTCAGGACAAAATAAGTATTTCATGTTATAAAATGCAAATTCTTTCTCTGGCCCTTCCATCCAGCTGGAAAATGGTTTGGAGGTGTCTGAGCAACTGCAGGGCTTCTTGTCTCTTCCTGCAACTCCCAGCTAGCCATAAGCCAAAAAATGAGACCGAATCCTCCCCGTGGCACAGCGTCGTCGTGGCATTGACGGAAGAGCGTGGCAGATGCCACTGCAGTGGCCCCGCCACCCTGCCTGCTCCTCCTCGCTGCCCGTGTGAGGGCGAAGGAGCCGCAGCAGAGCGGCGGCAGTCGGACCCTGCGGCATTGCGCGGAAGAGCCATCACACCGTCAGCGCTGGGATGGGGCAGGAATGGGTGAGTTTTCCTTGACCAGAGTCTGCCCGCCGATCTCCCAGTCCTCCCCTCTTCAGACCTTGGACTTTTCAGCCTTTGGAAATGCCCCGTCACGGAGGGACTTTTGTTCCTGGGCGGTCTGAGTCGCTGGGTCTGTGACAACACCCACCGTATGGGTCATGGTCCCGCAGGGGACATCGTATAAGGCTCCGGTTGGTGTTGCAACACATTTGGGCTACCGTGCAATGTACCTGGGGAGCCAAGGTGACAAACACTGCTCCTGTGCTTTGTGGGATGCTGTGGTGTGTGCCCAGGAGGAAGGAGGACCTGCCTTCCGTCTCGTTGCAGAGCCATGGTCAATATTTTAAACGTACAAAGCCTGTGAATCCCCTGAGGCAAAACTCTGGCAGGTTGATGGCGCTGTAGAAGATCTCAGAGGTCTGACACGAACGCGGTAAACTTCCTCTACCTTGAATATCTTGGCTTTGGAAGTGCTAGCCAGTGGAAAGATGGGCATTTGGCTAGGTCTCTCTGCTCTTCTGATGGCTTTTTTCATCCTCCTTTCTCACAGCCAGTCCTGGGAAGAGCTGTCAGGCCACAGCTGCCCGTTTCACACCTCTCTGAGACATCTAGGACAAGGGCACCGGAGCCATGCACTCATCCCTGGCTGTCACCCAGACCACTTGTGTGCACTTGGACAAGTTCTCGAATCCTCCAGCACCCCTCCCCACCATCCCACGTTTAACAGAGCTCATTTCTTAGCTCTCCGGGACCTCTCCTCCCCTGCAACCGCTGTAGACTCTTCAGTCCGGATCCATCCTCCTTATCTTCATGCCTGTAACTGAAGTGCCTGGTAAATGTCTCGTCCCCATCATCATCTCTGTGCACGACCACTGGAAGGCCAGAGACAGGCACTTCCAGGTGGGAAGTGGTATGAGGTGGGTTGTACTGGTCTGGCATGAATCTGGGCTGCAAATCCCCTTCTCTGAGTCCACGGCACCTCGTGTAAAGGTGTGGGGCACGTATGGTACAACAAGTTGCCAAAGTGACTTCAGAATTGAACTGCGTTCAGCCAAATGTCTGAAATGTGGCAGAGACTTTATAACCATCTGTTGAAAGGACTTTGTCTGCTATCTGTAATGAAACTCTTCCCAAATGCAGTTTAATTGCTTGGCCTTGCAGTAAATTTTATATTCCCTGACTTCTCAGAGAAAAAACCGCGTCTCTTCCTGTGGCTGCCGCTGCGCAGACATCCGTTTTGATACCACATTGCACTAAAAGCGATGTTGCCTTTCTCAAGGCACAGATAATACAAGTTAAAGATTTGTAAAGTAACTTTTGAAAAGGCTTCTTCAAAAACATCCAGCCTCATTATTACAAACTGAGAGCTTCAAAAAGCCAACTTTGCTGACCTAGCTCAGAGAAACGCCAAGATTTAAGCAAAGGAAAAGTCCCAGTGAAGCCGGTGGGCTTAAAACTAAGGACAGACTATCAGGAGCTACACGTACACAGGGCTAAAAGTAGGCTGACATGCTTTGGCAGGGTGAAGCCCTGCTGCCAGGCTCACTGCGGTGACCCAATTTCTTTGCAGGACTCTGCAGGCGAAATGCTCGCTCCTGCAGTTCTCCCCTTCCTTCGGTGTCATTAGTTCTGTTCCTCCCACATCAAACTTCACAGGGGAAGGATTTGGATGCACTTCTGGGAAATGACACCTCGTTTTTGCTGTACAAAAATTCTAGCAAAAAACCTGCCCTGAGATTTTTCATGCAGCTTGAGGACTGGAAAGGAGACGGAGTCTCGCTTCGTCCCCTTCTCCATCAGGGAGCAACCTTATTGCAACGAGGTCTGGGATAACTGCCCCACGGGGAGGGGGCAGCTTGAGCAGGGGAAAAACTGTCCCTTTTTGTGCCCTCAAGTCAAGCTGGAGACTTAATCCACTGGACATGGAAGACACAACGACCCACCTCCAGAGCCTGGGCAGGAGATGGGGGCAGCAGCCAGGGCTGGTACAAGGGAGGAAAACGGTTTGGTTGTCGCTTTGAGCTGATTGATAGCTGCCTGAAGACAAGAGCAGATTGCAGATATTTTGTCCTGTACCCAGCACTACCTTTCTTATGCAAATTTGTGTGTGTTACTTGATTTCCATTTTCCACAACTTCCTCCTCAGTAATATGCAGTTAATATTTATATATACTTAGTTAATGCACAGTTTATATGTACATACTTCACTGCGGTTCTGCAGATTAGTTAACCAAAATCTGGCCGGATTCTGCCCGGCCTAGGGATTTGTATGGATGTAAACAGGATCATGACTTATCTGGTGCAAAGTGTTCGGGAAATGAGAAATAAATTGAATTTCATAAACAGAGTATTCAATGCTAAAATGCGTATAAGTTTAGAGCAGAAGATGTGGTAAAATAAAACATTGTGGAGCAAGGACGCTCCTGGAGAGCAAGCACTTGAGAAGCGGGTGAGTACAGCTCCTTACATCCCCCGGCAAGTCTCTGCCGATGACACTGACTGCGTGACGGCAGTCGTTCAATCAACTCAATATCATGTGAAGATGCACTTAAGGGAAATTCAGTGCTTGGTAAAAACCCATCCCCAGCTAAGCTACAGCCTGATTCTTGATAGGAAACAAGGCTGCCTGCTTTTTTTCATGGTCATTTTTGGTGCAAATAATGGGTTTGTAGAGCCTCCCTTTTACCACCAGAGGTCATAAGCAAAACATCTCAGCCCCTCAGTCAATCTCCCGGCAGGAGGGAAGTGGAAGAGTCAGCAGAAATATTGCTTCATTCGCGGGAAGTAAAATGCAGGCGATAACCGAAAGGATCCCCAGCAATTGAGAGGGAAGGTGCCGGGGTTAGCTATGCAGCCACCAGTCTGCCTGCACCAGAGCTGGGAGACGGGCAGCGGGAAGGGGTGCTGCTCGTCCGCTGCTGGACGTAACGCAGATTTGTTGACGTTTCTTGCCCTTTTGTATTTGCTTATTCATGAACAGTAATGCAGGAAACTTTCTGTGTTTTGCAAGAGGCGTGCAGAATCTAAAAGCCCTGTTGAAACCTGTGTGAATATTCAAAAAAGGCACTTGCAGCTTTCCTCGAAATGTGCTTTTGCTATTTGCAGGCACATTTCAGGAATATTAAAAAAGCATCTGAGCATAATCAGCAACCGAGAGAGGGAATTTTCCTGCCCATAAAGCCTGGATCAGCTCATGGACAAGAAACACGAGCACGTGATTTCTCTGACCAGCCATAAGACACAAAAAATTGGAAAGGCAGCAGAAAGCTTAGAATGAAAATCGGCTCAAGTATATCCACACTGTAAAACTTTGAACAGTTATTAAAGTCATGGACTGTAAACTGTGTGCACATCGTTTGCAAAAGGAAATGTGCTTTCAGCCAAATTATTTATGACAAATAACTTCATCTTCTCTCCCTGCCCCTTTGAGCACAGCTGTGGGCAATGTATGTTGGAAAGGAAAGGACTGAGGGTGGCAAATCAAAATTGTAATTTTTTAATTCAGAAAATGTCAAGCCAAGCAACTGTGCTCTGCTGTAAAGCACCGTCATGTCCTGGCCAGAGCTCTGTGCACTCCCAGTTACTGGTGGCCAGGATTAGTTGTCTTCCCATGAGGAGCACTCATGAGGAAAGAGAAATGGCATGAGACAGAAGGAATGGTACCGATGGGCCAGAATTTCCCACTATGTATGGGAAACTCTATAGCACACATACCTTCACTGTAAGTAAAAAGGAGTAATTGTATTCATATTTCAAAAGAACCACCCAGTTGCTCTGAGAAAGTCGCACAGTCTGTCTTTACTGAGAGATAAGGCTCTTGAAAAAGATGAGGTTTATTTCTCAAAATTGGTAAAACACATTTCTGAGCAATGACTAAAAATAAGCTCCATCTTGCAGTGAGTTATTACTTACTACTCTGAAAGAGAAGTTTATTACAGAAATCCTGACAGCTCATTAACTACCTTACTAAAGAACGGTTGTGCTGTAATAAAACTCCCATCACTCCACCTTGTCAGCAAAAGCAAAGATAAAATGAACAGACCGTTTACATATTGTATTTGATCAACAGTCGCAAAACCAGAAACCCCCTGGTCTTGAGTCGGTGCCATGGTGGGGTGACGGGGGGCCCTGGGAAATGCCCGCTCCTGCACAGAAAGGCCACCAGACCCGGGCTCCTCCTCGCCTGCCCCTTGGCCACCTCCTTCAAGCGCTTCTTGGCCACCTCCATCAATGAGGGTTTCTTTTCTGCATCCCCATCGTAGGGAGCTGCTGGGGTGGGCGATGGGTTCTGAGGGACTTTTGCCATTTCTAGCACCTCCCCACAGAAAAGCCGTGGGTTCACCTTCTGTCGCTCTGAAGCAGTATTAACCTTCTCTTTTTGTCGAACCTGTTCCTAAAAATCTCCTGTAAAAGAGGCTCCAGGTTTTAAGCACATCTCACTGGTGCGAATCAGGCCAATTATCTTGTGTCCCACCCTTAGCAGACAGAGGAATTTTGATCTCCCTCCTTCTCATTATAACCTCTGACGAGCTGGGGGACTGGTACGAGTCCCTGCCCTCCCTCACCCCTATCCCCCCGTCTTCCCCACAGTAAGCACAGCAAAATCCATGAATTTATGCAGAAATAATATTTTGTAACTCTCCTGTCATACTTATTTTTCTCCTCTACTCTCTCTGCAGCTTGTCATATCTTTCTATAAAGTGTGATTATCGGCCCTAGATAGAGTAACACTCTAGTGGGGATCTTATCATTATGGATCAGAGCATGTTAAATACTTCTGGTGTCTTGCACATGACACTCCTGCCACTAAGTCCAAGAATGGGAGTTGTCTTTTCTGCAGCATCATCACACACACATTTTTAGCTTGTGAATCACTGTAATTACTGAATTATTTTCTACTCTACTGGTGACTTACCCTTAGTTCTCCATTGTGTATTTCTGCATTCACATCTTATGACTAAAGGAAGCTTTTTGCATTTCTTTTTACTGAACACCGTGCAGACCTTGGATTGCTTCTCCAACTTGTCAAAATCATTTGAAATGTTATCCCTGTCCTCCAAAGTACTGTCATCTGTGAATGGCAGAAAAAAAATATGTTTTCTGTTCCATCCCACAAGTTGCTTAACATGACCAAACCTCAGGTAAATCCCCGCTGAACATTATTTGAAATACATCCCGGTTTGACAAAAAAAACCCCAAACTCTAAGCATATTTTTCCCTCAGTGTACGCATCCACCTACGAGCTAGGTGTCTAAGCTGCTGTTCCAGTGGGTGGAAGCTGGAGAGCTATTCTGTTCATCCTCAGGTGGGCAAAGAGTGGTGAGGTGAATTTATCTTCTGGACTGTGCGGTGATGCTCTCAGGGCAGCCGTACGGGGCTGGCCGATCTGACACAGGACCTATGGGATGTCCACCCCCACTTTGAAGCAGTAGGAGAAGTTCAGCCAGGAGGCATCTCAGGTGCTGCTAGGTGCCTTTATGTGGGCAACTGCATTGAGCCTGAGATCTCCTCCCTACAGAGGAAGCTTAGATGGCTGGGTTATGTGTAGACACCTACCCAGTAAACAAGAGACATTTCTATGCATGAATCTGAAGCTGAATCTTGTCCTACCTATCTTCATTTTTGCTTAGGGGAATGCCATGTAGAGCAGTGTGAAAAGCCATATGAAAGTCAAAGCAAATCGTATTTGTTGTTATCCCCTAGGCCAATTATTTAGTCAAAGACTGAAAGTAGATTGGCTTGACGTGATTCTTCTTGATAACTCCATGATTGCTGGTTTTCAATCACTTTATTATCCTTTAGATGCTTTGGTGATGTTTACTTAATAATTTGTTCTAAGCACCAAAACCACATTCCCTGAGCTCTAGCTCCTCAGACTCTTCCCCACCTTTTAAAAACCTGTGCCATATTTGCTGTTCTACACTGCTCTAAGAGATCCCATAAGCTCTTGAAGATAATTGTTAGAGAAACAGAAATCGCTTCATCAAGCTCTGCAAGTTCCCCAGTGTGTGTTTCATTGGGTGTTACCAATTTGAATAATTCTACTTATCTAAATGTTGTTTAGACTCTTCTTTTGAAAGTTCATGCTGCATTTCTATTCCCTTATTAAAATAGTGATAAATATCTAGTCCTAATTAACCCCGTTTTGTGATGACCAAGGCTGTTGAATACTGTGGCCGTTGTTGCCCTTCTCCCTTGCGAGCTGCTGGACCCGCGCTTTCCTTTGTCTTCCTCTTGCTTTCCCTGTATTCCTCAATGTCCTCCCTGCCCCTTGCCGTTTGTCACACATTTTACAGCTTGGCCATTCTGAATGCAATATTACATTCTGTGGATGTGAGGACTAGTAGAGAAAGATTGTTTTTCCTTCCTGAGGACCAGATGCTGGATTCAGTTACTATTAATATTATCTGACAACAGTATTGAAAACCAATGATGTCAGGTTTTGGCTTTAGTGTACCAGTGCTATATTGCTGCTTGATTACTTCAGCCGTATGCATGAAATGGTGTATGATTGCTTTTTTGCAGGCTGTGTTGAAATAGTCTTTATGTAACAATGGATGATATAAGGCAAAAATTGAAGGATACGGGCAATACCCCTGGTATAATCATCTTTAGTCTTGCGTCTTTGCTTCCAGCATCTGCGTTCAGGTCATTGAGATCATTTTGCTATCGTGTTTTCCCTTGTACTCACCTCAAATAGCAATCTAGACATTAAGGATAGCTATTAAACAAGGTCATGTTGGAAAAACGATTTGGGTTTGGTTGGGTTTTTTTTTTTAGTTCTGGTCAACTCCAAATGTTTATTCAAATTATAGAATTTCTGGACGCATTGGGAATGTCCAGCAGCAAAGGGCAAACATATTTGCTAACGGCAAGTAGCCCGTCATTCAGCATGGTTGTGATTAAAGCTTAAAATGGTCTTGGATGCAATCCTTTGAACTCCAAATTATGGCTCACATGATAGATTGATGCAGAAAATGTTTACACTTCATTATGCTGTAAGATGATGGATAAGCTCGCAACTGCATTTGATCAGTGAAGTGTAGGAACAGGTCAGATGAAGTAGCAGATGGAGCAGGTTGAGAAATGAGGATAGAAAGTTAATTGTGGCCAAGATTAATTTCCTTTATTTGACTATGTGGGAAAAGGGTTTGAAATTGTTTGGAAGGTGTTTCTAATTTCAGAGGACAATAATAGTATTTAGCACTGCGCATGACTTTAGGCACATAAATTTAATCTATAGATTTCAAAGCACTTCACAAACACAGCTGTTAATCTTCTTGCTCATCTTTGGAAGAGGAGGCACTGACAATTTAGTGGACTGTTGCTTTGCATCAACTTTTCCCACTAGCCCACAGCAGGTCCGATGCAGAGTCCTGCCGTCCCCGGTTAGAACATCCTCAGACTCAAACCAGACACAGAGAGCCGGCGCTTCTCTTAATATCATTGGAGAAAATTGTAAATGGGATCTGTTCTTCCTGGAGAATCTTTTTGAGTCCCAAGCGAATGGGCAGGATTGCAACCTGTCTCTGGGAATATTAGTTAATAGGCAACTTGCGTAGATAGCAGCACTCTGAGCATGCAGTGTCCCCACAAATTGATCAGAGAGTGAAATCTGGCTGCATCCAAATGGAGAGACACGGGATGGCCTTTGAGAACACCTTGGTGCTGTGTCAGGATGAGACCCCGGTACCTAACACCTAAATGGGCCTGATGGCACCTTCCAGCCAGGTCCTCAGTCTGGACAGCTGGTTTGTCAGGACCTTGGAATCATACACATACACTTGGCACGCAATTGCCTTTGTGCATCTACTGCGTGCAGAACATACAGGCATTTGCACAAAAGCACAGTGAAGAAAAAATAAAAATATTTCCCGTTAGCTATGTGGCAACTGGATAATTGCTGTGCTTTTTTGTTCAGTTGTGTATTGCCTCCTTCTTGCTCTTAAACATTGCAAAGGTTCCCACGCGTCACTGAAGTTCTTCATGCTCTGTTCCATAATGCACATGCAATGTCTGGTCATCCCGAGCACAGTTTCCACTCCTCTGTAGCTTGTAATCCTCTATGCCCATTAGAAATCACTGACTGATTTCTTGCCCATTGAAATCAAAGGCCAAAATCCTGCAGAATTCAGTGAGGCCAATATTTTTCCCTGTGTCTCTGCCATCGTTAAGCAGAAACCATTTGGCTTTAGATACCGGGTGTCTAATCATTCTGAATAAGCTGCCAAAAGAAAGGAAAAAAGAACACTTTTTCAATCATTTTAGTTCTTCGGAAATCTGGAGTCGTACACAGACCTTTCAGTGTTCTCAGTATGTGCCCTGTCAGTTTGTCTCCTCTGAGAGAGTCCAATTATGTATGTGTTGCAGTCATATTATAAAACAGCCATTTCACAAAATAACTGATTTCACAATGTGATTGTAACATACTAAAAATACCATTTGCAGTATTTACAAATACCGACTGCTAACAGGGGCACTCACGGAGCAGATGGGCATCTCTACAACTAGTGTTTACCAATTTGGGGTACTTCACTGAAGATTTTTGTAAAGGGGTGGGTAGCTGTGTGCTGAAGTTAAGTAGGAGGATGGCTTTTCTTGAGTAACACAGTCAGATGAAGTCCTAATCATGACAATTAAATAGCACATCTCCTGGCACCTAGTAGTGGTGCAAAAGCCGCAGATAATATTCATCACATCAAAGTAACTGGAACTAGTGTGGGGCACAGATCCTGCACATGTTACATAGGCCAAATGGCAATGAAGTAAATAGGAATTTTGGCTGAACTGTGGCTCCTGTCATCACACGGCTTTGAAATCTGAAAATCTAAGGCTTGAATCCAATCATTCACACTCATGCTCTGAATGGGATGATAAATGAACAAGTAAATAATGGCACCTTCTCATATGAACCTGACTTTTCTCTGCACACTTTGGGTTCTATGCATTTAAACAAAAGAAAGTGCAAAAAATATTCAGAGTATTACCATATCTAAGAAGCCCAAATTTTGAGAAATTATTGAAATAAGGTACTGTTGTTGTTGTAATAACATCATATAACAACAGTGCTTACAACACTAATCGTATAACAAGATAGTAACCTGTATGATGTAATATATATGATGTAACTATATATTACCTTCATCTTCCATGGCACTTTCCACCCAGAGATATCAACATGCCTTGCAAAGAAGAACAGTATTAGTATTGCTATTATAATTACTATTATCATTAGCCAACAAGAAATGTGCATGTCTGCACAGTGCAGATGAATCCAATCAATGTATGTGTACAGAACAGAAATGCCTATAAATATTCATCTGAAATATTATTTCAATAGCACATTACATATCAACAAAATGGAAACTATTTTTATAGGGGGTGAGGGGAAACTATTTTCTACCAGTTTATTCACTCAATAGAGATGACTCTGGAGAAAAGGACAATGACCATGAAACTAGCATTAATCTTCACATATGATTGATCATTTAATTGTAGTAGTCTTTCTTGAAGCTAAATAATCGCTAGTTGATACAGAATTGTACTCAAGATTTACAGGGTAAACACCCGTCACTTTTTAGACATCACACAATAGCCCAAGATATAATTATCAGTTCATCATTAGTATTGTTAAACATATCACGTAGACACTGGAAATAAATCCCCAAATACCAAAACCTCAAGCAGCATCCTAATTGAAACAAAACCACCTTCATATTCAGGTTATTGAGTAATTTAAAATTAGTATATTTAGCCAGAACTCTTGTTCCACATTTAAAATAGAAGCATGATCCAACGTTTTGGGGTATACTATTATGCTGCTGTGAAGAAAAACTGTCAAGATAATAAAACATGGGAAGCAACAGAGAGGCGAACTCCAGCAGTGGTATTGATAGACTATGTTATTAATTTTGGATTAGGTGTGAGTGATGTGCTTAACATTTACACTAGAGATCAGGGTGGAAGGGTTCCATCCAATTCTTTTTTATCAAAAAAACGGCCCCCTTTATGACCTCTCTGAAGAGCGATATGTGAACAATTTATAGCTAAATTATATGATGCTGCTAAAGCTCTGGCAAATAACAAAGGGTTTTGGCCATGATAAGTTGCAGCACACAGCAGAGATATCTTCCTTGTCCAGAGTTTACCACCATTTTTTAAAAAATGGTGGGGAAAACTTTAGAGAAATGGGGAATATGTCCGAGAGCAGAGCAAGTGATTACCTTGTTCAGCCAAACTCTCGCCCAGAATGCAGTTGGTAACCATCTGCCTTCGTACGATTTGTCTGTGGCTCTGGCTGTGCCTGACCTACATGTGACACTTCGGAGCAGATGTGCATCAGGATACAACAGATGAGAGAACCTCAGCCCCTGCCAAAAGGACTCCACACATATTGGGAGGGATGAATACCAATAAATCAGGATCAGATGGGATGCATTGTACGGCTTTTTCAGAGTTGAGAAACAGTTGAATTGTTTTATCTATTAAATGAATCAATAAAGGATTTAATAGTAATATGTCTTCCTGCTGTATTTGTCTTAAGCAGTAACGTAACGTTTGTGTCCACCCAGGACCTTTTCTTTTCAGGGCATTAGAGACTGAAACACAGGTTTGATGCCTGGAAATCAAGATCCACCAAAATGACATTAATTCCATCCTATTACCTCCCACTTACCTTCTATTCATACTTCATTTAACTTGTATCAGTGACTGACTGAGGCATAATATCAGAGTTCACAGGCTCAGAGTATATATTTAAGATATTTCAGGAAGCGGACAAGGGAGGGGGAGGAGGATACCTGAAAGGATTAAACACGGATGAGCTGAACGTATTTATGCTGGAAGGAGGGCTCTGAACATACATGGAACCTACGCGACAGCCGGGACAGAAGTGCTGTGCTGTCAACAAGCGTCACGTAGAAATGGAGATAACCGTGTGCTCAGCTGGTATCCCATATCTGTCTGATACAAAGCAGCCTGTAACACTTCATTTAAATTGCGGGAAATGGCATTCTGTGGTAGGCACTTGTCATTTGGAAGAGGTGTTGCATTTGGTTCGCCAAGGAGGGTTCACGGGGAGGAGTTTTTGAGGGACAGACAGGCTCTCTGGTGTTAAGAATAACAGTTAGGGCTATGTATGGGTCTGAAACTTCAATTTCACTGTCTTTCCAAGATTAGCTTTACAGTTCTACAAAGGTCTTCTTAATGTAGTAGGGTCTTCAATTGCTGCAATATCTTTTCATGAAGCCTCACCTATGGATCTGTTCAAAACTGGACAATGCCTCATTAAAAATACTTTGTATAGTGACTTCTTTATACAAAGAATGAAAATAGTTTTCTCATCTAATACCTGGGTGTTTTGCATCATGAGTGAATACATCACAGGCAATTTATAAGCGTTTGTATCAGCTGGATACACGATGCAGTTAGCTACATGATTTTAAATAGGAATGCCAGAATTTTTCTTAAAGAAAACAAGTGGGCAAAAAACAGAAGCAAAATTGATGGGAAAATGGAATACATTTGTTTTAATAAGGGTGCATGCATCTTTTCAAAGACAGCTGAATAAATTTAGAGCAGAGGGATTTGTGTCCTTTTTTTGTATTATTACCATTATTAATACCAATAGTATTAATTTAGCTCAATGTTATTTTAATCCCAATACGTTTTCAGAATCAGAGATAAGTCTTTGATGTCCCTGAATGTACATGAAAGCTGTACATTTAGAAATAACATGTTTTCCCTAGTACTGACTTCCCCGCTGCATTAATATGCTCTCGCGGATCCCTGCAGTTCCTACTCCCGGTTCACTTTTGCACCTATTGCAGAATTTACTGAGACCCCCCGATCTAAATGCTGTGATCCGAATGGTGACTACTTCGGTAAATTATGATATGTATAGTAGGCTGAATTAGGACTCTTTCCCTGGAGCATACGCTTTCCAGGGCCACCGGGTTTGTGTGTGCTCTCACAGTCCTTCCCCAGCGACGTACGGGAACCGAGGAGCGACGTTGCTCTCTACGCATATGTTCAAAGAGCAGAAAAGAGCTTTTCAAATCGTGCTTTTTGGAACACGCCCTCTCGATCTCCCCAAGTGCTGGCTGATCATGCGGTTTTTGTTAATGGATTATTAATATGCAGCTAATACTTGAGTAACACCACTGGTACCTGCCCACAGTTGGTCAAGTGGCTATCTCCCAGAGCCTTAGTTCATATAAATGGTGAGGCGTGCGGAATTATTGTGTTTCATTCAAAACTCCCAGGCAGCTGAGACAGGGCCTCCCAGCAATATTGTAATCCTGTATTTTTCACGAAAGCTACAAGGCCTTCTAGTTAATGTGGTATTTAAAGTAAGTAGCAGCAATTTGTAGAACTCAGTAGTAAAATCACATCAAAATGACAGTCTTTAAGACAGAACAAGGAAAAATTGTAATGCTTTCTTCTGCACTAATGATTTGAGAGGTACAGCTAGACTTTCGGGAATAAGGCTACATAAATTAATTTTTTTGTGTGGTTTTTATTAGCGCAATATTCTTGCAGGTTTTCATTACAGCATTTAAGCGTCAAGATTTCCTTAAAAATCACAAAACAATAGATTAACCTCAGCACTAAACCAAAAAAAACCTTTTTCCTGGAAGTTTGTTTAGTAGGCTAACTCTTCTCCTGTTTGGAGTAATACACACAGAGAAAGCAGAGCCTTACCCCACCAGAAAATTTTTGACAGAACTCCAACAACCACTGTCAAACATCAGACTGTCTAGATGGTCTCAGCAAAGTGGGTTGCCCTTGATATTTCATGGAATTAGTGCCAGACACTAATACCTGATCTTTCCGATTCACAGGGTGCAATTCACCTCACCTAAACGTAGGCATCTACAAAGGAGATGTGTCCATCAGAGCTATTCTCCCAGCTACTTTTTTCTTATCAGCAGAGAGAAATGAGCCCTTCTCCCTTGTGATTCATCTTGTCCTAAGGTAATCATCCAAACCAGATCAGATGACTCATGAACTAGAAATGCATGTTTCCATGAATTAGTCTAGGAAGGGAACCCTAGTCTAGCTTAAGTGGAGACATCTACCCGGCAGATGCCTCAGGTTAGGCGAGATGAATGCTATCAAGCGTCTCTCCAGTGTTTCTGTGTCCTTGGTAGAGTAGACAGGAATAATTTGTCATAAAAGAGGAAGTCTGCATTTAAAACAGGATCTTCCCATGTAATAGTTTGCTACAGGGCCCGATCCCTTTCTTTCTGGAAGGAAGAACTGAAATAGGGCAGCTTCTCCTGCAGTGAAAAAACATAAAAGACAGAAGTGGTCTCCATAAAAATTTCGGGATGCAGTGAAATTGCACCCTGCTGCTCTAACAAAGGATCCATCTTTCTGTATTCCAGGAAGAAATGAAAGGAAACTATTGCAGCGCCATTGAGAGCAAAGACCCTCCATACCCCTCTCAGCACTCTGCTTATTTGGGGAGGCAGGGGGTGTTGTCAGGGATTTGTGTTATCTGAGCGAGCGGGAGGAAAAGAAACAACAACAACAAGACATTTAAAACTGATTGATAAATTCCAGGTGTGTCTTTGAAGAATACTAAAATACTCTATTTCCTTTTGTTTACAGTATATATCCTATTCTAAAATAGATCTGATGGGAAAAACAGAGCATACCTCCATATTTACTGCATTTCTGGAAACTCGTCTGTATTTATTACTGGCATCTGCTGTTGGTGACAGATCTTGAGTAGAATCCAAAAGTCCTGAATAACACTTGGCTTTCTTTATTATGGTAAAAATATTGCTTTTGCAGGCTCACTGCAATTAGCAGAAAGATTGTATTTTGTTCTGCATGCCCTTTACTAGCAGTAATCCAATATTGAATTGCCTCAGAGGGTCTCAGCAATAACTGGGTCAAACTCTCTCATAACTCTTTCCGCTTGACCTGGAAAATTGACACTACCATAGGAGTGCACGGTATATATGTATACTGTCGAAACACCGTGTGTATTTCAATCTTGCACTCAGTTCTCCATTTATTCACCTTCCTTTTATGATTTATTTGAAGTTTGTCCATATCTCAATTTTTTTCCAACCTATTTAGCCTCTAGATAAAGACCACTTAGCTGCTAGCAGAAGCAAAATTCATCTTCACGCAGCATTTATACTGAACATGTTCTAATTAAGTCAGTTAAAGTAGCTATCTGCAATTCAGCATGTCTGAACAGCTCTCCATTCATCAGTGATCTCCTGTAAACATTTAGGACATCTTGACCTTGACTAGCTGTGAGTGTAGGAAATGCAACAAGGCTGAGATTCGCGGGCTGCTTCTTGGCAGGAGGGAGGGTGGCAGCGTTTTAAGCTGCTACTCCAAGTTATTCCCGGCCACGAAAGTAAAGAGCCAAGAGGAACGGCGGCAGCTCACGGAGACCACGCTGAGGTCCCATGGCAGGAACAGGGGAATCTCTTGGGGGGGTCAGAGACGTGGTGTGATATGATGTAGACTCTCCATCTAACACTTACACAGGACACTAGATAAACCATATTTTTCTACCGTGTGAATGAAGCGTATTCCTATTGGATTTTGTGGAAATCCAATATTTTAAAAGCAGACCCAAATTCAACTGACATAATCTTCCCCCACCTACACCTGTCTTTTTTCTTTTTTAGCTGACTCTCAGAAGCTGGTGTACATACCATCAAGGTTTAATCATTATCATAGTCTGAAAGTTTCAGTAATTCTACCTACAACACCCATAAATATTTTCCATTTTGGAGAGTCCGTACATAAAGTTGACATTTTAGTAAATGTTAATGGCTAGGCTTTTGAACCAGCAGAACAGGTTATACTGAAAAACGGGTGGTTTGCATGCATGAAACCATGACAGAGAAGAAAGAATCGCTGCTCATGTTCCCATGTTTTGCCCAAAGTCTAGAGATTAAAGCAATCCCTAGAATATGTGAAATCCAGTTCTTATTCCTGTCATAACCAGAGTGGATGTGAACCTACATTTCTTACCTCCGTGGAGTGGCTAAACACCAGGCTGTGTAATATAAGGGTGCTCTTGTCAATGCAACTCCTCTTCAATACCTAAGAGGTTATTGGGGTAGGAACCGGTGCCCTGGTATTACACGTCCCAGATGAATGCCCTGACCTCCGCTCCATCCATCTTTCTCTCTTTGTCTGCCTCTGGCTCAATTTATATTTAACCACTGAGCCTTTGTATAAAACAAGCACTACATTCTTTACTTCCTTCCCTGCATTTTGAATGCTGTCTGTACTTTGCACTTCATTTCATGAGGGATTAAAATGCTTGAAATAGATTTGATATGTTTTCCTTCAGCCTGAAGTGATAATTGTTATCATTTGCTTCTACCAGAGAAATTTAAAAAAGTTTTAATTTTGGCTCAAGTTTCATAGCTGCTGTTTTTAAAATCCTGATTTCTCTTTGTTCTGTTCGTTATACTATCTGCTGTCAACTGCTTTGAGGTTTGGTAAAGGTTTCAGACACTAAATGTCCTTGCCAGTGGAGACTAAGTGTAATAATTTAACAGCATTTTCAGTGTTCAAAGTCAGGGGAGTTTGAGCTGTTAAGCCTGCTGGTTGTAGTTGCACAAAGTCCTGCTACACAGTATAAAATGCTCATAATTTCCAATCTATTAAAGCAGTCTCTCTGCATTCTGCTTTTATTCCCTGATGTTAAAAAAAGTGCTAATTAAGCAAAATGAGTTCAACTCCAGTTTTATTTAAGGGAATTTTGCTTAAATTTATCAAAACCTTCCCCCGACAAAAGCTTTGGAGGTGACGTAAATTAAGATCAATTTTAACTCTCAAGGAAAGGATAGAGACATAATCAGGAGCTTAATATGACCTAGATATTTTTGGCATTCATATATAGATAGCAGATAGGCTTCCGGTATGTCATCCCTCTAGCAAAAGGCAGTTGAAGACAGGTGGATTTTATAATCCTATCCTTACTCCACTCCATGAAAGCTAAGGATCACAGTGAACAAAACATATTTTTCACGCAGAGAAATCACAGTAAGATACTTCCTCTAGCAGCATGCTTTCCCTCTCCTCAATTGGCTAAGGATACATCTCCCCCTGAAGGGATGAAGTTAGGAAACAATGGGGATCCAGGGAGAGGTAGCAGCTTCAGGCTCTTCTACAAAGAAGTCCTGATGAACATCCTGTGCTTAGCCTATTTTTATCCCCATTGTGCTCAAAAATTTCATAAAAGCCTCTATTAAACTTCAGCATAAGAGCAGCTATAGGCAGGAAATGAAGGTTTGATGACATTAGGCTAAAGTTAAGACCAGCCTTGTGCGGTGTGGTGACCTGGGATGAAAAGTGAGCCTTATATGCATTCGTAAAATAAACACACATACATATGAAGCAAAAAAAACCCCTCACTGACGACTATTTGCATAAGGTGTTTTTTTTCTAACAGAAAGAAGTGATGTGATTATGCTTTTGATCTCACTGACAAGTAAAGGCTTTGGATAGCATCCCCTAAATGCAGTAAGAAAATAACAAAAAAACCCAGAAGGCGAAGGCCCGGATGAGGACGACATGGTGCTACCTAGAAGCCTGTTGCCGGTGAAGGTGGTATTTTCTGCTGCCCGGGTGGCTGAGACCACATCCAGGGCATGACCAGCTGGCTACGAGGGAATCGATGTCCCGGCGTACACGTCGGGGTCTCTTGCCATCTGAGAAGCTCTGGGGACCCCCAGCATCCCCAGTCGGTGCTCCAGAAGAGCACAGCTCTTCAACAGCCCGGTGCGATATCTCCCTGCCCCACATTTTCCAGCCATCCGCATGCTTCCAACAGTATTAGACACTTGTATTTAGTAATAGACTTCTAGAGAGGCCTGGACTGCCACGGTACCTGCACGTAGCCAGCCACTTACATGGACACCCCAAAATGTAGGGGGTCCTCACCACGAGTCCAAACCCACACCAACCCTTAAGCAATTTTGATGAAGCTAACAAAGAACAGCAAGATGTTAAGGAAGCTAATACTGATTATAAATTAAAAGGAATCCTATTTGACAACTAAATCCTATTAAAGTAAGCAGATGGATTACAAACAGCATGGCTGATAATGAAATGGGCATGTGGAAAATGTTCTGTAGGCCAAAACCAAGTGAACAGAGAACAAGTCTTAACGCAGGATGAGTGTTAAGGCTTATTAGCAGTTCAGTTCAGTTATTGTGGTGGCTGGTACTGCACATGATCATACTGGAGAAATGACACGGCAGACAAAGCAACTAGTCCTTGCATATGCCTTATTTGCTTTGCAACGGAGGGAGCCTGACCATTAGTCACCAAATGTAGGATTCATCAAACGTCCGTACTGCAGACATCTGTACGTGGTCTCATCACCCTGTTACAAACCGACACGTCAAGGCCACCAGTCCCCTCCCTCGTTTTAGGTATTCCCCTCAGGGTGGGAAGAAAGACACAGCGGCATCGCACCGAGAGCTGCCTGTGTGCTGCACGACTTGGTGCCCTCTTACACCGGCAAACACCAAATCCAACAGGACTGTAAAAATGCAGCTGGAGAATTCAACCTTTATGCTAAAAAGGGGGATCTCGCAAAACGTTGAGGTTATTGCCTGCGTATTTTGGGCTCCTGGCTCTCAAGAACTCCCCATTGTAGGTAAGCAGATCTGCTGGAATGTTCACCGAACCTGCACTGATCCAACGAGCCCAGGCCATGAGCACACAGCTGTGGTTTGGTGTGGTACCATGCCCACCGTATTTCACGCTGCTGGGAGGGAGAGCAGCCTCAGCGCGGTGCAGTGCCCCATCCTGTGCTGAGGACCTGAACTTGTGCCACCACCCTGGGCTGTGCGGTGCGGTGTGGACGCACCGGTTTGCTCGGTGGTACCGTGCTCTCGCAAGCTTTACAGACACCATCTGTCACCAACTGTGCCCCACCACTGAGTAAAAACCAAATGCCACCTCCAAGCCATCGGGGGAAAAAAAAAAAAAAAAGCAAACTCAAAGCCCAGCAGCCTGACAGTTTTACAACATCCCCACTTCAGAGTGTGCAGCGGTAGACGAAAGGCAGGCTCAGCAACTGGTATTAAAGCAAAGGGACACTTGCCATGCTGTGGGAAAGGAAGACAGATGGGATGTCTCACTGTGAAAGTGCCTTGCTATGACAGCGCACAGCCATTTCACCCAGACAGCCACAGATATCAGATGCTGAGGAGGAGGAGTTACAGCCAGCGAAAGGGAAGTTACTTAGCGCGCTAGAAGATATTCGTTATATTGTTTTCTCACTCTGTATGCACAGAAAGCAATGTTATGGGAGAAATTAATTCTTGCAGATTATCTACTTTCCAAACCAACAGAGATTCAACAAAGACTGAAATAAATCCATAATGTGTGTACTATCTATCTACGTTCCAAATCAATATTAGAGATGGGCTACCAGTGTGAAAAGCCAGAGATCCAGGCCAGAGATGCATGCAGTATTACGGGGATGGAGACAAATCTATATGCTCAGTGTATTTATCTACATTCTAAGCCAATATTAAAGCTAGTTTACCCATGTGAAAAATAAGTGCTACATAGTTCCGAGGGGGAGAACACATCAATAGCTGTACTGTGGAGACGTGTGCTAAATAACAAAGATCGCCTTCATGCCATGCCTATCTAGTGCATCTGTATTGTGCAGAGAAATTCTACAGTCCCCCAAAATCCTCAGGTTAAGCAGTCTTTTTTGAAAGAAGGCTATTTATGCCTCCGGTTAGTTTTCTTCCACACTTCATCAGGCGCTGCTAAAAGTGACTCCCTCAGCGCTCTTTCTCCACCTTGGCGTTTTCTACAGCTCGGCAGGGTAGAGCAGGGCTGATGCGTCTCCCCAGGGACCAGCCCTTCCCTCCGTCGCTGCCTTGTTTCCTTCCCCCGTGACCGGCAGCGGCTTCCTCTCCACACTTCACCGCTTTGCCCTGCCTTCGCTCCGTTTTACTCGCAACCGTCGAGCTTGACGGTTTCGCAGCACGCGGAAAGGAGAGGCAGGTGAGGTCCGGTCCACCGCGTCCCATTCTCTGGGATTTGGCGGTTTAACAGCAATACCCGCTTCTTTTGCCAGCAGTCACGGCAGCACAGGGTAGGCATAGGGGAAAAAAGGTCTTATCCTTACACGAGGCTTGCCCGGTCCCAGGTTTCCCCCGGGCGACCCTTGCAGCCCTCACACGCACACGGCGGTTTATTGTCTGCCTGCACAAAGGCTGCCTCCTGCGAGCGCCAGGCTTGCACAGGCTGCCCTGCCCTGCTGTTCTCCTTTATCCCTCCTCTGCCTTTGCAGGCATTTTTATTTTTTTTTTTTTTTTCTTTTAGCTTATCAACACCAGGAGGGGCTGGCTGAGCTAAGCCCTTACTCTTTTCTATGGCTGTGGTCTCACACCCATCAACACCTGTCTCTTTCATAAATTAATCCAAAATCAATCAATAACTCCATCAAAAAAGCCATGTCCCTTGCTTTGCACACACATTTGTCTTGCTCTGAGTAATATCCCAACAATGAGTCACCAGCCGTTTAGCCTAATTTTGGGAACTCTACAGTAGACCAGCCTGTTCTGGAACTCACCGTTTATTTTCCATGTCAACAAAAGAGCCGTTTCTTTAGAAAAGGAAAACGCCCCAATGCCCCGCTCAACATATTCAGGTGCTGATGAATAATTACCCCCAAATAAGGCCCCTCCTTATCAAAATAATGTTTAATATGAGCATTTGAGGACTGCTTACAAGAGTACCTTGCAATCTTGTGAAATATCAGTAAAGCACAGCAAATCTGTAAGGGAAAGGCATATTCAAGGAGCCCTGGGAATGCTCTATGTAAATTTTGTTGCATATCTGATCTGGGCTTAGTCCTGAACTTGAACTTGATAAAACTGGCACTTGCTAAAGATTCGGCTATGGCTCACCCCTCTTTGCCTCTAAAAAAGTTCTCCTGCATATATGCAAATGAAGGTAATCAAACCCCACTGTCTGCATGGCTCCTCTAAATCCTTTTTACAACGAATTTCTTCCCGAGGGGACTGTCAGATCTGTTGGCTGGTAACGTTGCAGCTGTGAAGCCAGGAAAACTGATTTCAAAATTCCAGGAGAACAGACGCTTTGTTTTTGTAAGTGTGGGAGATGCGGTGATTTTTGTCAAGAGCTGTATGTAACAGGCAGGTAGCAGTTCATGTTTTCTGCCATAGACACTGCAGGTAATGACGGAGAGAAGCGTGGTTTTGGCAAGTGCCAGACTCGTGTATTACGCTATTGGAAATGTGGTGGTGAAGAAAACATGCACCATTTACATGTGGGCAACGTCTTTTTGTTCCAAGTATGTTTTCTGGTATCTACCTTATTTGACCACGTATTTCCGAAGACAGCTCATTTTTAGTTTCTTTTAGAAAGCGTATGATGGCTTCATGCGCCGGACTCAGATCTGAGCTCCTGGAGAGCAAGTTCACGTCAGGTTCTCATACTCGATGCCCCTGTGGCTTTGGGTGCGCCCGATCCTGCAAGGTGCTCAGCGTTGTGCAAGGTCCAGGTCCCAGTCCACCGAAGCTCTTAAACGTATGATTAATTTTTAGTCCCTTTGACTTCAGTGACTAAACTGCTTAGCTGGATTCACTCCTAGGCACTTAATCTTCCTACCTGAATTTCAACATTAGCAAAATGAGGATAATTCTTTCTTTAATACAGAAGGATACAGCGAGCATTAATTAGTTAATATATGTGGAGTGCTTTGGAGATATAAAGGCTATCTAGATGTTAATTTATGCAGATAGTGGAAGAAGTAGAGGGAAATAATTGCTGTCTCTCACCTGTGCAGGGTTTCAGAACAGCATTCACTCCCTCACCCGCTGAAGAACAGAAACTAAGCGCTGAGACAAGCCCACGCTTAGGAGACACTCGGAGCACGCTTATCAGATTTAACACACTTTCCCATTTAAGGGAATGCAATCAGCTCTGTATTTGCATTTCCCTTGCAAATGAGCTTCACTGACTCCTTACAGTTGGCTTTGCACTAGCTGCTTCTCATGTCTCAGTGCCGTGGTAGCAAACTGCCTCAGCACTGTAGCATGCTTTCATCTACCGTGTATCTATATTTAATTATGAACCTGGCAAGGAGACTCCAGCGCTGGTGATTGTTTTGAGACGCTGAATTTGGGCTATGCGAGATCTTGTTTTGGCCAAGTGCTTATCTTGGATCTAGAGATAAATAAATACAGCACATAAAAGGGACTGGTTTATCTCACTTCATTTTAAGTTGTTCGCGCAAGATTTGTGCTCTAACAAGTACTGTAAAGTGGCTTTGGTGGAGATGCCCTTGCCGTTGGCTCGGGAGGCCTGTGAGTAGTATTGTTATCTCTCCAAAACTGGAAAGCCACGGCAGCCCCTAGATCCCTTTCCCACCTGACAGAAGTAATAAACCTCTGTAAACCGTAGAGCCAGGACTCTCCTCTTATCAGTCAGAGAAGAGCTGAATAGTAGAGTCCGGAGTTTCCCTCGGGTCATGCTCATGCTCCTGGGATTTCTGCCCGGCGTTTCAAGCCCACCCTCTCTGGCCGCGCTGCGGGTCTGGTTGTTCTTCCACTGAGAAACTGTTTCCCCAGCTGAAAATGGAGAGTGAATGTAAATGCAAGGCTTTATACTCAGCTCTTCACCTGCCTGTGGACCTAAGGAAAGTAGTAAGAGACGTAAGCAGGGCTAAATAAAGAGTAAGAGAAATAAGACTCTGGGTAAATCCCTTGGCGATCACAATCTCGAGATGCTGTTTCTAATCTGGATGGAGGTAAGCCTGAAAGTACCTGCTGCTTGTCAGCCGGGAAACGATTCGAAACGTGAGGTTGGGGAGCCGGGTCTGCCCATCCATCGGGCGGGATCCCATCGCTGGGCAGGGGCGAGCGGTGATGGGCACGGGGGGGTCCTGGCACTTAGGGGAAGCCCACGGGTACCACGGGCACCGGAGGGGTCTGGCTGGGGGGGCACGGGCTACAGCGAGAGCCCTTCATACGTCTCTAGGCAATGTGACAGCTCTACTGCGTTGCAAAGATGATTATAAAATTCACCTTAAATAAAGCTGCTACTGTCTGGAAAATCTTGCTGATATGTCAGAACAATAGCGTATAAAATCTCAACGACAACCATATGTACCCATACGGTCTGATTTACATCTGCTCTTTCCCTAATGAAACACCATCAAGTTTTATTGCTAGTAAGATTGTTGATAATGGAAAACAAACACTGTTTTCTAATTTTTGTCTTCCTTGTTTACCAATGCACGTTAGGTTCTGAATTAACTTCTGTTTGTTCCTAAGGTGAGTGCCAGCTATCCAAAATTACATCACTAATGCAGAGAATGTATTAATCTTCTGACCGATACGTTGTGACTTTATGGAAATTTGCATCTTGCCAGGAAGAAGGCTATCGCCAGTGAGGTAATTGGCACGCGGTTCATGGAGATAACAGCCACATGTCAGGGATTACTGCTTACACCAGAATTTCACCTGCGGACAGCTCTGCTGACTGTTAGCAAAATCAAGTTTATAGTCCCTGAGCATAGGACTTTGTTCAAATATTTAAATGCAGCAGACAGAGCTCACAACTTCAAAAACATTATGTAAAAATCCATATAGTAGCACCATAGGAACGTGCCAGTTACTGTTTGCATTACAGAAAACCCATTACACTGTTACAATAAGCCAATCTTTCTTGAAATTTACTACTGGCTCATCAGAAGCAAAACATTTCAGCATTTTTTAATTTTATTTTTTTTAACACAGAAGCTTTCAAAAACTCAGTTGTGTATTTTGTTTGTGTTACGGTGTCACCCATAGGCTCTGCTTGAGGTTGCTGGACACAGTACAAACAGAAAAAAATCAAATCCAGAAACGATCAAATCCAAACAGAGAGAAATCAGAAATCGGAGGCGGTCTGCACCTCGCAGAGTTTACAGTCTCGGCAGGTGAGGCAGACAGAGGAGAGAGAAAGAGGGAGAGGGGGTATGCTGGAGAAGGGGAATCCATGCAGTAAGGGAGGAGTGGTGGCACAGAGAGATGAAGTGACTTTGGCCAAGGTTACACGAGAAGCCTGAGCAGAGCCGTAAATGAGGCCAGAGCTCCCGAGACCCTCAACCACAAGGCAATCCTTCCCACTCTGTGCATCTTCTCCCTCTCTCTTTCTCTTCTTCTCTTTTTAAGGCAGAAAACGTTTCAGCTGAACATCTGCAGTTCCCCAAATTCCTTCTGTTGTTTCCCATTCTGGGATTTTGAAGCCAAACAATCCCCTCTTTATCTGGGCTCGCCCTCACGTAGTCTGCCTGTGTTCGACAGGTTTGTTTTCAGGCACTGTCCTGATGATAATCATCACAGTGAGCTTTTCAAAGCAGGCGTGAGACAGTGACAATTTGCTTGGCTCAGGTTCTCTGCCTGAGCTAGTAAACAAATATTATCATTGCAGATGTGAGTAGGAACCGGGTAGTCTCCCGTTATGTAGCATGCAAGTCCCCACCAAGGAGACTCGTGCCTTTTGCAGGTTTCTTCATGATTTCTAAAATCCAGTTTAAACGTCCATCACTGGGACAGGTGACTGGGAAAAGCAGCCGGTACTTTGGGCGGTGGGAGAAACGCACCGTCCAGCACGGGAGGAATATTCCCAGCTCTGCTCACCCCTGTGGTCTCGCTCCGGGCTGTGAGCCGCAGCCCGGGTAGCAGAGCGAAGACATCCAGTTCTGGTTGAGAAGCCGAGCAGTGCCCGTGTTGTGGTGCAAATGAAGGCGGCACAGCTGCCGCAGCTGGGGAGCTTGAAACTGGGACCAGCTGGGTGAGGCTGGAGAGGTCTAGAGCTGGCCGGGAGCAAGCTTGTGCTATCACCTGATGCACAGCGGCGATATCGGAGCAAGATGTCATCCAACCCAAACCATCTCGCAGATGGCTTCTAGGCTTAGCTAAGCAGTTCGGAGGAAGCACCAGGGTAACGTAATTACAGTCATTCTGGGATCAAAGCTGCGTTGCACCACCGAGACATACCAGCTTGTAGCCCGGAGAGCTCCAGCATGGCACGGCATGCATTGGATAGAGCAATCTCTGTCTTGCAGAAATGCATATGTATGCATGTATGTAGATGCTGTTATGGAGCAAAGCCTTGCAAGTACCATACAGGCAGCCAACGCAGCTCTGGATCCCAAGCCGTGCAGGTGGTGCGGTCATGTTGCAACATTCGCTTTTGGGATAATTAAAGGCACCAAACGTTTCGGCAACTTGCAAGTGACTGCAGAGAAAGGCTTTAGGATGGATGTTACTCATCTATTCTAAATGCTAAGGGTTGTGGAGGATCAGCTCAACTAGAAAAGCAAGGTGTTCCCAAGCGGGGGGGAAAAAGGCATTCTGAATAGGGCTAGATAATATAAAAGAGCAGAAAAAAATATGTTTACGTGAATTAACAACCTAAAATCATGTTGAGGAGGGAGGTAGGAAAAAGAGTTTCCTTCTGAATGCCACATCAGCAAACCTCTTTGAGGAGTGTTGTGTGCAGGTTCGTTATTGATATTTGCAGCGGAGATGCTGAAGGATGTCAAAGCAAGGACACCAATTGATCCAAGATTGAAAACCAGTGGAAATGAGGACTAGGAGAGAGACCACAGTGCTTGGCTCCAATGATTTTTGGATTTCATCCTCTGCCAGCTAATCGTTGAGGGGGTTCAGGGACATTTTGGCCAGCCTGTGTAAGTACTTATGGCTGGAAAAGGTACCTCATGGGGAAGGCATTCAGTATTGCCAATAAAAGATTTGGGACAGTGCTGTTGAACAAACTCAGCCTGAAAGTAGAATGTAATTTTTTAGGAGTGTAGACATTACTTTGTCTTGTCGTAGTGTAAATGTGTCATTATAAAGATCTCTCAGTCTAGTAAACACGATGACTTGGATCCCACTTTGTCCATAACACTCTTGATAGAAAGATGAAACCACTGGGGCCTCAAGCCATCAAAAGAAGTCCTTGCACAAAATGACAGTCAACAAGGGGAGGAAGGGAATACGACCATGACTTGAACAAGGTTGTTCGCACCCCCTCGGTGCATTGACTGAGCGTCCGCAGCTCTGCACACAAACAGCAATTCTAACGAAATCTCACACTTCAGAAATTCACAGGGAGCCCCACTAGACAGCAGTTAATTAATGCATTACTGTCAGCATTACTATCATTTTGACTTCCCCTGAAACATAAGAAGTTGACTTGCTAGATCATGGCCGTAGGATGAGTAACAAGACCGGTGAGCCAGACACACACGCAGTTTCTGTGTGCACTCAGAGTGAACCAGCGGCCGTAACTCTGCAGCTTGTTCTTCGGGGCTGGCACGCACTGCCAAACTCTCAGAATCGCTCTTTTACAAATGAGCTGTACCCAACTTCGCAAACACCTGCTCTGCACAGAAGGGATTATTTTGATACCAAATTTCAAGCTTCAAAAGTCAGGAAGTGTCTACACAAACAGGTGCGGATGAGTGCGTTTGCTTTGCATATTCTCAAATGCAGGTGGAAGAGGAGCGCACCTGTCTACACCCAGTTGGGCTACGTATTCTTAGATGTGTTCAAACCATTGCCTTTCTCCTTTCCCCTCCAAAGAAGGCTGAGCAAACCACATGGTCAATGCAAGGGAAGTGGTTTGCTCAGTTTATTTACTATTTCACCCTCTTTTACCTTAAAAATATCAAAATAATTGGTTTTATATTTTTTTCCTAAAGCCTCCCCAAAACCAAAATTCATTTTCGGATTAATTTTCATGCCTTGAAGGGAATATAGCTGCAGGTGTTTGTTAGATGTGCGAAAACGGGAAGTTGTCTGGCAATTTTTTGGCAGCCTTCACTTTTTTGTTGTAAAACAGAGTAAATACTGAGACAGCTGGTGCACTGTAGGGAATCTGTGGCTGACAAAACTTCGGTGTAAGAAGGCTGATTAAGTGATACTCACAGTACTTCTAATCTTGACTGTGGCTGAAGCACAGCAGCAGGCTCAGCTGGAGCGGGAGCCTCCCATCAGTGGGGACAGAGCAGCCCTTTCTGGACCAGTTATTGTCCTGTATCACACCAGTAACCTAGCTGGGGGATCATGAAAGGGACTATTTGGTTTCCTTGGTCAGATAAACTTGCAGGGAAATGATGGTCATTTTCAATTATCCATGTGGAGTGCAGTATCATACGCTAACTAGACTTAGCCTATCTTTCAGGCAAAGAAGCTTCATGTTAATGCTTAAAGGGCGAGACAGCCTGTATTAACAAACCCCAGTGCCCGAGAGGAAAGAGAGGGAAAGATGGATACAGGCAAGAGAGCGTCGCATTTCAGACGAGTGCAATAGATTGTGCTTTCCAGCAGCCTGCAGTTTTGAAGCAGGCTGTATTTTGGGGTCTTTAGTTCAGACGACCCATAAACATGAAAGACTAGAAAGCATGACCTGCCTTAGGTAGCAAGTACGATGACAAGCGGTGAAAAGCCCGAGGGCGAGGCATGATTTGGCTCCTGCATTGCGTTTACTCTGTCATTTCTCCAAAGCAAGGGCAGGGTACTGAAGGGCGATTCTTAGTGAACTCTGGCGGGACACAGAACTCGGTGCACAAAAGACTGGGTTCTCCCACTATGCGGGCGGCAGCCTCCTTGGCTTGAAAAGTTCAGTTTTGAAATGAGAACATGGCTTGAATGAGAGAAGCAGAATCTAATCCACAGAAAATAGTTTGTTACCTTCTCACTCTCTTTCTGAACACCTAAAAGTAGACCGGGTTATGTCACCTCCTCTCTCAGTGAGCCATCACTGCAGGGGGCCAGATGGGCTCTTCTTGAACCAAAGTAGTACTCAGTCTCAGCAAAGCGTGCAGAGTTTACACTGCCTCTTTGAGTGCTGGAAAATTTCATACACACCCAAAAGGTATGAAAAGTATAAAATCAGTCAAATTTCATTATGAAAGGGGTTATTAATTTAGCAGACTATGGTTGAAAACTCTCCAGACTAATGTAATATCTCCTCCTTGCCAAATTCATAAATGTGTAAGAGCAGTGACTTAGAAATAAATTAGTCTATTCAGCAAGACTGCGATCTACTGTGCTTCCAATTCGTAAAGGTGGGGAAAACACAGAAACCTTGTGAAAAACCACTGCCTAACAAAACTACGACCAGAGAAATGCTCATGTAAATGTGAAACAGAGCTGAGAGCCTGGAGCCAGAAACTGGAGGATAAATATGGAGCTATTACCAGGCACCAGCTGCCCATCTGCACCTTCACACCACTTCTGGAATCACAGCAGAGCCCTTGGGGATTAAACCAACAAATATGGCTACGTGCTTGTGAGCTCAGCTGGCATTTTAGAGTACCTCTGCAAGCTTGCTTCCAACCCAAACTCATAGACACTGGATGCTAAAGCCTGTCACATTAAATATGTCTCTGGATGTTCTGTCCACAATATGACCCGAAGCATTTTCTTTGGAGAGGCTGATACATTTCAACTAGATGCTGCGGTGCTAACTGCCATGCTTGATTGAATAACTTGTCTCCACTATTAAAATGCAGAAAGAACTTAGACAAGCATTTAGAAGCTTTGTCATTAAATAGTTTTCTTGTCAATTGATCTATCTTGTAGGGGGAAGATAACTACTAGATCCATCAATTGCCAGTGAAAAACTAGGAACAGGTCTTAATCAGTTAAGCGGGCAAGTATTGCTTGACAGCTCCCTTCGGGACGCGGCTCATTCGGGGCCTGACTATTCAGCAGGATTAGCAACTTCAAGCTCCGGAAAGTTGACCTTAAACGAAGGTGAGCTCACGTCTGCAAGGTGTCAGTGGAGCAGCACGGTGAGAAGGAGCAGCACAAACCTCTCTCTGCTCCCCTGCTGAGGACTGTAAGACCTTTTTCTTTTTCTTTTTTTTTTTCCCCCAAGAGTCTCACACAGCTTTTAAGAGGCTTAATTGTTTCCGAAGCCTCAGCCTTTTCTCTTTCTGTTGATTTTCTATTGTCACGCATTTCGTGACTTGTGCCGTTCAGCTCAAACCCCAGCAGCTCTTGCTGCTCCCTGGGTGCCGTGCCTCGAACGAGCAGCAGCGCGTGCGGTTGCGGGGGGGGGGTGCGGAGATGGAGTCAGGCGCCGACAGCTCACTGAGTCGAAATGACTCTTCTTAGTGATGAGTGACCAAAAATGCCCATCCACGGAGTGCAAGGGGAATGCCTGCTTACCTACAGCTGTGTCACACAGGGGCATCTCAGCCAGCCAATGTCTCTGTCTCAATTCACCGCATACTGGTTTTTCCAGAGCCCCCAGGCGTTACAGATGTCCCAGGACACCTCTGTGTGACACAAACCTGGCGTGGCCGTCACAGGCACATCCCTGCTCCTTCGGGAGCTGTTTCCATCTCCTTCAGCTTTAGAAATGGCTTCTCTCTATCTTTTCTAATGGTTGCTGCTAGCAGTTCTGCTCACAACCCCTCCTCGTGTCACAACCCACAAAGCCTCGTGTCTTGGGAAAGAGGAAAATATCTTTCACTCATTTTACATATAAAACTCCCTAAAAGTTTCTCTGTCTCTTCACTACTATGTGCCAAAAAATTGGTTTCTTCGTAGGATCAGCTTGTGCAGAACGTGCTCTGAAAAAGCCAGGTGCTGAGCAGGACTCTTTCACACACAAATTACTCGCAGTAATATTGCCAAGCCTTCACTTCGCACACCTTGCCAGATTTGTTTTGCTTCTGCTCCGTGAAAGTAGAGTAACTCTCTCCCGCTCCCTGAGCTATGTCCCAAGTGCTCTCAATACACCATGAGACTAATTATTACACTTAAAAATAAGGTGGCAGTCAGTCAGATACTGTACTTCAGGTAGAAAACCCTGTTGAGATTCAGCCACTGCATGGTAACATAGCAAATATTAAAATGTTCCCACTTTTTCAAAGCTACGAACTAATGTGGAAACTCAGATGAAGATCATGCCTATTTAGAGATGTTAAAGACTCATAAATTATATTTGTCACCCCCACAATCAGTATGAGCTTCAATTAAGTAGAACTGAAACACCCAAGTATTTATTTCAATTACAGATAGGTGGATTCAGGCCATACGGTTTACATCTCCAGTTTTATTTTTCTTATGTTCTTCACAGATTCATTCTCCAGAATAATAGAAGTTGCAGAAAGAAGTATTAACAGCGGGTGTGCTCCAGTAAATTTGAAATTCTGATGGCCGTAAATATAAGCGGATCTTTTGGATAATAAATTTTCTGTGTCCTAAATTAAAACCAGATTGGTGACAAAAGTTCAGTTGTCTCTCACTTAATGATGTTGTCACCAATACCAAGGGATATGCTTGGCCACTAATTACAACATCGAGTTTACAAGGAGTCTGCGTGGAGCTGAGAAATACAATGGCCACTCTATGGACTGAATCACTGTTGGCTGTCCCATTGCGTTTACAGAAACCGATGCCAATAAACTAAGCAGAAATGCAGAACACTTTACCGCAATCGTCCCTTTAATTTATTGTAACAGAATTGCAACAACTCACCTTTCAGCCAGGGTAGCATCTTTTAATGTGCTTTTTCCTACTGCCCAGCATGGCGTGGCCGTGCTCCCGGAGCGGGGCTCCCTTGATAGTACCTGGAAGGCGACAGCGGCTGCCAGGGGCCGCATGGCAAGGGAAAGCTTGGCTTCCTCGCACACCCCACGCCTGGGGCACTGCTGGGGGGCTCCTTCCCACCCCCCCGGGGCCCGGCAGCCTCTGCCCAGCACAGAAAATTCTGCTGCTCCTCTGCCGAGGACTGTGCTTTTCAGAAAACCATTTTTTTTCAGGGTTCTCAGCTTTCCTGAGCGTAGGATTTATATATATATATTTATATATATATGTATTTTTTAATTTTTTTTTTTTTTTACTTTTTAAAGATGATTTTTTTTAATAGAGAACGAAAGCTCGGTGGGACAGCAATCCGCGGGCAGGCGCTCTGCAGAATGCGATTGCATCCCCTGCCCAGGTTTTGGGGTTGGCTGGCCCAGGAGCCCAGCCACTGGACCCCATGGGAGAGAAGAGGTGGCCAGGCTGGGCTCAAGGTCCAAAACACAGCTGCTGGTGCCCCAGTTTCTGCTGTCCTGGGGTTGGGATGTGGACGAAGGGTGGCTTGCAGCCTTTCCACCCACGGGAAGGGAGATGTCCCCGGGGGAGGCAGCGCCCCGGCGAGATACCCGCTGCCGAAAACCACGTCAGCCCTCGGACCCATCTCCCAGGAGCTGCAGGTCCTGGCTGTTGGCAGCAAAGGACCCCCAGGGAGGCTTAGTCGCAGAACCAGAAACGTTCCTGCTCCTCATTCAATGTAAAATAATTGCTTGAATCCACGTGAGGAAATCCTCTCCCCGGAGCAGCTTCGGGGATATGACAGAAGGCCTGCTCCACTTCTGCCAAAGATAAAGCAATTTATCCTCCTTTTTTGCTATTTCTTGCAGTAGAAAGCCCTGAATTTCTTCCAAGACATGACAGCGATGTATATTAGGACATGATGAGGAAAGAAATTGGCTGGGGTGGTTTGGGTTTTTCTGGGGGGGGCACCGCAAGGCTTTTTCTAGCTGAGGAGTTGTGTCAGCGATTTCAGTGACTTTATCCCCACTCTGCCGTTGTTGACGCTGTTGGTGCTGTAAATCTGCCCGTAAGGCGCTGCTTTTAGAAGCGGCAGGTAAAGCAGAAATTTGTCCTTTGTATTTCGAGTGAACTGGAGACAGAAATTACATAAGCTGGCTCCCCAGCCCTGTCCGACAGTCAGGAATCTGCTTTGCTGGTCTCCTCCCCTGTCAAAAGTTTTGGGGTTAGGGTGGTATTTATATACCGCATATATATCCACCTCTATATGTGGATATATAGATAAAAGCATGTATGAAAATATGGATATATACATACACGTGTGTGTATACATATATATATGCATGTATATGTATGTGAGACAGAGGTTTCACATGTAGGACAGTGTACCTGTAATTAGCACAGACTCCTTCGGTAAAAACAATCGTACACATTATAATCTCTATTACAGACAGACTGACTGAAAGTACATTTTACTTTTTTCCCCTCTTTAACTTCTTTCTTGTTTTATTTTTGTATTTTGTTCCTTCTTTTCCTCCCTTATTTTTTCTCCTTCCTGTTTAAATGTACTGGATAATAAATAGAGACTAAAAATGCCTTTGCAGCAATGGTTTTGTGAGATACACTTAGGGAGAACACAAATCTGTTGAATGTTTGTACTTAATGGAGATGCACCTGTACATGTACTCTGTGTCTCTCACCAGCAATGTTCATCCCATGTCTCTACAGCTTCATATATGTAAGCTGTGCTTACATGACATGTTATGGCAGCATGGTATGTAAGCACATACAGAAACACGCAGTTGAAAAGAATGCTGAAAGTAATGTAAATATTTGTTAGTGTATTTAAAATTAACACATATACCTCACCATAAGCATGTTTTCACATGGGTACATGTGTTTTATTTCTGTATGTATCAGGCAGCCTTCCTATGAGCACATGTGTGTGGGAGGAAAGGATATGATTATGGATTTGCATAACATCCTGCATGCATGTAGACTGAAACTGAAAACATGGCGGGAATTATACAATCTATTTTTAAAGTCTGCATTACTGCAAATGTTGCTTCATCAAGCTCTTATCATAGCTGATTAATTATGTAGAATGAATGATGATGAGTTCTCGCTTTATCTTCCATCTCTGCACTGTAGAAGAAATTAAAGCAGGCTGTTTTGGGACACTCGCAAAGAGGCGTTTAGGCAGACAGCGGAGTGAATACCACAATCTTATTTTTTTATCCTTTGGACATCCTACAGATACCAGTATCTCTCCTCATGCATGAGTTTATTGATCTCCGTGGCAGTAATGAAAGATGAAAAGGTCAATTTTTAAATGTGAACAGTAGGCACCACTTGCTATGACAACGGCTAGCGTAGGAAATGTGTGCCCTTGTCTTTTGCGAAGATCTTAGTTATATTAACAATATCGATCTACCGTGGGAAGATCTGGTTTTCCTATCTTTTCGTCATCATACCGCTTCTGTCCAGCGTTTCCAGAACAAACCCGCTATTAGTTTTGATAGCTCCGCACCTCCTAATTTTCTGCTTTTCCAGCACGCGAGGAACTGCACGTCCAGGAGCCCGAAGCACGGTCCCTGGCCGTGCTGGAGGTGCGTGCTTTCCTCCACGGCTCCCGGCGGCGGGGGCCTGGCTGGAGGGCACCCTCCCCACTGCAGCACCCCGACCTCTCTTTGCAGCCCCCAGACGGTGCTGGAGGGTGCCAGCAAAGAAAAGAGCCCCCACGGCTGTCATCGTAGGTGTGCGGGCTGGCTGCCGGCTGCAGAGGTCCAGGCTCGGCCACGGGAGACAGAGGTGGGACAGAGGACGCTGACGGAGTTGGGTGCAATCCGATAAGGAAAGGGGCAGCAGGTTATGGGGAGTTAGATTATTTTTATCAGGGAGAACAAAGAATGGGTGTGGGGGGTGAGAGCCTGGCGGAGAGGGAATCTCAGCAATCCCAGCACCGACAGCCCCATAGCTTGGGAATAGAGGGGCCGGGGACACCCCGCCCTGACGTCCACGGTATGGCAATTACAGCTACTGCAAATATCAAGGCACTTCTAAGATGCAGATGCAGCTGCATCGTGATTCAGGTAGTAGAGTGCCTCAGTGTTGGCAGCTATTTTAACTTTCCCGGAAACTTCCTAATAGCGGTATTAAAAGCTCACTTTTGGAGTTAACTGCCACACAAAAATTCCTTACCTCCCTCCCTCCCTCCTTTCCTTCCTTCCTTCCTTCCTTCCTTCCCTCCATCATCCCTGCTGCCCTCCCTCTCTTTTTCTCTCTCTCTTCCTTTCTCTCTTTCTCTCTTTCTCTCTCCTCCTCTCCTTTCTATCTCTCTTTCCCTCTCTGATGCAGTGAAAAGTGCAAAAGGATGCCCTGCAAGCTGAAAGGACTGAAACACAAACAAAACCTAACTTCCTTCCATGTTTTCTTGATCTCCTATGTTCCTTTTTTTTTTTTTTTTTTAACAGCATCACACAGTTGTAGACAGGAAGGTTGATCTGCAATTTCTGATTTTTTTGGGTTTGGCACAGCTGGAATTCTGTCAAGGAAGATGTTAGTCCGGAGTTATTTCTCTTCAGCAAGGGGGAAATTAGGCATGTGAGAGTAATAGGAAAGTTTGATGCTGGTACTCACTATGATTCAAGTTCAAGTAAGCAAAGCCCCAAAAGGCGTTGTACAGGAGACTGCTGCTGATAACCAGAAGTTTTGGATTAAATGTTTAGTACAGGAGGTAAGAGGTGTGGAAGAAAATTTGGAAGGTGTTAAGAAAACTAGTCACTGTGATGCAATGGCGTACATCAACGAACAAAACAACCAACATGAGTTTCTAAGAAAGCTGGAGAACTCGAAAAGAAACCACGGCTGCCACATATCTGTCCACAGTTCCATTCCGAAAGAGAAAACAAAATGGAGGAGGAAGCAGGCAGTGTGCCTTTAGAAAGCCTGCTTGTCAGGCTCCGCTCAAGCCCCCAGGAAAAGATAAAACTAGCAAGAAAACACAACAAGTGAAGGGTAGCCAAAGGGACATCAGATAAGAGGAGTGCCGTGCTAAAGAGGAAGCGGACCCCCTTTTAAAGAGGGAAGTGAAATGAATTGTTACAAAATGGGAATGATGCAGAACTATATTTAAACTTTTTTTTTTATAGAAAGAATAATTAAGACGGAGTGCTGGCAATTAGGAAGTATCGACAACGCTTTAGCTGTTGATAAAAAAGCATGCAAGAAAATATTTGGTAAATTAACTGCCCTGACTAAGTTAATCCATAATATTGAAAGGATTATTATTGAATTGCACATTATTTCTTACGTCTCAGAGAAACGGAAAAATACATTAAGACGGGGGAAATAACACAGGGGAAGACTCAGCTTGCTGATTTAAGACACCCATAAACAGGGAGGCGTCTACACATGGCGGAGGTATCAAATGTCCCATTATGACCGGTGGCAATTTAGGGCTTCATTCAGTTGCTCACACAGAGGCATGGCCTGACGGCCCCGGGGGACAGCAGACGTGCACTGGGGACTGACAGATATCTCACAGGAGCCATAGGAAACGCACGTCCTCTGGAGCATAGGGCTGGAGGCCAGGCAGGACAGGACAGGATTTGGGCATCTCCAAATGCACCGGGCACCTGCGGTTAACCAGCCGAATCCGGAGCTGGGAGCGCGAGGTAGCTCCAAATTAAGGCTCCAAATGCCCATCCCCGCACATAAGCTAGATGTTAAGGTTCCTTCTATATTCCCCCAGTGGACAAATGATTCAGTATAGGTATCGGCATCTAAACATCACGTCTAAAGGTCACGTTGGCTAATCTTAGTACGGGCACCTACAGCACTCGGAGCACAAGGTGCAGCAGAGAACTTCAGCCCAGCGCCGGGCTGCACGAGAGGTGAGGGTCCTCCTCCCGGCTATCTTCATTATCCTGGTCTAACTCCGGACATCTCCTTTAGAGCGGTTTACGAGGAAGCTACCCCCTCCACAGCTGATGAAGAGAGACAGGCACGGAGGTGCAGTCCCTCTTGCTCCAAAGCAGACCTCTAAAATAGGAGGGATTCCCTTTCTCAAGTGCTTGGTGCTCCTGCAGAGAGTGATTTTTCTCAGCATTTAGAGCAACGAAGACAGCTTTCTGCTGGTGCACGCAAAAGAAAAGCAGCATTTTTTTTTTTTTTTTTTTTCTCCAGGGTCTGGAAGTGATTTCTCCTGAAGAAATGCTAGGAGGGCTAATTAAATATGGCAAAATGAGAGAAGAACTGTAACGCGCTCCAGTTTCCTCCCCGGCGTGTCGGCGACCGCACCGCGTGGTGAGCAGACCTCGGCTCCTCTCCCTGCAAAGCCGTGTGTCCCCCGGTGCCTGCCCCACGTCCAGCTCGCCCTCAGACTCGCGGTCCCGTGGGGAGAAGCACCCACACCCCACGGGGTGCAGCGTGGGTCCCCGGCGAGGACGCGACACCCGGGGCAAGACTCGCCACCCTGAGTCACAGCAACGGGGACCGGGCTCAGGAAATGAGTCAATCGCTTGTCTTCGCCCTCCGTGGCCTGTGTGGGACTTGTTTGGCAGAGGTAGCTTTGTTTAAAAACAAATGCCGCGTCGCTCTGTGAGTGCATCATCGCTTAAAACCACAGCACAGCAGCTCTGGCTTGTGGCTTTCGCCATTTGCTGTCTTCCTGGGGTGAAATAAATCTCAGCTCCTTCTGGGTGAGGGTCGTGGGAAGCGTGCCCACACCAGCATGGTCAGATTGGCCGGGGAGCTGGGAAAATGCTGGGTGATTTTTCAGAGGGGGAGTGGAGAATACTCCCCGCTGACAGTTCTGTGCCCTGATGAAATACGGCATCGCACCTCTACCACTCCCACCGCCGCGGAGGGCAAATAAAATGCCGAGGAGAGGGACGGGATTCCTCCAAGAGATATACCTTGTGCAACTGGAAAAGATTCAATTTGCAGAGACTAAGGTGAATATTAGAGCAGAAATTCCATATGGATGACGTCTATGAAATTACAGAGAGGAATTTGGAAAACGGCTTCTTAAGCACTGAGAACAACAGTGCATTGTGAGGCACAGGATCCCTCATAGGTAATACCTGTATTACAGTGATATAGTGTTCACACTATAGTTTAACATGAGTCACAGCACTGACTGATGCATAAATACCATATGATTTTATATAGACTATATATGCACCTTGTTTATGACACTATTTTCATCTGTCCCTATAATGCAAGTTTAAAACTTCTCTGAGCTACTCCCTAGGAGTTATGTATGGTACCTGGTAAAACCCTTATGAAGTTTAAGTTAACCAGTGCTCGAGGAATGTGCTAATTACACTTTTTTCCATTAGCGAGTAAATAAAATTCAGGAGTACCTCTTTACAGTAAGCATAACTTTATTTTCAAGTGTTTTTGGAATACAATGCAGTACTTGTAAATGCAACTTGGGAATTCCAGTAGTTATCTGACAAGCGACACAGACTGGGGTTAAGAATGTGACCATCCACTATGAATAGTTCCCACTTACAGCTTCAGTACATATATTTATAGAACTACTTATTTTAGGCTTAATGCATTTAGTGGTGGGGTAACTGGAATTTTTTCTTCCTGGGCCCACTTTCCTTCTGAAAAGGAGAATGGACTGCTGTCTGCTTGGAGTCCGACAGAAGACTGTATTTAACATTTATCTTATTTACACCTAAAAATGAGGAAACAGCGAGTTTGGTATCTATACATCTAAGTATTTGCATGTCCATTTCCCAGCTGAACATTCAATCACAGCAGTTGCACAAACAAATTAGGCATACAGCTATACAAACCCAGTTTAAAAAATTGGGCCATGCGTGGGTGTGTGCATCTAAATATTTTACAAGCTGAAAAATCACCCTGGAGTATTTTAGGTTAGAGATAGATAAATTATATGTCCATCCAAATTTTCCTGTAAGCAAAGATTCAAAGATGAATATGCATAAAATCTTTCAATTATTGTCAGGTTTGCAGGCGTTCCGGGTGTCCTTCCTGCAGGGCTGTGCTAGGCAGAGCTCCGCGCTCTCGCAGTTCGGTTCTGTGACACAAAAGAAGCAATAACGTTACTACGGGAGTCTGCGTTACCTAAAAATATTTCTAATAACCTGTTTCATTCCTGCAGCATAGCGAATGCTAACATGCCTGGAGCCCAGCGACGCGGGGCTCCCTGCGGAGCCGCAGTCCGGAGCCTTGGCTCTATATCTCAAACCGAAAATTCATCGGCCGCCTGGGAGCGGGCAGCAACATCTCCTCCACGCGACCGTCCCCGTCCCAGCACGGCCGGGCTCCGTCCCCCCTCGACGGCTTCACCTCCTCCTTGCTGAGGACACAGCTCCAGCAAGGACTAACAAGCTGCTGCCTTTCCCTCCTGAAGTCACCCCGCCGAACCGTTTTTTTCCTGAATCCGGGGCTTTCTTTTTAGGTTTGTTGTTGTAATTACAGAAACTGAGCTACAGACCCGTGAAGCGGACTGTCAAAGGTGAGCCTACGGCTAAGCCACGAGCAGAATTTGTGGACTTGGGAAGAGGCGCTGGCTGAGACCGAAGGACATCGTTTGTTTTCCAGCTGCAGACAGGTAGCTTAGTCTTGCTGTCCGAGAGTGCTCTCAGGATTTCCCAGGTGACTAACGTTACCTCCTGGCATTAAAGGCTTCCCTGCTATGCTCAGTCCTACTACGAGGCTCGTATCCCGTACCCACTTAAGATAATTATTGCTCGTATTGAAACACTCCCTTTTAATTAACGGAAGGGTTGATGATCTCATGTGTTTATCTGTTAGTAGTTTTGTTACTTTTTAATAACTAGAGGCCTAGAATGATGCAAACCTGCCGCATCAAACGACGGTGCCTGTCTGTCACCTCAGATGGTAGAGAGGCCGGCGGTTTGGGGAAAGGCGCTGGGGTTTGGGGAAAGGCACCGGCATTTGGGGAAAAGCACTGGGGTTTGGGGAAAGGCACTGGGGTTTGGGGCCACGTTCTTCCAGGCGGTGGACGGTGTACACGGCCAGCTAACAACCGCTCTAAGAGGTCCAGCAAGTCTCTTTGAAGTGTAAAAGGAAAAAGCAAACCAACAACAATAAAGTAGCAGCCTTTTACATGAGGCACCTACAAGTGAGTAGTCCTCATTCCTAAGATGCTGGCAGATTACCACAGCTATTCTTGCAGCTGGCTTGCTTTGTCAAAAACTATGAATTTCTCTTCTTTTCTTCAATGGAGATCTTCTTCTTTTGTCTGCTGACTTGAAGAAGCATCCCAGAAATATCTTTCCATTTCAGTTTCTGCTCATTTTTATCAGGATGGGGATGCAAGCGAGGGGAGAGGAAGGAAAAGATAAGGCAAACATCTCTGCCCCACCAGTCCCGAGGTGCTGAGGGCTGGTGTCCGTGGGGCTGCGGGGCCGTACCGGACGGGTGCTGCAGAGGATGCTCAGCCCGCTTTTGGGCGTGGGAGGAATGCGGACCATCCGGAGAAGATCCCTGCATGTACAGATTTCAGAAAGTATGTTTTCTTCATCAGTAAACAAACAATGAGTCATTGGCTGTCACATGGGAGAAAATGAGATGACAAAGAATGTATAAGTAAATAAATTAGTTCCCTTTAGCCATGGCAACAACTCAGTGTTTCCACCCAAATGTTTTATTCCAATTCATCTTTCTTCCTTTATTTTTTAACATTGTTGCCCTTGTACTTTGGGGAAACAAAACTCTAACAGGGCTCACTTGAAAAGATATATTTTCAAAACGCAGTTCTTGTGTTAAACTGCATTTGAAGAGGCAGTCTTTATTTTCTGACATTTATGTCCAGGGATGGAGCTACAGGGGAAGGAATGGAGCTGTAACCCACTCTGTCCTGATGGTGCTGCAGGTCTTGCGTGTGGCATTTATCACTCGACCTGCGAAAGGAGCTTTTACCATACAGACGTCTCTTGCTCAGCCCCCTGCCCCAAATGTGGGTGCATTATGCTTTATCTGTTTTACAGATGCCATCCATAAGAAGAGCTTTGGAGGTTTGCTGACCCCTGTCGCCAAGCATCGATGCCAGAATACTGCGGTCCAAAGAACTATATCTCTCCGGGGATATCTCTATTTAAAAACATGCTTCTGGTCCAATCCTTTCCATTGCATCTGCATCTTAGAGCAGTCGAAGCAAAATTTTTTGTTTTCCCCAGATCCTGCAGAGGTGGAAATCTTGCTTGAGAGCTGTGTTTCAATCCTTGGTTTAAGTTCTGTTATTTCAAGGCCATGTTTTGCTAATAGTAAATAGTCTAAAAATTATACAAGATGTTTTAAAACTGTATATTTATTACAGCTCCTATAACCTCAGTCCATGCCAAAAGAGTGCTCTCCAAAGTAGGGGAAGTTGGAAATTGTTGGAATCACATCTTGATTTAAATGCCTCAACACAGTCCTCATCTATAGGCTGCCATGAGTGGATGTTACCTTTTTCACTAAGATGGGAAAACGACTTCAGGGAGCATTCCAGAGAACTGAATTATTTAAATATTACCTTCATTCATAGATTTCCCCAAAGCTATTTTGCCTTTGGTTTTGTCCCTTATTATGTGAGAGGGAAGGAATTTAGGTAGATGGCACAAGCACCTTTTCCGGTACACTCTTCAATGTTTGCAACAGAGGAAATAATTACTTCTTTTAAAATAATATCAAAAAGCATTTTCCCCCTGACTGCAACTGTTTCTATATCTATGTGAGTGATGTTGTGTGCATATAGCTGT
This sequence comes from Aquila chrysaetos chrysaetos, assembly GCF_900496995.4. Taxonomy (NCBI): domain Eukaryota; kingdom Metazoa; phylum Chordata; class Aves; order Accipitriformes; family Accipitridae; genus Aquila; species Aquila chrysaetos. Next base: position 4,999,283 of record NC_044026.1, on the reverse strand, counting down.
TCTAATTGTAAAATTCACTTAGGCTATTCCAAGCTATGAAGGTGATGGCATTTTCTTGGTCAGGAGGACTGCAGAAGTATGCACGCAGCCAACATCAGCAATATAAATCTCTTCATACTATATAACTGAATCAGTTTGATTTGGTTTGAATGTTTAGGTCAGTGGACCAAAAATGTACTTTGACCTTTTGTTCCGCTGTATTTCCTGTATCTCCAATGACAGCATTTTATTGAGAATATTGTCTTTAATCACCCAGCGGAGATGATGGGTGAGGGGAGGAGAGGGAGAAAAGCAGGGTGGAAGGGGCTTTCGCCCCTGTAGGCACCATCAGCTGCTGCAGGGTTTGCAAACGCAGCAGGTAGCCAGCCTGGAGCCATCTCTTCCCTGCCCTTTAGACAAGGACTCTTCTTATTCCCGGTCTTGCAAAGATCTTTAGGCTGCAATAAATTGAAACTGCCCTGTCAAATTCTCAATGCTCTCAAAACTCGGAGGCAATGTTAGTAAAGATTTAAAATAGGGGACATCACAGATTATTCATGCAGGCAGCTTGAAAGGCTGTGGGATCTGTTCCAGTATGGCAGAGAACTTTTTCATTATCGGTGGTAGCAATAATCATAAGCTGAGGTCTGTGGTTCAGTTTATGGTGGTCTTAATTTATGATGGAAGACTTTATTTTAAACAATAAAAGTGAGGGGATAGCAAAATTCTGTTAAAGGTAATTAACTCCAGGGATGCAGGACTGAAGGCTGCTCTGAAGAGTGAAAAAAAAAAAAAAATCTGTATGGGTGATGGATTTTATCCTCTTTCTTCCCAGCAGGTTAACTTTAAGGTATCTTTTTTAATTGACACTCTTGATGAAACAATTTAAATACTACAAAACTATAGTTAGTTAGTTCTTGTTATTGTTGATGTCAAGGACATTTCTACATGAAATCTGAACAAGAACAGGTCAGGCGGAGCAACGTGTGGGTGAAAGCACTTCCTCTACACAAAGTATAGTAAGACAGACTGTATGTAAACAAGTACTGATTCATGGTCTTGTCTGTCTTTGAATGAAAGGAGCAAATTTGGTTCTAAATTCTCCATCTCCAGTTCTGAGTGAAGAACTGATTCTCTGATGCTGGACTGAATAAATCACAGCTTGTGCTCTGCTATTTGTTTTTTCCTTCTATTTAGGTGGTTTTTTTCTTTCAAGGACGGAAAGTAGATCTTTATGAGAGTCTCACGGAGAAAAAATAAATTAATTCCTTTCAAGGCAATACATCTGATTTCAGCTGTTCATTTAACAGAGAGAAAAGAGATTAAAAACAAACTCTCCAAAGGCTGGCTCTGGTAGAGCAAGAGGGTAAGACTTTACCCATCACCACCTGTCGAGAGCTGATGCTATTAGTCCCTATGCTGCTGTCTAACATATATGTAGGGTTAGTGGTTAAGGGATGGATTTCTTCATTCAGTAGATTATAGGTAAGGTAAGAAATTGAGGGCTGGGTTTATTTTTTTGAATAGTTTTGAGACATCAGAAGCACTTGAAGCAAAAGAATTTTAATTCTTATTTTATGAATGTAAAAATATTTATTTTCTTGTTGAGACAGTGGCTGGGAGCAGTGGAATCAGGAGCTTCGTGTTGAATTTCGTCTCTGATAATGAAATGCTTTTTGATCAAAGGCAAGTCTCCTAACTGCTGCACGCTGTGACTTCTTTGTCCTAAATGTAGCTGTATATAAAGTATACCTGCCTCATGGGATACTCCAGCAATGAATAGAACTGTCTATATCGAAAGTACTACAGAGTGCAACTATAGCTGATATTTAGGTTGATACCTTACAGCCTAAGTGTCTGGAACACTTTTCTCATTACCTCCTTATTTTGTTTTCTGCTTATATGTGGCCTGTCCAGGCAGAATCAATTAAGTAGTTACAAGAAAAGAGGCAGAGGTCTTTATGGTCAGGTCACCAAAAAGTCCGAAGATCTTTTTCTTTACAAATTTAAAATAATTTGCGGGCGGGGGCGGGGGGGGGGGGAGGTTGGGTTTGGGGTTTTTCTTTTGCTTTGGTTTATTATTCTTTTTTTTTTTTTTTTTAAGACTCCGGTATTTTCAAACATTTGGATGGGTTTTGTGGTTCCCAACCGTTGCCTAGCTCAAGATGGTATATAAGATGTAAATGTACCAGCTATTTTCTGAGATTCTTGGGCAGTCACAACAGAGGCAAAGGTTACCATCAGAACCACAATGGAAATGTAAAAACTCGTGCACCCCAGAGTATTTATTTAGGTAAGGAAAGTTTATGCAGCTTATGAAAGAATTACTCTGTGAGGAAATTCAATTTCGGTAGCTTTTTTATCTCATTTCCTCAGTTCCCCTGTCATCCCCCAAGCTCGACCCTTTCTTTAGAAGCCCAGAGCAAGCAGGGAGAAATGTATTGAATTTAATGGCTGGCTTGGGAAAGTTTTCCCCAAAGGACCATTTGTCCGTTGTAACTGGCTATCTGCTGCATTTATTTTATTTTGGTTTACTGGCTGTAAGGACATGAGTACTTACATTTACTCTCTTTCTCAAAATATTGTGGTTTGGCTGAGTGGTTTAGACTAAACTGAAGAGCTGTATCAGTACTAGAGAGGATGGTTTATTTTGGTCTTTTTACCTGGCTGTTTTCAAACTCCATCTGTACCCTGAGCATCAGGCTGTGCGTGGGAGCGATGCCGCGGCGGGAGGATGGGCAGGAGCCCTCATCGCCCGTTCCTCGGCACGCACACACAGAAGTGCTTTCCCCACCTGCTCCGCTCTGTTGTAGAGGGAAATTCAGAGATGGGAGCAAGGCCAGGGACCCCTGCGCGGAGGGCTCGGTGTGTTGGGGAAAGGCAGATTTCACGGGGACTCACCGCCGCGTCCCTCGCAAGCGCTGCAAGATTTAGCTGTAGGCATGGCAGGGTCGACCACACTGCGATTCGCATTAATCGCGCCGTTCAGACCGAGTCTTGGCGAGGTCAACCGGGGCTGTCCTTGCAGCCATCCTGACCTCTGCCGCGGTGCGGAGGACCCGCACAAGCCCCTTCACCCCCGTTCCCCGAGGAGCCCACGCCGTTTCAGCCGCGATGCCCGGCTGCAGAAGGGCGCAACTACTTTTCACCAGCATCCAGACGCTTCGACAAAATGGTTTTTTCAGAGGGATGGTCAAGACCCCTGAGCTCTCGCACCTTCCCCAGCAGCTTGGCTTCCATCTCCAGATGCCTGCTCGCCCACGGACAGCCGGGAGCCGGCCAGGTAGCTTTGGCACCCAAAGAAACCTGTTCGCAGTCCGGCTGCAACGAGTCCGGCAGCCTATTGCTTGCTCGTTCCCTGGGAAAAAACAACGCTTAAGATCCCAGAAAAGCAGCCCGAGCTCGCTCCGGTCACGGGCGGAGAGGATTTGGATTACCACACTCTAGCTGCACAGGCAGCCCAAGCGTCCTGGCCTGGTGCAAATGCAGTGGATTTTGCCTATTGATCTATTTTTTTTCCCCTCCAAGATGACTTTCATATGAGGAGACAGTTCAGAAATTAATTCATGCTGCACTAGTATTATTATTGCTCCCATGTTGCTATGAATATAGATGGTATTTTACAGGAAATCGTGAAGAAAAGACTATTGCTTTGAGCTGTAATTTAAAGTTATCCAGACAAGATGACCCATGCTCGTACCCTCATCTCTACACTGCTGCAGCGGTACAGCACCAGTCTAGTCCAGCTAATGTTCTGGCCTAAGTTTTCAACACATACATGTCTATTCTAAATCAATAGGTTTAACATTTTAGACCTGGTTCATCATCCTAATGAACTCGTAAGCACTTAAACCTGAAGCAAAATTTCCCTGTGTATGAATAAGAGATGCAGGCTTCCAGTATATATACTCAATGTAGAGATGCCTTCTCTTTTTACCTGCCTGGGCAGTATGAGGTGTATCTGTAGTTCATGGTTCTGTTTTATAGAAGGTTTATTTTATTGCCTCAGACTTAATGAAAAAGAAGAAATCCGTAATCATATTTGATTAGTCCAAATGGCATGACTGCATCATTTGTAATGGGAGGCAAAATACTTAAAAACATGCCAAAGTAAATTGCTTCTTGCATACATATTTCTTTTAAGTCTCTCCTAGTGTGAACATCCCCCTTGAACTCTTTCCTGTATTGGACATACTGATTACGCTGTTCATTTAGCAAGCAGTAAATGAGTGGAAGGGTTATTAAAATACACAAGAATTTGGATCGGAATACATCCACTTCCTCGAAAAATGACAGCTGGCAAGAGCATGTAGGAATAACAGCAAAGACATAAACTTAGGAGGAGCAGTTCAGTCAGGAGCCGAAGGCGGAGGCGATGCTCCTGCGCCTGGCAGCGGCCGCAGGGCAGGACAAGCCAGGGCTTCTGCTCTCTGGGGCCGGGGGTGTTACTGGGAGCAAAGGGAGCCGGGTGGAAGGGGTAGGGTTACTGCGTGCTGCCTCTCCCTACCAGAATTAGGGTCATCCACGTTCCCCTGATTTATTTGCGGGAGAGGAGTTAGGGGAATTCATTTGCTAATCCTACACCCAGCCTCCCTCTTCCCTGGCTGCAGTCTTCCAATAATTTCCCGATATAGACTCTACCTCCCTCTCTGCAGCTGTTTGTTATTTGCTATTTTAATAACAAAATGCTATTGCCTAAGGCTGATGCTTGGAGACTTTTGTTTCTTCATCAAATCCACTTCCACCTAAAGTACGTAAAGGATTTGTTCCTAGTACACGAAAATCTGTAAAATAAGGCACTCGTACTAGATTTTTTCTTGTCTAAATACATCTATCAATTTAATCCGAAGAAACTATACACCTGCTCAAACAGTAAACCAAATGTTCAAGAAAATTAGGGAGAATCAGAAGACTGATTCTCCAATCACTCATAAATCATGAACGTGTACTTTACTTTTGAGTAGCCATGAAATAGTTTGCAGCAATCATTTTTAGGTGGCTAAGGATGGCTCACCGCACTCCTGCAGTTGTTCAGCAGGGACAATGTGGGGGCAGTGGCTCTACGTGACATCGCTTCGGCTTCCTCATTGTATGACTGAAACCTAATGAGCTGCTCAGGGCTTGACCCAATGAAAGGTTTAAGTGACTAACAAAAGACTTATGTATTATTAAGACGCCTATGCTCAACATCACAAATCCATACCTTCCTGTTTGACTTCACAAGTCTCTAAACACCGCCAACTCTGCGCCTGCATGTGCCTGGGACCGGCCCTGATGCTCTTGTCATGTCTGGGCTTGATCGTAACCCAAAAATACAGCACTTGTTTGCCTTGAGGGCCTGCCACAGTGGGCTTGGCACACAACCGCAGGATGGATCCACCACGGGAGGCTGCAATGGTTATGGAAGAGCTTTCACTACAAATACCCTCCACCTTTGCTGTTGAAGGTAAAGGCAAGATTTATGGGGCCGGAGAAAGGGTGTGTGGTGTCATTGCTTAATAAGTCAGGCACTCACATGGAAAGGAGGGAGTCAGTAAAATCCACAGATCTCCATCAGCAAAGCAAGTTCGGGATCCCTCCGTCCTGGCCAGAGGAGCAGGGGTGGGATCTCTAAGGGGTCCTCGTGCACCATGTCTCCTGGTGCCGGGCTGCAGGCACACCCTGCAGAAGGTGCCGGCTGAGGGTGTTGTTATTCTGACTCCTTTGCCCCAAGGGTTTGGTTTCACAAGTCCTGGGGAGTCAAATAACCACTTTGTGAGCCCAAAGGTGGAGGTCCTACCCATCTCTCACGCCTTGCCACCGCACAGTCCCACTCTGTATCTCACGGTGACACTGTCACTCATGCGTTGGCTTTGTACTTGAACCACATCAGTTCAACAGCCTGGAAGAAAAACAACCAACAGCAAGACCTACATAGCTTTGTGCCACTCTAGTGAGTCAAAGGGGAGGTTCCAGTCAGGGCCAGAGCTGGTGTAAGCAGGACGCAGGATTGGGAAAGGAGGAGAGGGACGCGCAGCCTCTCCTCTTGGTCCGGAGCTGAGCATTTCAGTGGCTGCGTCCACAGGCTCCGTGTGTGCTCTCCATGGAGCACCGAGCCCAGCTTGTACTCCTGCTTGCACGTGATGAACACCTCTGCCGGTGAAAATATTAGCAAGGAACGAAGAAGATCGGTATAACTTCATCGAAAAAAGGTTAATCAGTATGAACATAGGTGGCTGTCCAAATAGTTACATACAGCCTAAACGGTGGCTGCTGGGGATATGTTCATACTAGATACATGCTCTCCTAGCTTTGAATAAACGTTTTCTCCCAGAGTATAAACATTTATGATTTAATCTAGGAATTAGCCTTAGGGAAACCGCAAATGTCTAGAGTAATATTTACATTTGTTTCAGATAATCAATTGCTGTTGGTCAGCAAATAATTAATCTGAATTAAAGAGGACTCAGGTGACACAGGTCAAACACACACGCTTCTGCACTGCTGCAGGAAAAGAACTAAGACCAAATATAGCTCCAAATGGGACAGGTTGCTTCCTTCTTGGCATTAGCTCAGCTGATGTATGTAGGCAGCAAAGACCGAGCAGACTTATAGCTTACCAAGACCCTTCTGCCCATCCGGCTCTTCAGAAGGCAAGGAACTGCGAGGTGAGGGCACATAAGCAGATCATAATTTGACACAGAGATACATAAAAACAGTACAGCATTCATCTAACTGGGAAAAATTCATCGGCAGACATATTCCCCAAACTGCTTTATTCAGTTTATGCAGAAAGTTACCTTTAATTCCATGATTCTGTATGCCCGCAAGTCTATTTTTCCAGTATTTAACCAGCACTGATAAAAGACATAAGCGGGAAGCGCCTGGGAAATTACAACTGAAAAGTCAAGTGGATTTGCTATAGGTCTTAATCTTAAATTACAGCAAAAAAAAGACATACAGGCCCATTTGAGATAGAAATCCTTTTCTCAATATGTTTCTATATTAAAAAGAAAGAAAAAGAGAAAGAGAATGAAAAAGAGAAAAAAGAGAAAGAGAGAGGAAAAGGAAAAGGAAAAAGTATTTTGAGAGTTAATTCTTCAGCCATTTTCCTCTCTTTCTGAGTTGGCACTCCATGACATTTCCATTATGTGCTGTCTCTGGTGTATTGCTATCAAAGCATACAGAATTTTTCCATTGAGTAGAAAATTGGCAAGGCTTTCTTGTTTACAACTGCAAAGGTAACAACTCTGATAAAGTAATGCACGTAATTATGCCACTTTTAGCCAAATTGTGGGAAAAATAACTTTCCATTCCGTTAGCCTGGCTGGTGCACCTGAATGCGTTTTTCTTAAAACCAACACTGATGTTGCTTATTAGCAGCGTCCCTGCTCAGAGAGGGCTGCACTCACTTAGTGACTTCCTGGCTTCACAGCAAATCATAAAATTAAAAGGGTTCTCCCTGCAAGTGTAGTTTAAGGATTTTCACAGTAATTGGTGCTCTCAATAGGCTCAGCTTTGGCAGAAGAGTGTGAGATTGACTTTATTGTTATCCCATTGGTTAGAGGCAGCAAGTGAAGCTCTGGGCTAGAAGAGGACCAGGCGGTTGCACCCATCTCAGCAGATTCCACTGCAGTCCTTTTGGCCTCCGCTGTGTGCTGCTGCTTCTTACTAACCACCCTTGAAAGACCAAGTCAGGTCTAAGACTGAAATATAAATGGGTAGATGCTGCATTGCTGTAGTGATCATGCCATCCCCATTATAAAGATCCACAGGCAAAGCAGTGTAGTGCAAGCCCACTTAAGAAAAAAACGCTGAATGCAGATGAAAGTAGACCTAGGCTATTTAGAAGCACTTAAAAAACACAGGACTACTATTCTGTCAGTGCTTTCCCTTTGTGGATCTCAAAGCACTTTATGAACATTCATTGAGCCTCACCACCGCCCTGTGAGGTGTTATAACATCACTCCTTTCCCAAGGGTGGGTAATGTGATTTCTGGGCACCCACATGGAGATACTTGAAAATTTCAGAGATACCAAACACCCAGAACTGCCAGCCACTGGTATGCATAACTCACGACCCCAAATAAGCACTATTAAAAGTGCGATGGCAGGCTTATTTTTATTTACCTCCTAGTAAAAAAGAGCTTAGGAGTACACATTTTCAAGTGTGCCTCCACAGCTTTGAGAGCAAGAAACTTCTTATTTGCTTGCTTTTTTGCCTAAAGAAAGCTGAGAGTAGATGACCTAACTAAAGATGCGATCCAGGCAGTTCAGTCTGTAAGTAAAACAAAGTACACACCATATTGGATGACTCACAGTGAAATTGCAAGAGCAGATGAAATCAGTGAGAGCCATGAGCTTTTCCGTAAACAATTTCAAAGTTACAGACACCAAAGCACAAGGCAGCGCAGCGTTAGGCCCCCGTTAGGGGAGGAGACCATTAAAACACACGGCACTGCGATACGATACGCCGCACCGGGCAAAGAACAGTGTGGGGACGAGCACAAAGCCCAGTTTGCAACATCTTTAGACCTATGTGAACAATAACATCTGGACCTAAAGGCACAATTCATTCCCTCTAGCCTGAATACTTCCCAGGAATTCCCCTCCCGGGGTTATTTCGGTGGAGAGGGCCCAGTGACTAGGAGGTTTAGGACAGGAATGGGGAGAATGCAACCACTCCCCGTTATCATTTTTCCCACCCACCCTCCCACGGCGTGGAGCTTTTCTCCCGCCCCGATGCTTTTGCGGGAGCTCTGAAGGCAGCAGCTGGCGAGGGGAGGCTGCAGAGGCAACAGACCTCGAGCCTTGACCCTCTGCAGGATTCCCTGCGGTCTGCTGGCAAAATCCTACGGTAAATGAACCTGTTCTGTGGGGTGCGGGCAGAGGAAATGGTCTTTTTCCTGATTGAGCTGCGAAAGGACCGTCAGGACCTACCATTATGAACACAAAGTAAATGAGCTGCAATTAAGGTTGCTTACACGATTTGCCCTGTCAGCTAGGGACCTCACCCACCAGGTTTAAAATCCCAGGAGAGCCGCAGGATACTGCAGTGGTGAGCTCTGCAGAAAACCCTCCAGGAGCCAAGGAGGAAAACACCGTGTAAAAGTTTGTAAGAATTAACTCGTTCCACATACATTTAAACATCAATGTGTAGGTAATTTCAAACCTAGAATAGACCTGGTCATTAGTATGAGGTCGAATAACTCCTTGGATTGGACTACTGCGTTTTCGTACAGCAGCTGAGCAGCACGAGGCCGCCTGCTCGCCGTGCCTCCTGCCTGACGGCAGAGCGTGCTTTCACAGCTACGGCAAGCAATCTCCACGCAAGAGAGGTTTGGCATTGAAAGAGCTGCGATATTTTAAATTGGGGATTTGGGGAACTATGCGGACCCCTCATCTGGAATAGCCGATTTCTTGCCAAGAGTAGAAATTGCTCCTACTTTTGGCAGATGGCACTGACTCAGATGCTCGTCCGGAGTCCTCTGCTTCATATGCCCATGTATGTTGGCAGACTACAGATAAACGTACCTTGACTTATGTCATACTGACAAAGTTATTTGGCTAATGAGTGTCAAAACTACAAATAAAACGGATCTACCCAAAATTTATTTAAAACAAAATAGCACCTGATATGTTTCAGCTGAGCGCTGGATTTTTCAGCTAAGTCAGAACTGACTTCACGGCTGTGAGTCATAACACTAAAATATACCACCTGTATACGATGCCCTCCGTGCTTTACATCTACAAATTAGCCCTCCATCATCCCAGTGAACTATTACTATAATCATATAAAAAATGAGAATGCTAAACTGCCAAAGCTTTACCAACTAAGCTAACGCTATATAGCGCTTGGGTGACAGTGACAGATAGAAAACAAAGGCTGGGAACGCTGATTTCTGAATTATTTTTCTTGTCTCTAGACAATACTTGTATGTAATAGAGATCAGCTAAAAGAATGGTAGTGGAGCAGATCTGAGGTTAGATATGCTCAGCCATTTGCTATCGCCAGGTTGCTGTCTTTGCAATAGCTGCTTAAAAAGGGATTGCTCTAAAGCTGAACACACACCCCCCCCCCCCCCATAACTGTATTTTGCAACCTGGTTATTTTTTTTCCAGCTCTTTTGTCACAACTAAAAAGTAAGATTGCTCCTTAAAATAATTAACTCTATAGAACATGAGTTCTGTTTAAAATACAATCAATATTGAAAATAAGTTTTACTTTATCTTGATTTCAGTTAACAAACTCTATTTAGAATTTTGTATAGTTAAATTTTTTTCCAGCTCTGATTTAACAATTCAGTGTTTCCAGATTCTTTTATGTAGTATTTGTATTTGACCAGTGATTTTTATATTGCTGTCTAGTGTTCAGTTTTTCTATTATGTATAATCATTCAGCAATTTCAATTATAACTGATGGAGTCACAGAACAATTTCTCTTTCAATCATGCTACTTCTTCGTACTATTTTTCTTTCAGCTAATTCTAATTTTAATTAGTTAGAGCAGCAATTGATTATACTGATGTACTACTCAATTAATTCCACAGTGGTGACTGAGGTTATTTGCTGAGTGACAGCAAAATACCAGAGTACACCATATTTTACAATAATTATGTACCAGTTCTACTGGAAACAGTGGTCCATCATCTTGTGTATCCAAATTCTGATTTGAAAGCCACACCTATTTACATATTTTTTAACCTATTTCCCATTAGAAAACAAGGACGACTTCACTTGTTAAGTGTAGAGATCATAAGCTCTGTAACATTAAGAAGGAATTTTAAAAACTGACCATACAAAACATCTTAAGTTTTTCATCAGAAGCAGGTGGAGTCTTGGTTTGTTATTGTACATCCATTGTGTTTTACTCCCTATTATTGTAGATCATGTAGATGCAGGGAAAATCATCTAGTGATCACTCTACTGTTACAGTCTTTTTTGTCTTTTAATTCCAGGTGGAAAGGCAAAATGCAGACTAGACTTTCATATTTTCTGAACCAGACAAAGCAGATTTGGCCATGACCTGTGTAGATTGTAGATGATGTTTGTTCTGTGTGGATTGTACATCTGTGTAGACTGTAGACTAAAACCTTGTGTACTGATTGCAACAGTCTGCATTGCCTATTCAAATATGAAATGTTGCATGAAGGTAAACCTCATGCCAGCATATAATAGCAAAAAACTACTTACAGCATCTGACCTAATTCAGAATCGCTAACCTCAAACATTCAAAAACTCAATCAGGACACCAATCATGAAACTAATGTCAAATTCTGATTTAAAAGCACATTGATTTTTCTTTTATCTACAGGTTTCTAAGTTCACAGGGATCAGGCTTCCAGCCTTTCCCTGGCAGTCATGAAGGATGAAAACATCGTTTGAAGGTTGAGCTTCTCACATAGCCTTATGCTTCTTGGAATCAGTGGTCTGAGAGATAACAAATATTTTGTGTAACAATGACAATGCTATAATAATTAGCAATACGGTTTTCAAAGGCAGGGCCTACGATTAGTCATCAGTTATTAGAAAGGAAATGGGAAGGCTAATAAGGAGCATTTGTTTCCTTCTCTGCAGTCAACTACAGTATTGTTAGCTTGTGAAACTCTGACACCAGCTAGGGCTCTTAAGGGTGAAGTCGCCTCTTGCCTATGAAGTTGGTAATTTAAGGCTGTAGACACATAGTACAGAGCTGAGTAGGAACATAAACCCAAGTCAGCCTCACATTACAGGATTGTCGCATTGCCTTCACTCACAACCTGCAGCTACTTTCCAACCTCTTGGCCCAAATCAGTGCCACCGTCCCCCTGCTCCGTTTGCACACGGGCTTGGGTTGACAGGGTCCACCACGTAACTGTGGATCTGCAGCAAGTCTCTTTGCCCACCTCCCCGGGCTGTGGCTGCCATGCCGAGCTGGGATGGGCCAGAGAAGAAGTCCTGCCCATGCACGCAGATGCTGCAAGGTTGTGGCTGGTGGGTCCCCAAGGAAGCTGCCATGGAGCTTAACCAGGTTGAGGGCCCACCGGGTTGAGTTTCCCTCCATCAGTAGAGATAAACAACCCCATACACTTGAAAAATGCTCCTTCCAAGCAAAGAAAGCACCGGTCCCTGGGCTTATGCAATCCGTAAATGGGTCATGCAGCCTACTGGATCTCCAAGTAAGAGATAACTTCCTCTGTTTCTCTTCTGTTGCCTCTCCCTGCATGTTTTTCCCCATGAGAGGGGAGTATCAGCTTGCAGTCCTGAGCAAAGTCCAGTGTGGGGAACTAGATTTTGCCAACATAACCTACCCTGGCAGTGGGACACTGTATCCCGTGCCGCTTGCTCTGAACTCTTGCACGGCCCTGCCGCGCGTCAGGGTGTTGTGCTCCCCCCTTGAGACAGCTGCACCCCATGGCTGGAAGACGCGATGCCCAGGTCTCTGCAGCGTGCAGAACGGCCAGCTCTGGGCAGGATTGGGTACTTGAATGCAAAATGGAGACTATGCTGCAGAGCCAAGCCATTCAGCAGCAATATTTTGAATTTCAAAACTGTATGAAAGATCAGTTTTAACCTTTGAATAGAGTTCAAAAGATGTCCCTCAGCACACTTTCACTTTTAAATAAACAGGAGAATCAAGGGCCCTGACATTTCCAAAGCCCAAAACACCAGTTTGTTTTCCTTACATAAATACTTTGAATCTTAGCAACTGTCTACAAAAGATAACGATAGAATTTGTCATAATAAAATGCGATCTGCTGATAGATTTAGCTTGCAGTTTTACAGCACCTTTGGGTAGCTTTGGTCCATTGAAGAGAAGAATTTGGATGTATTTTGAGCTCTAAGGACACGTTCTTCCCCCTCAACATTTTTCGTAAATGTCATTGAAGATGCAGCAGCCATGCAGCAAGTGAGAAAAGCAGCTGCGTTACCGTCAGGCTGAATTAGAATCATTGTGCAAATATACTTAAGTGACTCAGCAGTAACTAATTGAGTATTTGGGATCTGTTCTCCCCTGGTAGTGGTCATGTAATTCCCCTTCATCTACATGGGAACCGAGCATATGCTTTAAGCAGAAACTAGCTGATGTGTAGTGATGGAAGCCCTTTAAGGAGTCGGGGTTTTTTTTAGAGAAAAGACACTGACACTGCTTTCAACATGTTAAAATTAACTGAATAGAAAGCTGGGAAGTTTTCTGAAAGGTGTTATTAAAATGAACATCTTTTTCAGATTAGAGAGAATTAAAAATCACCTTTTTTTTTTCCCAGAGTACCCAGTGTTTCTTCACCTCTCCATCTGTTAGTGACACAGTATTACAACCCCACGTGTATAAATGGAGTTTATTACAATATCAAGGCCTTTAAAAGGCAGTTTTGAGAAGCAGTAGTAGTGATTTTTAAAACAGGTTAATTCAGATTTAGGTGTATTTTCTCCCCCATGGACTAACACAGGGTGACCAAACATCTTTGCTGTCCACCTCTGAACTGGACAACGCCGTTTTCCAGATTTTAAAAAAACTTTCCAGTCCCTCCTTCTCACATCCCCTCTAAAATATCTCCCAGTGGCCTACAGGAGCAGGTATTACCTCGTACTCTAGACAGAGCGACTGGTGAGAAAACCTGATGCACCTGGAAAAAGGATCAGGTATTTGCACAGAAGGTGGAAGGAGTCCCACCTGGGAGGTGGCAGTTGTCTCCTCGCCACAACAGGGTGCAAATACATTAGCGTGGTTTGGATCTGCATGGCTGGGATCCGTGGCGGAGATTACAGTCGCATGCCCATCCCGAGGAAGCCCCCTCTCTGCCGGGTGGGCGGTAAAGCACAAGCAGCATCGCATAGGGGACAGAAAATGGGTAGTCGTAAAAAAAAGAAAGGTGAAGAAAAATGAAGAAATACAAGCTGTAAGACACAATATGATTTTTTAGCCTCTTGTGCAAGATACAAATGTCAAGATGAATTGACTGCCATTACGTAATCGCGAAACAGGTCGGTCGCACAACCTTTGGGTTTGTTGTTTGCCTGTAACCCTGTTCGAAGCAGCAGCATGAGGCAGGATGTTTCTTTGCCAAAGATGAAGGGAAATCTTTCTATTGCTTAACCATTTTTTCTTTTATTTTTACTATACGGTTACAGCCTTAGGCTGGGAGAAATATTCATGCTTTTCTCTCCTGCATATATATTTTCTAAGGACTGCAATGCTGTTATGCATATGCAAAAGTGCATGCTTTGCATATTTACTTTCTTTATACAAAATAGTGTGCCCACCATACCATGTACCGCTTTCACTTCTGTGCAGATTCCCTCAAATTTATCATCTTCTCATATTTAGAATGTAATTCTCACTCAAATCACAAGCAGCCAGCTCTTCTTAGTAACAGTTATTCCAGAGATAACAGCTAATTACGACATTTAAAAAAGCATACATTAATATTTCAGTAGGCTCAACATTTTGAAATATACTCAGGGCAACAATGTGGGGTTTTTTGCTGGTGAAACATAAGGATCTGTTCAGCAGACAGGCAGTTAAAACACCCTTCAACATACTCTTGCAAATCCTTTCTACAGTGTCTTCCGTTCATCATAAGCCACAATTTGGAAAAAACAGCTTTAATGGATCATTTCTTAATGTAATTAAATATATTTAACAACGGTATGCTTCAGAGTCCTTAAATTAGTCCTTTGCCTGAAGACAATGTATTCATCCAAATCCCTCCCTAAAACATTCTTCTTCTGTAAATCCTATTAGCATTAATCTGCTAAAGCTAGGTGTGCTTTATCATTTTTTTTTTTTCAGATACCTGGAAAGCTTTTAGATCTACTGCTCACTTGACATCTTACGGTGCCGAACAATTTCGGAGGTCTAATTTAGCCTGGAAACCTTGCAGGGTCACGTCACCTTCCCCTGGACATCCTCAACTCAACGGCAGCGTAGGGGAAACAACAAAGTGGAAGGTTTCTGTAGGACGGCATTAGCAAGGGTGTGATAAGAAGGGACAAACCTGAGACTGAAACCTAACTGTGTATTATAAATGCAAAAGAGAGCGGGGATAATTCACCTCTGCTTTATCGCTCCCATGGTGCATTTTGTTCCAGGAACAACAGAGACTTCTATCTGAAAGTCCTTGGATGACCGATCCCATTTAAATTCAGCCTAACTCTCTGCAGGCTGGAGCGAGGCCTGACCGCCTGGTGAGGCGGAGGCAGCAGGGACCCCAAATATTTTCCAGCTCTCAAAAAGCACGGTCAGATTATTGTTTCAAAAGGAAGATTAACACCTCCCTGAATCGAAGTCAAATGCGTGCATGAAAAGCCTGGAAAGGAAAGGGGCTTTCCGTTCCTCCCTGAGGTGCATGCAAAGTCTTTCTTGGAAGAAAGAAGTGGCTGCATTTTCCTTTCAGGTTTATCTCACAGCCACGTGAAAGGCGCTTGGGGCTTCCCAAACCATCAATTAAACGCTGCAAGAATTAGTAAAAGTTAACAAAGGGAAGAGGGAGTTATTTGAGGATTTCTAAACTATTTTAAGTAGGAGCATGGAACGATCTCCGGGCCCACATTTTTCAGTCGTTACATTTAAAGAGTTGAAACTCTTTGTCCAAAGTTCTCCCTGCTGCTTTTAGCTTGGTCAGAGAAAACAACACAGCGGGGCTGCCGACTTTATTTCGGATTTGGGAAAGGTGGTGTTGCGTAGCCTTGCCTCCCGAGCCGGGAAACGCGCCCTGAGGAGAGCCTGAACCAGCACGGGAAAGGCGCCAGCCTCCCCTCTGTGGAAGCCGCCATGTTGGGAAGGGTTAACGGGTTTAGAACCTTTCAGAGCGGCTTCCCCCCCCCTCCCCACAGCACCGCTTTTTACTCAGAACTCTCCGGGTTACTCCGGAGGGACGACGAGCTTTCCCCACAGCCCAGGGACAGTCACCCCCGCCGGGGGACTGTGCCCCGGGATCGTGACTGCCCCGGGGCCGGTGGCCAGGCCGGCACCTCGGCCCTTCCCCGGCCTCCGTGTGTGTGTGTGGGGGGGGGGCTTCTGCCCACCGTTTTCCACCACCCGTGGGGAAAACCGTCTTCCACCACTCGTGGGGCGGCCCGGACCAGCCCGGTACGCGTGGACAGGCCTTTCTTTTGGAACATAAAGGGCGGCTCGGGGTGATTTGCGCGCTCGGGCGCCTTTTCCTGAGGGAACGACACCTGGGCAGGTACGTAGCGCGCCCCACCTCATAAAAAATTACCGCCTCAACGCGGTTAATACGCGGGGCGCTGAGGCTGAAACTTCGCCTCGGGGTGGAAAGGGAGAAGGGAAAGGGGAGAAGGGAGACGGAAAGAGAGACCGCGGCCGGGCTGCTCCCGCCCCGACCCCGGCCGCCACTGTGGGGCTGGGGCCACCGCCGCCCCGCGCGCCCCGGCGTGACGTCACGGGCGGCGGCCAATGGGCGGCGGAGGCGCCCTGATGCCATGGCTGGAAGTTCCCCGGCGGCGGCGGCTCGGTCCCCGTCCCCGTCCTCTCCCCGCCCCGGGGCTCCTCCGCCGGCCCCGAAGTGCTCGCCCTCCCTTCCCCGGTTCTTTAAGCTCTCGGCAGTACTTTCCCCGGGCGCTTCCGCTCCCGGTGGGGGAAGCTTTACCGGGAGTACCGGGTCTCCCGGGGCTTGAGGGGGACGGGCGGCGGTGGGGGTGTGTGTCAGTCAGTCAGTCAGTCAGGGCGCTCCCCCGGTCCCGGCCCGCAACCCCGGCGGCGCAGAGGGGAAGGAGCCGCCCGGCCCGGCCCAGCCCAGCGCAGCCCGGCTCGGCCTTCCTGCGCTGGGGCGGAGGGTGAACGGCGGTTCTCCTCGGCGGGAGAAGAGAAGGGGCAGTCCGGGGAGCTCCTCCCGCGCGATCCCGGCAGCGGCAGCGGCAGGAAGGGCAGGGCGGGGGGGGGGGGGGGGGGCGGGCGGTTGGCGGGGGAGGGGCTGCCGCCGCCGCCGCCGCCGCCGGGCGCAGCAGGCTGAGGGGAGGCAGGGAGAGGAGCCGGAGTCGCCGCCGAGGGCCGGGGCCTTGGAGGCGTCCGGCGCGGAGCGGAGGAGGAGGAAGGAGGAGGAAGGGGAAGGGGGGGAGCCAGCCAGCCGGCCCCTCTCGGAGGACGCGGCCCGCATCCGCCCGGGGAAGGGCAGAGGGAAGCGGAGGGGGGAGCGAGCGAGCGAGCGGGCGCCGCCGCCGCCGCCGAGGAGACAAAGAAGCGGAGCCCGCCTGGGCTGGGAGCCTCCCCGCCGCCTCCCCGCTCTGCTCCCCGCCGGGCCGGCCGGCCGGAGGTAAGAGCGGCGGCGGGCGGGACGGGGATGGGGCCGGGGCGGGGGCCGGGGCCGGGGCCCGCCGTAAACTTGTGGCGGCCGCAGGGGGGGGGGGACGGGGACGGGAAGGAGGGAAAGGCCGCCGGGAGCGGGGGGAAGGGCGGGTGTCACCTGGGCGGTGGAGGCCCCGTGGGGGGGGGGGGGGGGGGGGAAGGTGTTTGTGTGCCACGTCCAGCTGCGGGGGGGGGGGGGGGTGTTGTGTTGGGGGGTGTCGGGGTCGGCTCCTCCTCATCCTCCCGAGTTGCCTCTTGTGAGTGCGTGCGTGTGTGACAGCCGCTGCTTTGTGCCACCCGCCGTTCTGCCGGGGGGGGGGTGGGGGTGGCGGGGCGGGTCGGGACACCCCGCTTTCCCCGTGTGTCCCCGTCCGTCCCCCCCCCGCCCCGGTCGGGCGAACGGAGGCGGGGGAGATCGGGCAGCGCCTCCCGGCCGGAGCGCGGCGCAACCGGAAAGTTTCCCGGGCGGGAGCGCGGCCGCGGTGCGGGGCGGGCGGTCACAGCGGGGTACGGCCTCCGGGGACCCCCGGGTCTGTCTGTCTTCGTTCTTTCCCTTCCCGACTTCACGAGAGCTGAAGGGGGGGGGCGGTTTCTGGAGGAGCACGGTGCAGTATGTCCGTCTCCCCCCTCCCGGGTCGAGGCCGATGTAGGTAAAGGACGTAAAGCTCAAAAAAAAAAAAAAAAAAAGAGAAAAATAAAAAAATAAAGGTAAAATTATACCTCGCGTACCGACTGTTTGGTAAAGCACATCCCTGGCTGTTTTGGCAGGAAAATTACTTAAGCTTCTAAGTCTTTTCATCCTGCTTTTAATTAAAAATGTGCCCACGCTAACAGGTACCCCTTGCTGGCAGGCTGGGCGCTGTGGCCCACCCCAGATAAAGTTGTCAGATCGGGATTCAGGTTTGTAATTCAGGTCTGACCTGCGACTGGCTAATCGTGAGTGCCTCTCGACTCTGGTTCCTATGTTAACGTCTCCCACGGTTGGTTTTTTTAACAGTACGTGTGGCCCTCTGCATGTATCGTGGTTATTCCGTGAATTTCATGTAGCATTTGACTCAGAACTGTCTTGTTCTTTTGTGACTTTAAAACTTGAATGCTGGCCGAACCTCGGCAAGAATTTGAAGCGCTCTTTAGCTGAACTGCGTTTCTTCCCCTTGCTGTGAAGCAATGTTTGTTTCTGAGGAACATACCGCTACTGTTGTAGAAGCTCAACGTAGGAGAATCAGACTTGCCTTTCATGAAACGCGGTACTGGCCTTTGTAAAAACAGATTTTCATGGCCTAACCACGCGTGGTTTGTATCATCGGGAGTTCAGGCTGGTAACTTAATATGGAGGAATTTGAAAGGGCTCACTGGGTAGGAGCGAATGAAGAATTTCTGTTTGAGAGTACTTGTTTTGCCGCTGCTTTTTAGGAATCTGAAGCAGTTAGCACCACATAGGTGATGTTAATGGTACTGTGTTTCCATTTTTAGGATGATAACTTCTGAAGTAAAATAATGTTGTTGCTTCGTAGAAATACTGATTTCACAACTCTGGAAATTGAAATCCTCTGTCTGACCCAAGTCAGCCTAAGCAGTTAAGCAGATCGCTTTGTCTTTGTAACTGACTTGCTTCTGGAGACTTTGACAGAAGATGTCACTTTTCGGAACAGTGAATAAGTGTAGATATAGAAGGCACCTGTACCGAGATCAAGACTGTAATTAGCAAATATTTTTATATAGGCCATGAAACAGATACAGACTCGTTATGATGTTAGCTCTCATTGCTGTCGTTCTGTCATTGCAACGTTAGCTGTTGTATTGGCCTTTTAATTCTACCAGATGACATTTCTGATTGCTGTTGTTGTATAATGATCCACAAAATCTCTTTTGCTGTATTTTTCCAAAACCGACAGCAGAGTTACTCCTTGATTGTCTGGATGATCCTTTTTATTACATCATTGCTACTGAATATACAATAAATTCAAAACTTCAGCCTTTGGCTTGTTACTGCAGTGGAAGGGGAACTTATTATCTCCCCTTCCTCTCTTTTCTTCTGTAGTTTCCTGGCTAGCTGTGTGGGAGCGTAAGGAAAGGTATTTGCTCTCTTATGTGTCACCTCGCATCTACTGTCAGGTAAAGAAGAGGGACAAGGTCAGCGGTGTCTGCTTCTTTTCCAGCCTTTGGTTTTTGTACCTTGTGTTGCCGTTGGCTTCGCAGCGCCCATGGCTTTCCTCGGTAGAAGCTACAACAGTACCAACTCAAAAAGCAATGCCCAGATAGCTTTGTTTGCTGGTCATGGTCTTGAGCAGCAGCGAAACTACCCGGAGTATCTGTGTTTTTCATGCTCCTTGATCATAAAAGCTGCTTCCAGACTCATGGAGACAGGTGCTGTATCAATTTACTTGCTGCAGGTTTGAAATCAAAACCAAGGCATCTTTGAATCTGAAGCGTATGTTCTAGAAAATGTTTCCCATTTGCATCGGACCGATGGTTTCTAAGCCGTGGATATTCCCCCCACCCCCCTGCTCTGTGTTTTGAGGAAGGGGGATTGCTGCTGGGGATTTATTAGAGGTGTTTGAAGGAGTTTTTAGATGGCTGAAAACTGTCTGTGAAACCAGATGCTACCGTGTTTCGGTTAGTTTAGTCAGACCCCGGGCAAGGTGCTGGGTGCTCGTTGCTGGACACCCTGCTCCCCTGAAGTAGGTCATCTGGCTTGTTGAAGAGGCGGAGAGTTGAGGCGCTCTGCAGGAAAGCTGCTTTCTACTCCTACTGAAATAATAAACTTAAAGGCAATACACTTTATCCTTGTATTTACTAGGTATACAGAAATGTTGCGGAACAATCGTTTCCACAGAGTGAAAGTCAAGAATCCTTATTAGTTCCTGGAGTGGAAGACCTTCAGAGAGAACCGGGATGGTGTTTGTAATGTGGGAAATAGCGTTGTTTCTTCCTCCTAAAGCATAGAAATGAGGCCTGTGCTGTTCGTTTAACCCGTGCACCATTGTTCAGTCTTCTGAAAAAGGTACTACATGAGATCCTGGTGACTTACGCCTTTTGAAAAATGACTTTTCTGTTTGTTTTGCTTTGCAAATTTATGGATGTCGGCCCAGGAATCCTAAGCTCATTTCTGTTTTAGGTAGTTCCATTTAAATTTTTCTTGCCGATTCAATTAGGCCCATTAGTTTCCTCATAATAACGTAGTCGTCGGTGTTCTGCCCAATTAAACCGTTGCTCTGTTCAGTGGTGGGTAAAGTAATTCTTTCAAGTGTTGAGTTGTTTTTTTTCTTGGAGTAATCTTTTTTTCCCCATCATAAGGATTCTTAATTGTTTCATAAATGCTAATGAAATGAGTAAATTGGAAGTGCATTGAAATATGAAATACACATTCTTATATTCCGTTAAATATATGTGACACAACAAATGAATTTGTTTCTCACCGTTAATGAAGTGAGTTCATATTTTAAACCCAGCATAAATAACTTTGTGTGTGGTGGGGTGGCCTGGCAGTGTCTGTTTTTAAGCTTTAATACGAGTATTGTAAATTTTAAGAATGCAGGTGCAGAGGAATAAATCTTGATTAGAGAATAGCAACCCAGTGCGTTTTAAATTACTGCAGCTATGCACAATAACCTGGTGTCAGTAAAGTTTTAGAAATACTTGTGCTAAAAACCCCATCTGTTAGAGTGGAAGCTCAGGTATGCTCGTATAGCCAGTATTTGTTCAAAGTTGTAGAAACAAACTTTGTGGCTTAGAGGCTTTTTTCCTCTGTAGGTTTGTTGTGCTGGATTTGGTCCGGATCTCATTAACAAGTATTAATATGGTGATGTGTAACTAATATTGATTATTCTGTGAAGCAGACAGTGGGGTGAACATGCTGGGACTCTTGGTAGATACCTGAATTCTCAAAAATGTTGCTTCTCTTACAATCATGACAGAATACAGATGCAAAATAAAATGCAATACAGGTGTGTTTTCAATCTAGGCTGAAGAAACTTGATCTAGTTTTCCTCAGCTCATCTAAGTTACTAACTGCAGAGTACACACAACTGTAGAAATAGGTGCAAAAAACAGGTAGTGAGATACACCACAGATAGAGTATACCTGAAATTTTATTAGATAAAACTGGTATATTTAGTATGTTTACAAAATCAGGTAGTAAACTTCTTGGGCAACCTCCTTTCTTTAAAAATTTTTTTTAAATCAAATGAAATATAAACTTTGTTTCCAAGAAGATTTTTTTAATTAAAAAAACCCACAAACAAACCCCAAAATATGGTTACGTGGTAACTCATTACTGTTGTGTTTCAGCAGGTTGTGCTCTTTTGATAGGTAGAGTGCTTTCTTCTTCTGTTGCTCCAGCGGGTATCTAACGTGCGGTCCTTGCAAGCGATGTGGATAGCCTTTGCTGTGTCAGGGCTGGACTCTTTAGCCAAAATGGATCAATAACTAAAAATAAATGAGCAGGCCTTCAGATTATTACTTCTTTCGAAAAAAGGCAGATTTTAGCCTTCCGAGCCATTTAAAGTTTCTGAGTTCTAGAAATGATCAGAGTATTTGTGGGAGCCTTAATAAGGAGAAGTGACAGTGGTGTGAAAGTGGGTACCAAAGTTTAGCAAGAGGCTAGAGGCTGCGAATGCTCTTCCTGACACAGGTGAACTGGGTCATGTCCTCTTATGGTGTGAGAAGCTGCTTTTAGCTGAGTGCTGTCTCTTGGCTGTCCTTCCCTACGGGTTACACTGGATCAGCTCCATGTGAATACAGAGGAGCCGTCAGACCCTGCAGGAGAATGGGAGGAGGGTTAGCAAAAGCAGGTGCTTTTCTGCTTATGTTGGGATGAGATTCTGGGTTCTGCTAGCAGTGCAGCATTTAGAAAAAAAACCCAAAACCCAAAAAAACCCAAAAACCCCCAACTTTTTATTTTTAAGAAAATAAAAGTAAGCTGTTTAAAAAAAACTAGTCCATTTCTCTCCTGATGGAACTATATTGTCCTTATTTGTATTATTTTTAAAAAGTCATTAAACACTGTTTTAGAACCTTTCTTTCAGAATGAGAATAGAGGCTTGCAGGGTGGGAAGGTTTAGAAAGGAAATGTGGTGTTCATTAAGCACACAAACTGTAAGTTAAGTATATTGGGATTTTCTAACTTGTCTTTCTTGTCAAATTTAAGTTGGCTGAAATAATCCTTTTTGTATACCAATTAAGTTTTTAGTTAACTATATAGTAAAACAAAGCAGTTCATGAGTAGTCCCTTCAGAGGTTTAGGGGAGAAGAGGAGCACTAAATCCTGTTAAAACTTCCTCTACATATGGAGAGTTAAATTGCTGTGTTACTCTGAATTTCTTTAGGGCATTCTGAACTAATAAAACAATTCAAGGAACAGCAATAAATTAAGCCTCCTGTTTAGCAAACTGTGCCACTGATACCAGAGGAGAGGAGTCCCAAGCATCGATCGGACTGACCTCTTGGTTTTAATGGAATAGGAACACCCTCAGCATAGCACGGCTGCAAGGTTTTTCCTTCCTGTCGTTGCAGTAGCAGTGTATTCATCACACTTGTTTTCTCCCGCATCCATTGTGTGTCGGACTTGGCTCCCAGTGCTGTCCTGGGCTACCACTGTTCCAAGGGAGTTGACTTCTTAGTTGACACCCTAATGATGTTTCAGATGACGATGAGGAAAGTATTTTTCAACCTTTTAATGCAGAAGGAGAGATACGTGGCTGTATGATACGTTCTTGGGCTGAATTTTGATAGCTGTCATGACAAGAAATCACACATTCATTTCCCTGAATGGATGGTGTCCCTCCAGACACACACAGAGTGTTATCAAATTTGACAGATCTTGAATGATGACATGTCAAGGATTCTGGATTCCACCACAGGAGACTTGGGCTGCTGCAAATGCATGTTGCCGCCTGGCTTAGCTAAACTTACCGTAGGCTTTTTCTTGGTTTTGAGTTCAGGTGGAAAAACAAGTGCCCTTTGGGTTTTTGTTTGTTTTGTTTTGAACAGATTTAGTGTGTGTTGAAAATTTAATTGGTAACTTTAGATTGAAAGTTTGCTTGCTAGATTGGTAGAAGAAAAAAAAAAAGGTGGTTGGAATTGATCCAGCCACTTAAAAGGTGTGTATGATTTAGATGCTTTCAGTGTTTTTAGTAAGAACTTCAGCAAAACCAGAAGGACAAGTGTTGAGTATTTTTTAGGTCGGAAGTGAGCGCTTTATTCACTGATTTTTCATTTTGTGTTAGTGCTATCGGTTGGTGATGATACAAACACCCCACGCTAGTTCTGCTGTGGAGTGCAGGGACAGGAGCTGACACCTGTGTAGATGGGCTGCGAACAGGGGCAGTGGCACAGATGATTTGTTTGGCTTATTTTTAGCCTTGGCTGTTGTTTATTTGTAAAGTTGCAATTTCAGTTGGACAGCTGTTTCTGGTTTAACCAGACTGCAGAAGTCTTGTAAAGTTGGATAAAAACCTGTAAATACTGATTTTTGTGTGTTTTGTATGGGAATGTTGTGCTGGGTTATGGTCCTCGAGTATCTAGCATTCTGGTAACTCTGACTTGGATGATCTACAAACAGCAGTTTCACATGAGTGGGGTTGTATTTATTTATTTATAGTTGTGAGTTATTTTTTGTTAGCAGTACTGTCTGGCTATACCTGTAACGTAAGTTAATTAAAAATTGGTACCATTTAGCTGCTGGAAAAAAGGTACCGTGTTTGTATCTTTAATTAGTCCTTCCTACCAGAACTCCTTGAAATCCTGTGCACGTAGCAACTTTGGAAATGTAAGTTAAGACGTAGTATTTTTCCCAGCGAGTATTGAAATTTTGTAAAAGTCCCTGCTATTTTTGCAGCTTTGTGGTTTTAATTAAGAATGTTTTTGTTCCAGTTGTAAAAGAAATTGGCTATGGTATATCTTGCTTAAATGTGTTTTCCTTTTAATCATTGCATGTTGAATGCAAAAATATGTAGATGGCATTTATAGACGTATATTTCTACATCAAAAAAAGAGCGTAAGCCATTTAGAATATAAACATTGAGCTTCACCTTTCCTGTCTTTCAGAAAAAAAGATTAAAAGAAAAATTGATGATCAATCTCCTTTCTTTAGACTTTCAGGTCTGTAGGCAGTCTTTCTGCTAGTGCTGCAGGGATAATATAGAAATAATTATATTGTGGACTATTCATAAATTCACACTGTTTTGAATTCCATTTAATTCAAATAGAGAAAGAAATTAATGCTAATATCCCAAATAATTAATGCTATAATAAAGGATCTGCCTTCCACTTGACACTGAATGACTTATGTTTCGTTACATCAGAAGACTTAAATCATTTTG
This sequence comes from Aquila chrysaetos chrysaetos, assembly GCF_900496995.4. Taxonomy (NCBI): domain Eukaryota; kingdom Metazoa; phylum Chordata; class Aves; order Accipitriformes; family Accipitridae; genus Aquila; species Aquila chrysaetos. The sequence goes on along the minus strand of NC_044026.1, from coordinate 4,974,716 downwards.
AGCATTCAATATTAAAATTCTAGTTCATGAATATTAGAAATTTAATCAGATATCTCAGTAAGGACTGTGTGGATTGTATTGGGTTTAAACACTGGTAATAATAAAGCTTTGTGTTTAGCACAAGTATCAAAATATGACACATCGTTTTTATTGAGCTCTGAGGCTCTTAAGGGATGCATGGGGAATCGTAATGAACTAAAATGTTATAGACCTCCTATGACAGAAAACTATTAAAGTCTCTGTAATGTTGTTATTGCAGCGATGTGTGTCTTCTGCTGTTAGTCCTGTCTTGTAATACTGATGGTTGTATTCCTTTAGGATCTTTTCCGGTTCTGCTGACAGGAGATCCTGGATATTTATTTTGCTCAGATATTCCTTTTGCCGCTCTGGAACGTCAGGAAGATGCAACGTTGCGGCTTTGCCAAAATGTTCATTCTTTGTTTTGTATACCAGCTTTTTGCACTGTTGCTGTGACCCTGTGAAAATGCGAGCATGTGCTCAGTACCGCTAGTGGTCCTATTGGAACGAACATCTCTTATTTACGAAACACGAAGCTGAGCCATAAGTACGTCTTTTCAAGACAAGAACCACAATTACATTGCAGGTCAACTCTTTTTTAGTTATACATTCTTTAACTTGTCACGACATGTATGTTAAATTGCATGTTGAACTTCTGCCTGCAGTGTCATATAGCCAGCTTACTTTTACAGACAGACTTTACACCTATACATTGTGTATTACGTTACTCTATCAGCAGTCCCATAATGTCAGTGGGACTGCTAGGAGTTTAGTTTTGTTTAATGAATGATAATACTGAGATGTTAAAGAACAGGGATGGATCGGGCAGTGCTTGGTATAATGCCTGCTTAAGTTGATGGAAAAAGGAAGTTAGTTCCTCATGGGGGAAAAACAAGGAATGGTTTAGTTTGGTGTTTAATTTTAAAATACGGAAACCTAGAATTTAAAAGAGAAAACCAGACTGTATGAAAGCAGAAAATTAAAATGCAATGCAGGAAAAGCCCTTAAATGCATTGAGGGTTATAATATCTGTTTTGGAGGAATCGAGGTTTGAAGATAAGTGTATTAATGCAGATCACCGAAATAAACAATTTTTAAAACTCTTTCCCCCCATCCCCCCATTTTAACTATAATACATTGTTTAGTGATGCAACTAGACTTGGTTTCAATCTTCTATGATAAAAGTCATTTCAGCTTGCCCTTGTGACTTATCTGTTCTGTTCTTTGATTTTTTTCTTCTTTCTGAATGGATAATTTTAGTGGTTAAGTAGTTGGTCATTTGGATTCCTTTGAGATAACATAAGTGACATACTCGTGGTTAAAAGAAGATACCATACATAACTGCAATCTGAATTAATGGACATTGCCTTACTCTTCTGCAGCAATGGCATGCATACCATTACTAAGTGTACACAGTGTTAGAAGCAGCTTGGTATTCAGTAGATTATACTGTGCTTGCTAAGGAGGTAGTAAAATTTTAAATGTTTCATTCTTCAAAGATAGCAATCCTGAGTCTTATGTCAGCGAATCGTGAATGCAGGTGAGCCAAGGTGGAGTTACACTAGAGAGAAGGTAATTTTTCTGATGGTTGAGGTAGAGCACCTGTTGCTGTACTATCGAGTCACTTCAGTTACAGAAAAACCTGGGAGGAGTCCATATGTATATATAGACCATAGATCAGCAAGATAATAATCAACTAACTTGTGCTCATACAGCCTTTTTCTTGTTGATTGTGTAGAGAACAGCTTGGCATTGCTAATTCCAGGTGCATTTGGCAGGTTAGAAATTGTTTTACAATGCCTGAACTGAACGTGTTTGGCAAAGGAGCTGGTAAGGATGAGGGAAGGGCCGGTGTCCCCCAGGTCTCCCGTGCTCCACAGCTACATGGGGAGGGGTTGATAAAAGTGCAGGGCAGGGCTTCTAAACTATGAGCAGCTCAAAACCCAGGAAAACGAAATGCGGTATCAGATAGCTCCAATCATGTCCCCTGGTTGGCTCTCATCCCAGCCAGGTGAGGGGGAAAAAAAAATAAAAAAAAAAATCAGGTGTTGCCTTTCAAGCACCAACCCTCAGGCAGTGCCTGTCCTGCCTGCAGGTGAGTCCCTGCTCTGTCTGCCTGGGCAGTGCTGGCAGCAGACAGCTGTGACCTCCCTCTGCCACCCCGCTGGTCCGTCCTGCCTGCCCTGCCTGCTGCCTGCCCTGCCTGCTGCCTGCCTGGCAGCAGCCCTCGGCTCTCTTCTCTGCTGGCTTCTGCCCCGTTTTTCTGGGACCAGCTTTTTGAATGGAAGGGATGTGTCCAGCTTGCAAGACGCCGTGCCTGGTGTTAAGCAGGCAGATTTCAGCGGGTTAAATTGCTGACACCGTCCTAAAATTGTGGTGCCTACTAGATGTAAGAAAACCCTAACAAACCCAACCCCCAAAAACCCCATCAACAATCAAAACCAAGTAAGAATACTTGCCCCTGGTATCAATGTAATTCATAGTTTTGGTGGTTGTGTAGATGCACCTTTAGATTTTCTTAGGGAAATACCATTTTATTTTACAAAGTCTTAAATATTTCATCTTCATTCTAGAAAAACTTTAATTTAGTTGGCGCATACATTGATTGTCCTGTTATCTAAGCAGATGGCAATCACCTCTGCTTTGTGGCTTTTTTAGTCTTTTTCCTCCTCCTTTTCCATTTTGCAGTGTTTAGTACATAGGATTGGGAATGGCCTTGATTGTGAGTGGATGTGTTTTTGTGTTGTCTGTAATCCATCCATATGGCAGAAATATTTCAGCAAATATAAAAAAAATCATTAGATAAAACTAAAAAGCCCTGTATCCTGTCTAGCATGATTATGCTCATTTGGGAATAAAATGAGCAAGATTTGACTGAAATATTGCAGTTAAAAGCGATCTTCAAAAATACAGTTGATGATGTTTCTGAAATGAGGACAGATTATCCACACTTGTGGACCCTCGCATAGAACATTTCTGCATAATTGTTTTAAACTTTCTTCTTCCATGACTATGTTCTGGCATTGCATTAGGGTATTGGTGTGGGCTCCCACATGTTTCAGTCAATAAATGTCTTTCACTAAAAAAGAAGGATTTTCACACAGAGAAGAGTCGTGAGTGAATGTTTTACGTTGTTTTTGTATCATTTTCAGTACAGTTGTTTTAAAATATTGTAAATTTACGGAAGGCTAAAATGAATGTGTGTAACCATCCTGTGGAGAAGTCTTTATGTTCCTGCAGCTTCTGTGTGAGAGTGATCATCATATATTGTCTTGAATCACGCAGCCCCTTGCTCTAATCCCTCTTTCAAAGCATCCGAATCTGCCTCCTTCCCCCCATCTCCCTTCTGCTCTCTTTGCAATACCAGGGGGCACTGGTCATTGCCTTAGACATACATGTCTTCTTATTAATTCACTTTTTCCAAGCGACTTAGAGGCTGTCAGGTAGCTGAATGGCATCCAGCCGCTGCGTTATGAAGCCCCTTGTCTAACGGTCTGCTCTTTAAAGTTGCCGTGGAGGCTATTACTCATGTATTTTTCATGTTGAAAGAGTCTTTCCATTAAATTAACAGCTGTGAATAGGATTTGGATGGAGATGTTTTTGTTCTTGTTTTGTTGGCTCACTATTCTAAGCATGTAGTCGCATGAAATAAGGTTGTTTGCTTTATCTGCTCAGGCTGGGAGTAAGTACACGGTGCCTTACAGGTTATTCTGTTGAATGTCATGTTTTCTTTTTCTACCTACATACGTATATGCCTGCAACCTGGTATTTGGGAATTACTCATTAAATCTGAACTTTATTTATGAATACTGCTGTAGTCCGAATTGGGGTAGGATTTACCAGCGTGAGCTGGCTGTGGACTAACATGAATTGTATAAAAATAGCACTGTACTTCCCTATGCAGCATCTTCCTCCTGCTTGCCCACTCTTTAGCATGGGAGAGCTGCCCTAGTGCGAAGTATGTGATGAGGTCCTGCGCTGGATCTTGGTGTGATAGGGAGCTGGGGGACAGCAGAAGCAATCTAACTTTTTTGTTTCCCAATAGCTGGATATTCTGTTCTTAGTAATACTTCTCCAGAGCATTGCTGTTATGAAAAGTCTCTGTTCTTCTGTACTGAAACGTAGCCTGGGGTTTTCGGCTTGCAGATGTGTGTGTAATATGATTTGTGACAACCACTGATTCTGAGGCTTTTATATGCAACGCCGATCTGAAACTTTTAAATTTCTAAGGGTAGGTAAAGGAGAGTGAGTTGGGGAATAGAAATCGTGAGTTTCAGGAGAGTTCGACAAGGGATGCGTGATTTACAGCTAGTAGTATTGAATGTGTATGTAGCTTTTTTGAAAGAGGAACGTTTTATTTGGGCATGCTTCTAAGATTGTTTTTTAAAGTTGATTCTTTGCTTTTGCTACAAAGTGGACATAATGGAGGTTGCTGAGTCATTGACCCTTGTAATCAACAATTTATGTATCTTCAGCTTGTTTAGCTTCATACTAAGAAGCAGTAGAAAAGTGATTTTTATATAAAATCACTAGGTGAATAAACTTGTTCACCAAGGAAGGGCTTTAATTTTTCTCTGGTATGTCTAATTTTTTATCATTATGTGTGGACCTACAGAATGTGCTCAGCTGAGATTGATCACTGGTGTGTGAAATGACCAAATTATAACAATGGAGAGTTTTCTGAGGTGGGTAATATATTTTCATATGTAGCTTCCAGCAATGAGTTTAATACACTGAAGGCCACATTTTCAATGCTTCTGTTATTGAAATGTAGTGCTCTGATCGTTTTTCTGCTGAACTTCAATTTAGAGCTTCATCTGGAAGACATCCAAGGAAAAAAGCATCAAAGCAAAATAATAAGAATTGTCTAGGAATGCAGGAAGATCTTTAAGTATAAAATTAAAATATGCAGCAAGAGCTTGAAAAAGCGCATAGAACACCTTAAAGGCTAAATCTGTAAGTAAGAAAGGAAAATAGCTTTACTGGCACGTACCTTAAAGTTGTAATACTTTGCTAACCTTGGGTACAGGAAGTAAACTTTTATGTTCTTACTGTTTATAGCTTCATTTCCCATCTTGAATCTTTTGGCTTTGCTTTAGCTAAAGGATTGTTACCGTTTTATTGATAGATCCCCAAGGAGTATATTACCACCTGCAGAGCTCTGCTTTGGTCCTCTGCTTCACTTCAAAGCCACCAGGTGAACTCTTCCAAATATTTAATCAACTGAGTTGTTGCACTCAAGCCACTTACGAATATGTTTAGTTAACTTTTCTGAGGCTTAGATTTTGGACTTTGGCAAGAAAAACACATATGTGAAGAAGAAAACTGTGATTAAAAGAAGTGTATGTATAGTTGAGAATCAGTTCTTCTGTCTCTTCAGCATTTTAGTTGTGACAATGTGAGAATTGCTATTGTAGATACTTTTGTCCATCTAAGATAGTTTGTTAGGATTTGGGCAAATCCTAGATTGCTATCCTAGATCTAGCTAGGCTAGTATCCGGTCATTGGCACTGCCTGTTCACTTTTGCTTCAAAGGAAGGAAATCCTACAGACTAAAACCCTATTTTAACAGGAAGACAATTATCTACCTGCTGTATAGGATTACTATACGTATGTATTCATTAAATGTTAATACTACAATCAAAACTTTCTTAACATCATTTTGTAAAACTTTGTCTTGCTATCCTTATGTAGTTACTTCAGAGAGTCTTAGTATAGACAATTACCCCTGACTTACTGTCTTAGCAGGAGGTAACCAGGTTGATGACAAGGGTAAAACGTGGGGTCACAGCTACATAGGTGTTCCTATATGGGCACATACAGTTACAGCTATTACTGTTGCCAGTGTAGTAATAGCAGTGGGAGGATGGTAGAGTGTGTGTAACTTCAGTAGCTGTTTTTCTGTTTTCTAGACCTAGATTTAAGAATATGATAAAAGTTGAATTTCAGACTGATGGCCAATATGTTTTCTTGTAAGAATAATTAAGGAAGAAATTTCTTCTGAATTGTCCAGGAATACCTCCATCTATCACACTGAAGTCATTCCCTGACTTAGGCTTCCCATGTGGGATTTTCATTTCTTTGCAGTAGGTCTGGACCTGTCAAACAGACTTGTGTTCTTGGATTGTTCTGGCAGCATCACCAAGTGGTTTCCATGCAACCTGCAAAACATACAGAAAGTTCTGTAAAGTACAGATTTTGTAGGGTTTTTGTTTGTTTTTATTCTGCCTTGCAATGAATATTAAAATGTTCAGGAAATTTAGTGCACTTTATTTGTCTGCTGGGCACAGTAAAATTTTGCTGTAGCATGTGAAAGCAGCTTTTCATCCCACCCACAAGCTCAGTATACGTAAAAAACCCAGGTATTGGCTGGAGATCTGCTCATCAACCTAAATCTTAGCAGACATGGGGATTTTCCTTACCTCTTTGTTACAGAGGACTCTTCTGCTTGCTTTAGTTTCTACATTGTCTTTCCAGCTCAGCCCACACGTTTTTCTTGCTTTTCTAGGAATAGCTTCCCTAGATGGCAACAACAGCGGCTGGCAGCTCTGTGCTTGTTAAGCCTGGGGAAAAAGCCCTGGCTTTCTCGAAGCCCACTGCCTCTAGCAGAATGAGCAGATACGCTGTCGTCATTAGGAGACGTGACTGGCAGATACGCGGTAGTCTTGTCTCTGGATGGCTGAAACACTCATCAGCTGGAGCAGCTGAATGGATCCCGGTCTTGGATGAACATGATTGATTAGTATAGCGGAACAATGTCTGTGCTGTGTTAAATGTCCCAGTTGCTGCTGCCGTAAGTTTTTTTTGTGGTGGGTTTTTTTTTTTTTAGATGCTTGCAAGTATTCTCTCCCAGTTAGGGCGAAAATGCTCTTGATTTTCTTCCTTATACCTAGAAACCTTGCAGTAGGTCTGGATTAGACTCTGATTACAGAATCACCTGTACTTTCTTGCAGTCTTTCCGCTCACCTCCCCATGCTGGATAAATTGTATACATACACTGTCTCAAAAACAAATTTTGCTATGGAATATGCACACAGGAAGTTCTTCAGAGACTCTAGGATCCAACCCTCTGGAGTAAGATTTTTCTTGATTTCTGTGTGTGTTTCAAAATAAAGTACTACCCCCAAAGCAGTTCTTGTCAACAGAGTTACTACTTGCTGTTAATTTTCGTCCTTGGGGTAAAAAGATGTGTGCTAAGATAACTTAGTTTCTAGAGGCAAGGTGAGGAGAAAAGAGAGGAAGGTAAAACTGAGCGTGCCAGCAGAAAGGTGAATGATTCTCTGTTTCTCTTTCTGTGTATCTGTGTCAGAAAATATCATGTTTTGTGATTCCAGCGTTGGAAAGGGGTGGGGGGGGGGGGGGGGAAGGAGGAAAGTTGTTCTGGTCATGTAATGTCATTTGATTGCTGCTTGCTAATCAACGTTTTCTTTCTTAGAAAAAGAAAAAGGATCATTTCATCACAGATTGCAAATAGGGGGAAGTAGACGATCTTGGAAAGTAGAAATTGTAGTAGAAGGATGAATTAGTTGCTTTCTACCTACAGCACAGGACTTGCTCGTTTTGGCAACAGCAAGGTGTTTAGGTCAGCTCCACCAATATTTTTTTTTTGAAATCTCACTCTAATTTGCTGAGTTTGGAGACTGTGTTAATATTTCAGCCAGCAGGAGAGCCTTAGTTCTTTTTCAGGTTTAAAAAAAAAAAAAAAAAAAAATAATCTGTTTGCTAATTGTTCTGGTTTTTTTTTTTTTTTTTTTTGAACGTTTCTTCATAATGTGCACCATTAAGCTCTGTATGCAGGAATGGGAAGAAGTAATTATTTCTTCTTCAGTTGGATCACACTGAAATAGCCATAAAACTCTTGATCCTGATTCACCACTGTTTTGCAGCTTGTAAATCATTTATTTTGTGCTCCAAGTGCAATGTGTTTGTGTAATTCTAGTATTGAAGTTGATGTATTATTTCTACTTCAGTCTCACTTAAGGCAATTGTAAATAACTTTACAGAGTTGCAAAACAGTAGGGAAATGAGCCTCCACAAGCTAAGGCATCAGATTTATTTTCTGGGGCAAATGAAGAGGTTCTTTGAAGCCTGATCAAAGCCCAAGCTCTCTAGTTGCATGTAGTATAAAGTTGGTGGCATTTGAGCAGAACCTGTTGGCTTCAGGACCTTTCTCTATTTATTTATTTATTTATTTATTTTCATTTTTATTGGGGCTTTATATCTCTGGAACCCATATTCAACATATTTCTGGAAATGACAAATGCACTGCCATATGGCACGCCAGATTTCAAGCCACTCCGAGGTGCATGTGTGAATTTTAGAGTGCCTGGAAGAAATGAATGAAAACCACATTCTCAATTTTATCTATTGCTGAGCTCTGTAGGCAGAGGAGGGGGGGAAGCTTTGAAGTAAATCCTGCTGGAGGGATTGCATGCTTATTTCTGAGCTGCTGTCCTAATGCAGCAAGGTGTAGATGTAATTTATGTTTCAAAATACGCACTAATTTCAGCAGGTCTGTCAGTTTACGTGCCACTATGTTTGTTCTGGGAGATGCTAAGAAATACTGAGCATCCTTTTGCTGCTGGCAACTCTGTTACCGTTTTCAATCCTTCATTTCCAACCCTTTTTGTGCCTAACCCTCTCTTTCAGGCTTTAATGCCTGAACTTAATTCTTAAGTATTGTTGAACTGTTATTTTTATATATGCTGTGTCTCCTTAAAAGGTTCTGTATTGATTGTACTTCATGTGCAGATTTCTTAAGCTTTTGTTGGTTAGTAAAAGCTGAGGAAGCATCACTGGAGATATTTGTACCAGGGTTATTTTTAATCCTGGAGACTCTATGAAAACTTTTTAAATGCAGAAAAAAAGTTTGGGGAACTTGTGTCAGGTTTCGGTTAGAAAAAACATCTCCTTGCGAAGGGTAAAGTAATAAGGTAGTTCCTTATTAAGGTTAGTTGTGTTCATGTAAGCTTACACAGATTCTGTGAGTTTTCTTCAGAATCAAAGAATGAATTTTGAAATTTTCTTCATACAGAAAGACATACATGTGACATACATAATTTGAGTGATTAGTAGTTGCTTAACTGGTAGAATTTGTTAAAATTAATTCTGTCTTCCTGTAGCAATGAGAGAGAGTTCACAGGGGAAATCATGTTACTCTACTAAATCATTTCCCTAAATTTTTCTTTTTAAAAGTGGTGTACCTTGATACAGTAATTGTTCATAACCGCTTCCAACCCACAGCCCTTGTGCTCTTTGATTCATATGAAACCCCAAGGCTTTTGATAAGGTCGTGAGTTTCCTCCATGTTAGATTATCTCCATAGTTCAGTTGAACTTGCCATGTACCCATTAATTGCTGTTTCTGACCTTGAATGAAAGCATGTGTTGTGGACTCCAGTTGCAATAAAAACGCGATAGCGAAGGGATGGTATTCAGTGATGTAAAGCAGCAGTTTTACATGTGTTTATAATTACCGACAGTTCTGATGTTCTTAGTCACACAGCCTTCTGGTGGAAAAATGTTTTCCTTCCTCCTGGAAAACACCAATTCTTTAGGCCACTCTTAATTAATAAATCAGTTTGGCGAGGATGGATCTTCTGGTGAGAGTCAATCACCGGCGGCAGGCAGGAGGGCCAGGAGCTGCACTTGGGATCTGGATGTGTGCATTCCTGCTCCAGGCCATGGGGCAGCTCTCCCCGGTTAGAAATCATGGTCAGGAACATGAACGGGCACAGGGTGGGGGGTTCCTGATGCTGAGAGCGTGTTCTTTTGTGGGGGGCAATGGGTAACTGTCTGAAAATTCAGAGAGATTTCTAGGAGGGGAAGACTATATCTTTTTTTTTTTTTTTTTTTTTTTTTTTTTTTTTTTGAAATCCATCTTCAAATGATCTTCCTCTTTCTGAGACGAGGGATCTTTTTTTAATAATTTAAGCAAACTTTTTTTTCCTTTTTTAACAGAATCTCAGTTGATACCTGTACTCCACTTAAAGACTTCCGGAGTATAAATAAAAAACCCCTAGGACATTGTTCTTTGCTCTTGAAATTCTGTAATACCATATGTAGCAGTAAGCATGTACTCAATGTAATGTTTATTTGTGATCAAGGATTTGGCATTTCTGAAATCCAACTTCTGGGTTTTTTGGTAGGAATAAAATAAAAGACACTTCAGCGTTTTTAGCTTTACCTGTTTTCCACAGAAAACAACTTTTAGGCATAGTGTTCTGTGTCAGAATGGTAACATGCTTCTCAAATTTCCATCTGTATAGAAACTGGTTTTGAAATGTTTTAAGAGGGGTATTAGTATGGATTTGTTAGTTAGGCCTCTTTCTTCATATCTTTATTTGAAAACTCTTGTCCCACTTTCTCTAGAAATGCTGTGTGTATTCACATCTTTAAAGAAACTTTGGAAGGAAACTTTGAAAATCACAAAATGAACACATAGTCAGACATTTGAAGAATCCCTGTATGCTGAACCTTTTCATTTTGTGTCTTTGACTTGGGTCAGAATTAACAACAAAAATCTCCGCAGTTCTTCCCGTTCCGAAAGATTGGTTCAAATTCACTGGCATTTTATTTTAGCTTTCAGGATTAGAGTTTAAGCTGTCAAATACAAAACCTTTACTGAAACCTGAGATCTTCTGGTGTGTACTCAGTGTAGACGGTCTGTTTCCTTTATTGTTTATAAATTTCCTTAAATTTATTATCTCTGAAATTTCAGTGTATCAGAAAGGATGTCTGCACCTAGGCTATTACCAGCCAACCCTCATTTTCTGTCAAATTGTTCTGAATACTTTAAAAAATCTGTTATAACTAATGGTTTGTTGTCAGCTTAATTAAGAAAACTAAACTCTGCATAGCTCTTGTGTGTGTATTTTTCCTTCCCTGTCTGTGCAGGGAATTGCTAATTGCGTAAAATCTTTCTGCATCTCTCTGTTTTTCCTCTTACGTTTTGGCTGCTCTTGTCCTGTTTTTTCCTCTGCTTTTGCAGTGCTTAACCTTCTCATGTGAGTTATCACACCAGCCTCCCGCTCTGTATTGTACTCAAGGCATGGAGTCTTTACCAGCTGTTTACTAAAAGACTACATCTGCTATCCAAGCTCTCCTTTTGAAGACACCAGTGAGGGGCAATTTGGCAGATCTTTCTGCAATAAAATTAAGTTGTGATTGTATGCCCATCCAAGCTTTAATCTAGATATTGCAGGTAATGGCAGTAATGAAGATGTGATAGTGTGGTCTAGCAACCAGGATATATCCCCAGTAGATTTGTACTCTTGTTTACATGTTGGTACTGTTTGGAGAAGCTCTGTAGACCTGAAGCAGAACTCATGCTGTCCTCAGGCCATCCATTTACACATACTTTTAGTTCTGCAAGTTTTCTTTGAAACCATAGATGTGTGGGGTGGTTTTTTATTTTGTTTTGGGTGGTGTTTTTGGTTGGTTTGTGTTGTTTTTTTTTTTTTGGGGAAGAATTGTTTCGTAACATTTGGTGGTAATTAGCCTGAGTCAGTCTTTCGAGTTGTGGGGGAAATCCTGCCCTGCGGAGAATTACAGAAGTCCTGTGGTTGATTTTTGAGGACCCCACAGTCTCATTCTGTTTTCCAGTAAAGCTTTTGTATAGGTACACAAGATGCCTTCAGAGTTTGCGGATGTGTGTGTATTAGTCTGATGGCTCATTCTTTAATTTGACATCATAAATTTGACTGAGTAACATGTGCCAAGAACTTTTTAAAGCTGGTGTTTATGTCAGATTACCTACTCTTCTGCTTGCCAGCGTAACTCTTCTTCAAGTAGCAGGTCCAGGCAGTCCTCCTGCCTCGCAGCTCTGGGGAGAGCATTGATGGGAAAGAGAAGTTTTTTGCCTGTGGGTATATTAAAAGGCTGGAAGAAGAAACAATACCACCCTCCTTTGAGGTGATCCTTCCTGCAAGAATCTGATCAAACAGGAGGCGTTTTCGCTCTGTGACGGCTTTGAGTTTGGTTCTCAGACCCAGTGTGCTCATTTGAAGCTCCCATCAGGTTGTATTCTGCAGAAAAGAGGAGTCATGTTTCTGTGGTGAAGCCAGCCAGCTTTTTTAGGTGGCAAAGACAAAATTGGCTTCTGAAACATAAGTTATGCAAAGTGTGTAACATTTAGCTTTGCAGTTTATAAGTGCAGCACTCTGTTCTTCAGAACTGCATTAGTGATCAGTAATAGGCATAGAAGCCCATGCTAGGGCATTTTGGTTGGTATGTACACTGGAGGGTCGCTTTTTTTTCCTGTCCTCTGTTTCCCTTGGCGTCTCACAAAGTGAGACAGTAATCTGTAATAAAAATAAGTAGACCCAAGTTGCTTTGTTCCATGTGTATTTTGAAATGCTGAATATTGATTGACCCTTCTTGAGCTCATTAATGCCCATCATCAGCAGGAAGGGTAAGGTAATTCTAGTCAAACAAGTAAGCTTACACATGTGAAGTTGCTACAAGTTAGGAAAATGTAAGGTGAGAATCGTTTTTTGGCAAAGGAATGAATGTGTACCCCATAAGGGGCAGAACCAGTACTAGATGATGCATCATGCTTTTTGTCCTTGTTATTGCTTCACTGTGGTATGTTTATTTCTGACTATTGGACCATCACCAGAATTTTGAATCCTGTTTGCACAGGATGTCTGTTCCTGGACTGATTTTTTTTTTTTTTTTTCTGTAATTTTTTTGCTACCATATGTCAAATGTGCTAAGAACTTGAAGCTTGTTGAACTGCTTTCTTAAGGTACCTAGTGCTTCTAAAAATACAGTAGCTGTAATTTAAGCACTTGATATGTTTGTAGTCTGTATTTAGGCTCCAGTTTTGAAAATTCTTCATTTTTACTGGGAACTGTTACTTTATATTTGTTAAGAAGAAAGCATTTGTGGCATCTGTGATATTGCTGATTTAAATGGAAGGTTGCTGTAACTGATTTTTTTTGAAGAAAAATTGTGTGTATGCTTTAGCAATCGACAGTGGGTTTCTGAGACTGTTACTCTTAGGTTTCATGGAAATAGGCTTTGTGTTCTGAAGCATGTGGGATGTTTGTGCTCTTTTGCAGCTCTAGAGGTGTAACTTCCCTAGAGGCTAAGTTCTTGTTGTAGGAACTGTATTTGCCATCATAACCTACTGAAAGGAATGGTGAAATACAATGAAAGCAAATATAATTAAAATCCTGTAGAAAGGAGGAGAAATCATTCTGCCTCCTTGAAGGCAAACCAGAATTTTCAAAATTGGTTAAGTTTACAAGTACAATTTAGTGTTTTCAGTTCTTTATTAGCTTTAAAAACTAAGAGATGATACTCTTAGCTTTGTTTTCAGGCAAAGACATTTGGATCATGAAGCTGGCATCTTTGTATTTTTGTAAGCGAAGCTTATGTACCTTAAGGTCTGTTATATTGCTCAAAGTTGCAGGTAGAGTTAATTCAGGGTCTGTGGTCTTTGGCTTTTGTTGTTCCCTAATGTGGCCTGCTCATGGTTTTAGATACAAGATGAAGATAAACGGGAAAGACTTAAATGGGAGCAAAAGATAGACAAAGCACTGGTGAAGGCGTTTTAAAGAGCATGCAGAAGCAGCCCGTGGAAATACACTAGAAAAGACCATGTGATTGAGTAATATGCATGGAAAAATGCCTCTGCCTTTTGATTCCTTTTCTAGCAAAAGGGAAAAAAAAAAATCAGTAATGTTACTGTCTTTATAATCTCTGCACAGAGAAAGCTCTGGCCCAAATCTTCCCATTCTAATTGCAGAATGGAAGCACAAACCTTGAAATGACTTAATTACTCTCCCTTCCCCCCATCAACATCCTCTCTCCCTCAACCTGGAACTTACCTATTTCTCATGGGTTTACAGACTATTGGTAGTAGGCATGTAAAGGACAAAAATTAATAAAATTATAAATAAATTTGTTTAATGGGATGACTGAAGTATTTGAAGTTCTTGAAACTTTGAACCTTTCTGTCCTAGCAACAAAGTGTCTGGGGAGTATGTTTGAAAGTGGACAGCATATGTTTTCCTGGCTTTTGTGCTTTAACAACAGACCATGTGTTTAAATGTCAGCATGACATTTTGATTTCTAGCCTGCACGAGGAAGATGATTTAGTCGGGTCAGCTATTAAGAAACAGCTATTCAACAAGGCTCTTATGCATCCTTCAGAGAAAGCTTTCACTGTGGCGACTGCTTACTACAAATGAGGGATTTTTTTGTTTGTTTTCTTTGGGTTTTTTTCTATTCCCAAAAGAAAGGCCAGTCCTGGACATCTGTAAACAGTAGTCGCTGGTAATGACGCAAGCTTGGGAAATATTGTAATGAAGGTAGAGGACACATGATTATAATATATGCATAAATTAACTCCACTGAAGTGGTGAGGTATTCAGAGCTTCTGAAAGTTGTGCAAATTTACTTTGCAATATTTAGCAATGATAGGTTTTTTTTTATCCAGATAGGATGAGAGCTTACTGAAAAATGCCATCATCTTTTTAGTACCCTTCAGGTTGGTGGGATTTTCTTTCACTCTCCACTCCCTGCTTCCCAACCTGATATTATCCTGTGTCAAAGGGTTCCTTGCCTGGGAAATTTAAAAAAACCAACCAAACAAAAAAAAACCCAAAAAACCCCAACTGTGACACCTTTGGGAGTAAATGTTGAATTCACTAGGTGGTGGTTGGTAGGGTTTGCATGTGCTTTAAGCGTTGAGCACCAGCACAAACTTCAGTGCTACAAGCAGAAGGCTCGGGTGTTTGAGAAGCATGAAATAGCGATGGCCAACTGACTTCTTCAAGGGAGGGTGGGAAGAAGCAGCATTTCCCAAGTATCCCTGAAACGCCTGGCAGAGAAAGAGAAAATTCAGAGCTACCTTTCTTGTAAATGAAATTTTATTAAGCTGTGATTGCCATCTATGTCATACTGTAAAGATGGTTGAAAAATGCGCTGATGCTCATTTCGTTTAGTTTATTGTCATACCGTATGGGATTTAAATGAGACCTAATAGAGTAGTAATTGGATTTGCAGTGCCTGTGTGACATAAAGGAGGATTCATGGTACTGTGTTCGGTGCGTGCCAGAGCGCAAATGCAAAAATGAAATCTCTTCTAATAAAGAACTGGCAACAAATGGATTCCTTGTATATATTCTTAAACTTAAAAAAAAAAAAAAAAAAAAAGAAGCTGAAGAAATTTGTTCTAGGCTTTGCCAGAACGTTTCTGGCAGCCTTGTTGACTGCATGGTTCAATTGGAAGCTATTTTAAATAAACTGTGTGTATTTTCATTGTAAGAAAACACTCACAGTAAAGTATGTTATTATCAGGTTTAGTTAAAATTATTTGGTCTGATATCTTAAGTTATGCTTTAACATCAGAAAATGTGGTGGGTTACTGATTTGAATTTAGTCCAAACTGGTAATATCCAAAATTGCTGGCTTGCAAAGGGATCTCTGTGCATGCCTCTAGAAATGATTTTGAGATTAAATGCACTGAGCGGGTGAAGATGGTAGCTGGTCTTCATTGGTACTGCTTTGAATTAAGGCTACCTGGAGTTCTGGAGTGCAACCCTGCATTTGCATATTACCCATTTCTTTGAATTTCTCTTTGAATTAGCTGTACGCTCTAGGCCAAAAATGCTTCTTATTTTCAGACTCTTCTGAATATCCCTAATGACTGTGCTCAGGAAAAAAAAAAAAAAAAAACCACAACAACCTAACAGCAACAAAACCCCCCCACCTCTAACTGTGTGAGTCTTGGTGTAAGAAGCACAGCCTGGAATGTGCAATCCTAAATATAGGCCCATTCATAATGAATGCTTTACTCTCTCCAGAATTTGATAGTGTGTTGATAGCAGAAGCACTCACAATATGTGTACAGTGAGTTATATCCTTACCTTTCAAAGTGTTCTCTCCAGTATACGGACAGATTGGGGTTAGAAACTTGTCTGAGCCTGCTATTTTTCATCATCATTCACTTATATTTATTTAAAGGTTTATTTATCTATTCGTAATAGAGATAAACGTTTCTAGTTAGAATGTAGTTACTAACCAATATATATTACTTCAGTTATTTGGCACACGCAGTTTTTTCTTCAGTTTTGTAGCAGTCTCTTGAATAGTTTCATTTAAAAAACAGATAAATTTATCTGTAGCTTCAAAAACAGTTACTTTAATATGCCTGCAAAGAAAGAAAACAACAATCCTTGTATTCTTTTCTTTGTTGAATTAAAAGGCCATTTTTCCCCCCACCTTGATTGTTGTCTTGTTTTAAAACCACAAATAAGCAGAATCTTGTGGCAAGGTTCAGCAAACTGAATTTGCCACATAATTAAGCAGTTACACAGACACTTCCAAGGCAAAAGGGAAACCAGTGGTTACGATGGTTTAAGGAAAGCAGCAAAAGCAGCAAGAAATCATACTCTTGAATTAAAAGCCCTGAATACCATTTGTCTCTGCTGCCTAATATTTAAGTGAGGGAGAATATTATTTTCTTTTATGTAGGTTTTAGATAAATTTAGTTCGTGCTTCTGGGAAGTTGGCATGTTCTACTACTGCTGTTAATATTTTGTTGGGAAAAAGAAGTTTTGGAAAAACCAAAGCGGTAGTGGAGGATGTAGAGGTAAACAGAAATCTCTTTAATTACTGGAGTCAATACATCTTTTTTCGAAGAAGTGAACCTGGAAGCTATTATCTTGGGGGGCAAATTTCGACAAGATAATTGGCTTTGACCTTTTGCCAGATGTGTAAAAGTTCTTTTTCCCCTCTCCCTTGTGTCCAGATAAATGTCATGCCTTTAGGATTTTGTTCCCTTGTTCTGGTTTCAAGTGTGGAGCTGCTTATGTAGCTAATCTGCACTTAAAATTATTTCCACTTCTAACCCCAGTAGGACTCTCTTTTGGGGTATTCAGAAAGAATTGACATAATTGGATTTCTGCCCAGATACTGTATTTAGATAGCTTTGGAGATGTCATTAATTTGACAGCTGCCATAGGAAATCTTTGGTTTGACTATTGTTACAGGGCCTGCAATGTTTCTGTTGCATTTTCATTTGTAGTCTGCCACTGAATTGGTGTGATTAAAATGAGTAGAATAAGACACCATCAAATGTGTACAAGACATGAAAGGGAGAAAATCAGTGCTGAAAACCTCAGAAGGTAGGCTGTTGCCAAATTTTATTTGGGTATTACGAGATTTTGGAATATCTAATTATCTTTCAAACAGCAATAATAGCAGCGCCTGTGGCTAGGGCTGCTGTATGCTGTTGTGGAACCAAACCTGTGTTAACATTTCGCTTCTTCTTGTCAACCCAAAACAAAGTTTCTGGGGCAGTTCAGGCAAAAACTGCTTCAACAGTTTCTGGTGATTAACTTGGAAGAAAAAGGAGGTGTTTTGGGGGACTCTCTATTCTTGGGAAGTAGCAATCCTGGCAACTCGGGCGTTGGTTCCTTTTTGTGGATCTGAGGAACCTAGCAGTTTTGTTTCGACCTGCCCATTGGCAGTCCCTAACGTCAGCACCTTCATTCTGCCATGTCCAGAGAGGACGGTCACGGTACCACACGTCACTGACTAGCGTCTACTACCTACCAAGTCCTGTAGGAACCAAAGCCACTTCCAAGTTCTAAGCGTTTGTCTTCCACTTACCTTTGGGTCTTAGTTGTGAACCCCTCGTTGTGGTAGTTTTGTACTTGAACTGCATAAAGCTTGTTGTTTTTCTTCAGTGGGGTCATCAGAGGAGACTCAGAAAAACTTTAAATCTGGCATGCCGGTTTTTCCCAGCCTTTGATATACAAATATGTTGGGACAAAAATGTGTTGCTCCTCCCAGGGAAGATAATTTCCATCAGTGCATTACTGAATACTAACACCAGGTACTATTTGAGCATATTCCAGTTTTAGTAAGGGATTTTGTGTTGTGGTCTTTGCTTTTTTCCCCTCCCTCAATTTTACTAATGGGTTCCAGTTTATGTGAGTTTGCAGCCCTGTGCTTTTCAACACTGTAAATGAAATACCAAGTTTGAGTAAACAGTGAATCTATCTACTCTTTCTGCTGGTGGTGGTTGAGAGAGATTTTTTTCAACTTGCTCCCTCAGCTGAAGTCATAATAGATTTCTTCACCTGAGGGCCAAGATGCCTAGACTTCTTTCTACCATCCCTTCGGTATGAAATGGCTCTCATTTATGCTGACAGTACTTCAGATGCAGTTTGCCTGAACGGAATAGGGCAGAGCTTGCATACTCTTCAGAATAAGATTACTCTACTTGGACAGTAATGCCTACAGCATATTTATATACCCGGTGGCTGTGCACCTGGAGGCAGGGTAAAACCCAGAAACACCCTGAGCAAACAGGCTCAGGCGCAGGGAGTGATCGCTGCAGCTGTTGGTGATGACAGCTTTTACAGCAGGTGGGGAGTGCCCAGACCAGGTCTTGTTCTATTGGCGTAACATATCAAGTTGCCGCCTGGCAGTTTGAGAGTTATCAAGAAGTTTCTGACAATGTTTTCCTTGAAGACATCAGTCAGGATCTGCTCTGTGCATTTCCTCCAACTCCTTCTATCTGCCTGGTGGTTTCAAAGGCAACCACGGACCTTGACCTATCCCTCTTAAAATCACCTTATCTGTATATTTTAGCACTGAAACAGTAGTGGCACTATTATTTCAAATTCAGACAATGCTGTGTTGAATGTACGCATAGGAAAGATTTTCTTTGGACTCAGAAAGAATGATTAAATTGCCAGAACAGCAGCTCTAGTAAGGATTGCAGCCAGCCTTTAACTTTGAATTGCCAGTGGGCTAAGTCTGCCTTACTTGACTCTACTGTATTAGTGATCTGTAGCCCCTGTTACAGCCCATTTTCTGTTACATCTCACTCCAAAGCAAATCTTCTCTAACTGTGTAGATGTGAGATTTATTTGCTTATTTTAAACATTAGTCTCCCTAGCCAAGAGTGGTAACCAGGCGTCTCTGCCTGGTGTTTCTCTGAGGGTGAGTTAGTGTTGCATCCTTCTGTGGTAGCTAATTCATCGGAATCTGTGGTTTTCACTTCTTTTCCAGTGGGGGTGTGCTTTTTCAGTAATTTACACGTGCAGATTGCTAGATTACTGTAAAGAGTATATTAATAAGCTGTTTGTAGTCATCTTTCACAGCCCTGAAATTCACAAGTACTGAATTAAAAGCTCTGACTCTAGTAGAGAGGTTGGAAGAACTGATATGGTTTGGTGGGTCGTATATGTCTTTATGTAAAACATTTTAATGGCAAAGATGCAGTAGGAAAAATAGATTTGTGAAGGAGCTGCTTGGGCTGATGAGTTGTTAACCACTTGGGTCCTTAAAGATTCAGAGCTGATTTTACTTGATGGAAAAGACTGTCATTGTGCAGTTTTTACAAACAATGAAGTATCAATCAGAAAAAGGCTAAAGTTCCACTGGAATGCATTATTAAACTGTATATACAAAATACTAATTTCTAAAGTGCTGAAGAAAGTTATCCAACTATAAATGCTAGGATGTTTCTAAAAATGAAATCTGTAATTTGAATAACAAGGTATCCTGCTAAGGAAACCAAAATAATTATCTCATGTTCAAACCATGGCCTGAGAAGCTTGCTTAGTTAAGCACTACATAAGGTTGAAGTCTAATCCTTTCCTTTCCTTAAAGATAATGTGAGACAAAGTTTAAGAACAGCCTTGGTAAGTATAGTTCCGTTTCTGCTTATCTATCTGCAATTATAATTGGTAATTCAGGTCTTTCAGCATACATTTTTAAGGGTTCTTGAGGTGCTTAGAGCTGTCCTAAGCATAAATCAAGAAAGACCTTTGTTGCTTCTCCTATGTGGGCTTTAGGGATATTTACGCGTGCGCTTCCATAGCCAGCTGGTAAACCCTTAAATAAGGAAAATTAGGAAGATTGTGAGTTCCTATTCTGTATTGTAAATAGAAAAGAAAAAATAGGGGAATTGAGATAAAATGGAGTTTGAACTACTTCACCTTTCACAGATGGCTCTTGAATTCGAATGCTTAAAAAACCCGGGGCTATTTTGGTGGCACAGTACCTTTGTTGTGAGCCTCCTTCAGCTTTCGGAGAGTGACTGGACACAGCTTGCATTTATTTTGATGCTTGATTATCAGTCTGAAAAACAGGTGTGTGGGTTTTTTGTTTATTTTTGAGACTGCAATATTACATGTCCTCTCAAAGAGTTTGTCCCCCTTGCTGGGGGGAGGCTTCCTGGCTTCCCATTCATGATTTCTCTGCTCTGCTTTGTGGGTTTTTTCTTTTTCTCATTCAGGGACTGCCCTGGAAGTGTTTGCAGCTCAGCATAATCTAATTTGAATTACGTCAGTATCAGTAGGTATCAAGATGGAAAATCCTGCTTAAGCCAAGAATTAAAAAATTTGCATATTACAGTGAGTTTAGGTAGTAATTTGGTATCAGTATTAGGTTTTTTAATAGCTCAGACTTTTGGGGGAAACTTCTAGCTGAGAGAATGTAAGCAGCATGTGATTCCTCTTAAGAAAGTAATGTAAATCTGTACAATATATATAGTAGAATTCTTAGCAGATGCAGTCA
Source organism: Aquila chrysaetos chrysaetos (assembly GCF_900496995.4). NCBI lineage: Eukaryota > Metazoa > Chordata > Aves > Accipitriformes > Accipitridae > Aquila > Aquila chrysaetos. The sequence goes on along the minus strand of NC_044026.1, from coordinate 4,954,152 downwards.
CTAACAGATGTAACTCTCCTCATTATTTGCAGTTTAAAAAGATGCTAGTCATGCATGTATTTGGATTGCAACTACAGAGGAAGCTGACAATGGAAGTTGGTTTCTGAAATACAGTATTTATTTTAAATGTTGATATGATTTAGACAATCAACTACTTGTGTTTCATGAGTAGATGGGAGTTGGTGGTTGTGCAAGTAGACATAAAAAATGTTCTTGTTTTTTGATAAACATATCGTGTATACACCAGGGTCTCCAGGGGATATGCATTTGACTGCAGGAGTTAAATGGGAATATAGGTCAGCATAGCCTCTTTAATTGCATGTGGTTAAAGTGTGAGCCATTGCACACTTTCTCTAGCTGTGTTCTCCCTACCTCTCCCTCCAAGTATATGTTTGTTTAAAAAAAAAAAAAAAAAAAAAGTTGTTTGAGTGAGCAATGATACATGTCTAATCCCTCCCTCTTTGATACAGACAGCGTGGTCAGGAGGTGTACTACAGCTCTCGCATGCCGGGTAGGAGCACAGAGAAGATACACAACCTCCTGCCCGTGCACTGTTCAGAAGAGACCTGAATTTTGTAGGCTAACACTTACAGCCTCTGGTGATGGCTCCAGACCTGGACCGCTTAAAAAAAGCCTATTTAAACACAGAAGTTCGTCTTTGCTTCAGGAGCTAGGCTCATTTTCACAGCTGGCATACAGGCTTAAATCTTTTCCAGTGTTTTAAGAATCTGGCAGTCTTTTCTGCATGCAAGGCAGTGAACCTGTTCTTGTGCCCCATTGCACTTGCTTCCTTGCAGTTAAGGAACCGCAATCTTAAGAGAGGAAAAGCATAGTTGTGTAGAGTATATAGCATGAAAGGATTTTAATTTTTTTGTTTGTTTTCAGAATGTTATACCCATTATAATGCAACATTGCAGTTTGCTGCCTTTTTGAAACCTTAAGTACAATGCGAATCCAGTTTTGTTTTCTGTTTCCTGCCAGTGTTTCATTAGTTTTTAAAATGTAGTATTCAATGGATGCCTTGACTTACCCAAGTTAAAGAATACTTGCGTATTTTAACATTACCATTTTCTTAGCTTTAGGAGAAGGTAATATTAAGTGAGTTTGATGAGGATATATATGACTAGGAGGTTAAAATACTAAGCATATACTAGAGTCTTGAATAAACTTGGTGGATTTCTTTTTCCTTTAAGCAAATTCAGGCATTGAGCTTTTGAGTGCTTAGGCTGATCTGTCTGCTGCTCCGTGGAACTGGATTGTGCTTGCCCAATTGTCTGCATAGTTAAAATATTTTGAACATAGCCTATTTTGATGTAACTTCATTTGAAATATCTGCCTAATGGAGAAGTCTTAATGGAATACTTTAATAGCCCAAAGTGGTTACCTGCAATTGCTCCAGTGTATTTCAGGCAATTACAAAGGAAGGCAATATTTAATGTTGGGAGCGGAGCTAGATGGTGTAATGAACTGGCAGATTGCCAGCATGATCTTCTCCAGAGGAGAATTTGTATTAATGTGATGCTTTTCACTTGTTATCCAGAAGGTCACCAGTAATATGTCAATTGTTGAATTTTATCATAGTTATCGAAGTCACTTGAATGCCTTACCATTGGAGTTGAAATTCCCACTCTGTGCAATACAGGTTTATGGTCAGGTCATTCTTGTGTATTAGCATATTAAGTATCAAAGAGATTATTTTAGCTATTTCATGTCGGAATTTAAATAGGAGGTGGTTGGGTGTTGGGAAGAGAGCCTGAGAGAATTGTCATTGAAATAGTCATTGTAAGGCTGAATCTGGATTTTAGCCATGGGGATAAAGAAAATGGGGCACATTAGAGCTATTAATGAAAGGAAAGGTGGTTAATAACTTTGGATGTTACTTGTAATCATTACAAGACCGCTAATTTATTCTTAAGGTTGTAATCTTTAAAGATTATACAGTTAAAGATAAAGTGCTTGTTATATTAGATGTTACTGATATTTATCTTCTGGTGCTTGTTGGCAAGCATTAAGTTCAACCTTTTTTTTCTGACTATTCAAAAGTGCTTTTCACTGTGGGATGTGTATAGTCCTTGTGTTCGGAAGGCCTTGATGGAGAAAACAAACGAGAGCGACTGAGGTTGCTGTTCAGATGTAGACAAATTTGTCTTTCTGCCTTGGATGAACATGGGATTACAAACATGCAATTCCTATACTCTGCCATTCCTGTTCCTTGTCGTCTTCTGTTCCTCTGCTCTGGGCTCACGGTAAGCGTAGGATCTGAAGGCAGTCGTGAGTGGTAAGGAACCATGGCATTTTGGATGCAGCAGGGCTGACGTTACTGCGGTAGTATTGTTATTAAGATTGAGATAATGACAAATGGACATCACACTAGATGGTACTGAAGTGATGGGCGCTGGTGATACCATGGGACACGACTGCCCAGCTCTGTGCCTCCGTTTGCCTTACAGCCTTTCAAAAAAGTTGTTGACTTCATTTCCCAAGTTTTCTAATGTTATGCCAGTTTGTCTTTTGGGTGGACGTTAAGTGTTTGCCATGTGTGCCTCAAGGCTTTTGAAGGCTGATGGAGAGCATTTTATGCTCTCAAAGTTTAACTGTTCATTCCCTGGCCTGGCTTTGCTATCAAATACAGCTGTCTAGAGTCCTGGCTGGTAGGACACAGCAGCAGAACCAGAAAAACCCACCTACAGTGCAAACCCTTTGACTGGGAGCGATAGTCCCAAACCCTAACCACTGTTTCCATTTACTGCCCTTTGAGAAGAAAGATCTTGAACTTCTGTAACTGAAAGATTGTTTCAGGGAACATATTTAAAGTACAAGCGAATTATTTGTGGTCCAGGTTTCCATCCTGAGTTTGAGTCACTCTGCAAGTCACGACGTTTTGCAGGCAAAGCTTTGGGCCGTGGCGGGGTGTGATTCAAATTGGTTACTCTGCTGGGGAAGTCACTCTCGGTGTGACTCTTAGCAAAAAAAAACTTCCTCTGGCTCTTCCATAGCAAAGTGAAGATTTTTACTAGGAGAAAAATAGAAAAGGAGGTCATAATGCAATGGAATTGAGCCCAGAGAGGACAGAGACCAGTCTTGCATCTTGCGCTCGTTAGCGTGTTAGATTAACAGAGTTTCATTTCAATCAAAGTGTTGATAGGAATGAGGTTTTCTTGTGCGTCTTCTTCCTTTGACTCTGCGCTATCACCATTAATGTTCTGAGCTACTTTTAATGTATGTTAATTGAGCTGCGAAAGTAAAAACCATTCTTGCTGTACAGAAGGAACTTAGCATTGTTATTTTGAGATAAACACATGACTCGTGTTTAGATGGAATTTGGACTCGTATTTTCCCCAATTTCGTCTGCAGTTGACTAATACATACGAGGTTAGTTTTTCAGGTATTGACGATTAACAGTACTGTTTTTCAGCTCACTTTCAAACCCAAGTTCTATCTGCAAACGTGCATTTCTGAAGGTGGAAGCAGTAATTGAGAGAGGTGTTGGGTTTTTCTTTAAGGAACAAAACAAAAAAAAACCCCATACAAAATCAGAAGCTTGGTACAGTACTTCAGTGGTGGGTGGTAATGGGCAGTAGATGATTTGTGAGGTAGGAAGGGGGAAGATAGTACTGTTCCGGAGATCGTGTAACAAAAAATGGAGTGACTTTTATTTTCTCATTTTTTCCCCTTATTATTAAAAATGTTCTTGCATTATTGACAGGAGAAAAACATGTACTACAAAATACTCACCCAGAAGGAAAATAGATCTGCCCTGCTTCTGGGTTTTAATGTTGCTTCATTTGTTAAAGTATCTTTCCCATTTACTTGATATCTGTCCTATAATTTCAAATACAGAGCAGTTTTCAGCGAGAACACAGTTAAGGTCTGTAACTGGGTAGGAAAATTGATATAGCAAAGTGTGGTTGCCCATGGTCCGTGTCTGCAGAAAGCTGAAACCCAGGTCGGGCGGTGGGGCAGCAGGCGTTCCAGCCCGCAGCCTGGCAGAGGAGAAAGGGTAGGTCACCTTCCAGTCCCGGCTGTCCTCTGCTTTCACAGGCATATCTTCGTTCAGGTGATGAACTGGATCAGGAGGCTCTTCTGGTTGAATAACACTGCCTCATGATTTGCCTTCCTCTGCTTATTTCTTTTTTTTCCTTGTGTGTTTTTCAGGAGGGCTAGCAATGCTCTGGCTTCCCTTGCAGCTGCTGGGGAGCAAGGGTTGAGCAGCTGGGGAGCTGAGGGGCAGGGATTCGCTCGTGCTTTATCCCCTAACAATATGTTTATGCTTAAATGTTTGTCAAACTGTGGTTCTAGTAGTTCTGTTACTCCACTTATTAATGGGTGGAAGTCTAAATCTCGCTTTTAAACATCTGTGTAAGGTATTTATAATACCTTTGTCAATATACTTTCTCCCCTCCCCCCCCTTCATTATGATGCATGGGATCATTGGATGAATTGCTCTTTTTAATTGAATTTCTTCATAGGATGCTTTTGTAGAGTGGCAACTGGTTGGAATCTGTTCAGAGAAGAGTTTGAACAGAAGCGTTTGTGCATGGGCCTCAGGTTGAGTAGGAGTTGTAATATATCGTCCTTACGAGCTAGGGGCTGCAGCGCAGGAAGACGCTCAGAATTTTTTCCTTCCCTTTGAATTGGATCTTAATGGGTTTACGCTGCCTGAATTTGTCAGACATCCTATGGAGTTAAAAGCGTCATTAAAAAACAGAAACAAATGTTTAAAGACTTTGAAGTCCCTTCTGAAAGGTTACTTTTGCAGCTAGGAATACTCAACAGAAGAATGGATGCTGGGAGGGACTGCTGGAGGCTTGTGCCGTCCAGCTCCGGGCAGGGCTAAGGCTGGGGCCATGTCCAGGAGAATTTGAGACTCTCCTGGGAGGAAGGTCCATCACTTCTCAGGGGGCATGTGGCTGTACTTAGCCACCCTCATGGCTTCTTTACATCCAGCCAGAATTTCCCTTAACGGAGTTCTCCAGCCCTATGCCCAGTTTCACCGCCTCTGTCAGAGCTTTCTTGTTGGGTCAGTATCGCTATTAGACACTATAGTAATCCAGCTGGATTGCACATCCAACTGCGTGTGACTGCCTCCTGGGTGGAAATAGTCATGTCCCCAAAACTGCTGGCTATGCTTTTGCTGATGTACCTCAGGTTTCCATGTGCAACAGCATTTCTCTTTTCTTAGGAAGTATGGGCAGGTTAAACTGACTGATGTAAAAGTGAAGAAAACAGTAAATAATGGTGCTTTTTAAAACATAATCTTTCTAAAACTGAGCTGAATTTTTAATTCTGTTTTTTGACTGGTTTATCTCTGTACTGTGATGGCTGGGTTTGTAGTTACTTTCTTTCCTAGATGGTTTTGATTGTCTGTGTATTCACATGGAGAAAACTTAAGTGTGAAGATGGATTCTATTTATGCTGAACAGGTGGCTCAAGTTGGAGCCATTCTGCCTGCCCTTCAGCATCTCTGAGGAGATCTTGGTAGTATGAAAACTAAATTACCTAGCTGAAGGTCTTCTAAGTTTAGTGCTGAAACTAAAATAAGTGTTGTTTGTTGTTTCAGGTAGTGGTGTACATAACTTTGTTGGAGAGTCCTGCCTTTCACTGCCTGGATCCTTTTAACAGTGTGCCAAAGGTGAGTGGTTCAAGTTCAGTGGTTATTTTCGTAACTAAAGATAATGAGTGAACTGGATGTATTGCTTGGTTTTTGCTTCTGTGCAGTGTAGTACTTGTGATTTTTTTTTTTTTTTTTTAACTGCTGGATGGATGATTAAATAGCAAGTCTTTTTCCTTCAGTGATCTGAGACAAATCAGTTTTAGCTCTTACTTGCAGAAAAAGACAAGAAAAAAGGATATGCTCAGACTATTAATTAAGCACCAGATATTGCTACCACTGCTTTTTGGCTCCTGTCTCCCTTTACCTACTGCTTTGACTTGGGACGTTTTCCCTTGAAGGTGCTGTAGGCAGGATGTGGTGGTGTGGGAGGTATGGAGGAGTAGCAGCCATCCATAGCCTGTGGTGGAGCAGGCTTAATATTATTCTTTGATTGAAATCTAAAAACTAAGTAATAGCTTATAAGGCATTGAGAGGAAAGGAGGTTTGGGTTTTCTGTGGGAGTAGAACAGAACTGCATTCAGTATATATAGACTATCTTCCTGGGCTGGCTCTGAAGACCTGAAGTAACCTAATGAAGCTGATGTTTTCCATAGGATTAATTTTGTGGTAGAGTCTGGCTATCTTTTTTCTGTTAATTCATGTACCCTGTTGTCTGTTTCTAGTAACTGTAGTTATCTCGGTGGCTTAGCAGAGATTTATTAACAGAAGCTTTTAATAAAAGGAAACCTCATTACAACTGTACCAAAAAATAAAAGCAAAAAGGCATAACACTGAAAGAACTTTCAGCATTGTAGTGGCTGCAGACCAGAACAGAAAACTGGGAATCATAGTTTCATTTGTTACTTCACCAGGTGGATTTATTATTTCTTACTCCAATTCTCTGTTTATAAAATAAAAGTAATGTTACCTTCTTCAGAAAGAAGTTATGAAGGCTCATTATTGACATTTTGGAGCCTTTAAATGGAAAGCAATGTATGAAGTCCTTGTGTGCCTTGATATTTGTTGTGAGTTCTGTTAAATACTTGTTCAATGAAGTGTTATCAGATGTTGAAATTAGACTTAATTTGTTTAATAAAGTGCAGGTGAACCAGTTAGAATTAAAAATGCAACCCAGTCTTAAGTATAACATCTACATAAGTTTTTGCAAATTATTCAGTTTCCTTCAAACTGACAAGGAAATTCTGAAGTACTAGGATAGAAACTCTGAGATGCTACAATTGGCTCTTGCGCTACATTTTCAAATTATCTGATATATGTCTTTAAGTGTAATGGATGAATTTATAACCCTGGCCTTTCCAACAGATCAGAGTATAGCCAATGATTCATCAGACTGTAGACTTAATCATAGTAAAATTATTCTATTTTTTCTACTAAAATTTCTACTCAAAATTAAGCTTGTATTTTACTGACTATGGCCCAAATTTTGTATTTAGTTCAAATGTGTAATATAAAAGTCTTTAGAGTTTTATCTTTGGAATCTCTTTCTTGTCATCTTTTATAATAGTTTTCAGTTAAATGTTCAGTGAAAATAATTTTTTAAAAAACCCACTTATTTGTTCAAAGAAATAGGTGTTTGGAATCTAAGTTATAGTTTTAGAGTCATCTTTATTTGTTGAACTTATTTCTGTGATATTTGGCTTATTGAGTAATTTTTTCTTCTACTCTTTAAAACAGGAAGGGGGGAGGGGAGCCAAATATGCCCAAAGTGAAGGTGTTTACAGCAGGTGAAGGTTTTCTATGCTTCCCAAAAAGGCAATAAATAGATAATAGCTCACTGAAGGGAGGAGAGGAAGAACTCTTTGAACATCTCAGTTGACAGGGGGTGTAGGAGTCTGTCTTTTTTTTTTTTTTTTTTTTTTTTCCCCCTTCTTTTAAAGTATGGGTACCCAGAATACTTGCTATGTCTAATGAGACAATACTTAATTTCAGTAACAAAATTAAATCTAACTTCTGTATTAATATTTTATGTCTTTTTCCATCCTTTGTGTGCATGTTTCTGATGGACTATGTTCAACTTGGTGAAGATGTGATTCTGCAAAACAGGGAGCATTCTAATGCCTTTCCTGAAAGGAAATTAATGCATAGGTGTAGGCTCAGTAAAGCCTACACTTGAAATGCTTTGTTGAACCAGAACATAGTAAACCATTTGCCCTTTGAAAATGAAATGCAATTGACAACAGAGTAAATATTCACAAATTACACTCAAAATATTCTTAAACTTCACTGAACTGCAGATGATAATGTGTCATTATAGGATTTTGTTGAATCAGAACTACAGTGTAATTAGTATGTGGTTGTCAAGATCTGCCAGCTCATCTTTTATCTAGCTGGGCAAGCTGGCTTTTTTCAGTTGTTTGTTTTTGTCTCTCTCTCTCTCCTTCTCTCTCTAAAGAGAACTATATGGAAAGCACCTTTTTTTAAAAAAGAAAAGATCTGTCATTTCTGCAATTAAATTAGTATGAAGTTACAGATGAAGCCTAATGTTCTGGCAATTTATTGCAATCATTCAGCTGTTGCAAATCCGAAACTATCCAGAAAGCATTTAACCTATTTTAGAACATCATGTTGTATGTAGTGGTATTCTGTATTTTTGAACTTGTTCCTCATTCACTTACGGTCTTTGAATCAAAAAATAAATTTCATCTTGTATTTTCATAATAGAATATTTTAAAAAGTAATTGCAATATTAATATGTGCCTTGAGCAGTTCTTTTTTGTATTTTAGATAAAATCTTCTGGGAAGTGTTCTTTAATAGTATAATTTTTTGAGACTTCATACACCTTTATGGAATGTACTGTTTGGTTCTTCACGGATACCTCTGTACATATCAGGAGCAACAGGTACAAGCAAAGTTATCAGTGTCCTAGTACTCAGCAGATCTGCCAAAATGCGATCAGATGTCAATGGCTGCAGTACCACAACATTTGGTGGAAAGCCTGGTCTGTAAAGGTACTCGGAACAACTGTGAGGCCAAGGCACTCCTTGTGTTGTGAGACTGGGGACCTGCTCGCAGCTTCTGAAAGACTGATCTTCCTCATTTAAAGGAAAAAGCACCACAGACATTTCAATTTGATGGAACTGTCTGCGATGCTGTACCAAAATAGTTCTTGGTATTTTTCTATGGATCAGCATGTTTGTAGTTGTTGATTTTTGAGGAGTTTAAACCCAAGGAAAACAATCCCTGTTCTTAGTGTTTTGTATGAGATAGTTATGGGACATTTTGATTCTGACAATAATTAAGAGAATGAAAGGTATGTACTGAATGTACTGAGTGGATGTCTGGATTCCTTTCCCTTAAGAAAAAAATGTTTCCTGTAATTACATCAATTATCCCAGGTGCCTAAAGTGTTGCTTTTAAGCCTTCGAATGCAACTTTAGCATTACTTAAATATATTTACAGACATTTAGTATAATAAATGAATTTGTAGAATACTGCCCATTATGCTATGGCAGAATACTTTCTAACCTGTAATTGTGGACAGTAGGGAAGAACACTTTCATCCCAATCCTACGCCCCCATAACCAGAGGTATACACCCCACCCTACCCCCCCAATAAATTGATCTTCCCTGAATGACATAATTTTAGTACTTTCTCTTTTGGATTTTTTACATTTTTTCTATTTCTCTTTGTAGTAATTGTAGTTCTTCACATGAAAATACAGGCATGCTCTTATTTACTAATAATATAAAACTAGATTATTAAGAATCACTTGTCTATAATTTTTTTCCAGCTTTCATAGCTTCAGGTGCAGCTCAGGTTTGTGGGTATCAATGGTACCTGCTGTGGCCCACAAATGGCCTTTGCAGTATACTTTAACTGCAATCCCTATGGAGTCCTCATGAGAGGACACTGTACAGCTTTCATCAATACGTGAAAATGCAGTTCAGTAAAAATAAAACAATGACCACATTTTTCCTGGTGGAAGTAGTTTTGTGGTTTGATAGCTAGTGTGGACTTCGGCTGTCTTCTCATCCAGCATGTCAGTTTTTCTGAGCCAAAAAAAGCTTTGCCTGCTGAAAAGCATCTAGCATGTTGCTCATGAATATAGCTATTAGTTAAGCTATGTGTATAAAATAGATATATATGAGTAGGCTAAGGTTAAGCTTGTGCCCCAGTATGTTTGTGAACTGAGTACAGAATACTCAGCGACCAGCCTTGGTGTCTTGATGAGTGTTCAGAGGAATGCCACTGGCAGAACTGGTTACTGAGCCCGTATTTCTGTGGCTTCTAAATAAACATATCCCTGCATTACACCAGTTTCAGTTAGATTTGAATATGCACTGCACTTCTGAGGGACAACTGATGTGGCCAAGAATATGATCTTGAGAAACTCTTCAGGGTAGCTCACGTAGTTAAGCTACATCACAGGGAGGTTATCCCGAGATGCTGAACGCGTTCATGCCTTAGGTGAGCGTTGTACGTGGAGGCGTACGTCGGGGAAAGTCAGCTTGAGGCTTTTGGGACGCGGGGACGGGGAACAGTCCTTGCGCCAGCGCTGTGCAGTGCGATAGGGCTGTATCGGTGCGGGGCCAGGTCGGTGATCCCAAACCCTCCCGAAGGAGGAAGCAGATTAGTGGCTGAGGCCACAGTCACCGAGTTACTCCAAGATCTAACGGCCCCATAAAGGAGCTGTTGTCATCTCCTGGTTGCAAATGCCTCCTCGGGTTTCTGAGGGGTGCCGTCCCTGTTCCGTAGCTCTTTGGGGCTGGCTGCTTGAGCTGGTGCTTTGCAGAAGCAGGTACACAGCCAGCATTGGTGTAGGTCACTTAAAAAATCCCTTGAAGGCTTGTTCCTCCATTTGATAACGGCTGGAAGGCAGTTCTTCTGGTGTGGAGGCTTTGAGGGGACTTTAAACGCTTCATTGTTCATGTTGGAATTGGTGTGTAGTAGAAATACAGCCAAAGCCATAAATGTGTGTATTTTCAGTAGTTCTGTTAACGTATTCTATACAACATCATATTCAAATGGTATGTGTTACATCAAATGTATTATGGTATTAAAAAACAGTTCGGCTTGCTGAAATACTGCCTTTTAATGAATGGGAAGAGACTGTACATGCAGTTCATCTCGTTTCGTATCTGGCGAATGGTTTGCGCGTGTTACCCACGGGCATTCTGGATAAATGCTGAAATTGGTGAATTTCACAAAACAGAAAATGTTTAGTGTGGTATATTTGCTGTGGAATTCTGTTTCTAATAATTCGGTTAATTAATCTTGGATTACAATTACTGTTTGCACTGTAGTAACAAAGCTCGAATTGTACTAAGCAGAGAGGACTGAGAAAATGAGCTTGTCCTGTTGTTTATTTTTTTAAGCCAGTAGTAACACAAAGCATAGAATACCATGTGTACAGATACAAATGTTTTACAGTCTATTTTTCTTTCCCTGACTTTGAGAGTCTCACTTTAAGACATCACAGCCTCCTTGCAGTCTCCTGGCTTTAACCCCTGCTTTCCTTTGTGCTCTCTTTTCACACCCTTTTGTTTCAGGGTTCCCCTGCAGCTCTCATCTTATCCCTCCTTATTTTGGAGGCTGTTGTCTGTGTCAGCTGCTTTTAGTTGTTCCCCATAATAGAGCCTCTGTGCAGCTTATTTTCTACCTGCTCCATCACTCTCCCCCCGCCAACCCCTTTCTTTTAAATGATCCTACTCCTGCTTTTTAATTCAGCAGCTGTATGCATAATCCTTCCAGCAGGTCCCCTGCTACTGTCATTGCTACTCACACTGTTCTTTTTTCTCACTAGTTTGAGTACTTGTGTTTCTTTTTAGCATGTCTTTTCCTTGCGACCACTTGTTCCACCTCTTCCTACTAACCTTTACAATTTACCCGTAGCCTGATATTTTTTTTTTTTAATGTGAAATACATCTGAACAGACGTGTTCCTATATGCAAGTTAAATATCTGCTTCTCATGCAAGCTGGCTGCGGTGGGTGATGTCAGAGAGATCCTTTCCCTGAAGCAGCAGGCAGTTGGGGGATCTGGATTTTCCCAAGAGGCTGATTTTGAGTTCTCCGTCTTGCACCAAAATCAGTAGCTCTTTGTCTGTCACTCGGCACATTCTCTGATAAGCTGGGTTGTCTCATACCATTAGTTCTCAAGTTATCACATACCAGCCCCAAAAATGCTGTTGAACGAGGGTTAGACCTCTCTTCATATTTGATGTCTGAATTTGTTTTTCAAGATTAAACAGTCAGAGTATTAGTTTTCCTTTCTTAGTTCTCCCTGAAGATTACTGAATGGCATTTGCTGCCAGCCCTGGATTTGTGTAAGATCTGGAAAGGTCTGTTCCATTATTGCTAGAGAGAGTGCTGGTTTATGATGATGAAGATCAGGGTGCCTGGTGAGCTAAAGTATTTATCTCAAAAGAAAAGGGCGTGACATCCTTGGGTTTACTTAAGTGTTTTGACTAGAACTACAAACCTCCTGTGTGTGTGTGTGTGTGTGTATATATGTTTATAAAACTGGTTTTGAAAGTAGCTCCTAAGCAAGGTTTTGACAGTTGTGCTCCTTAGAGAATTGAATTTACTGTCAGAGGGATAATGGAAACTTGCATTCTCAACTGCTGACTTGCGCTTCAGGCACTCATTGGATGCGTGGCTGCTATAACATACTTTCTGAATACAGTAAGTTACCGAAACTTCAGGAAGTCTTGACCTGTGAGCTGTAAGCCTTCTCCCGTGAAACTGGTAACAACACATCATCGTGTGGCCAAAACGGGGGTGTCCCATATGTGCGCTGGGCTTATGTCCAGTGGTGTGAGGAGCGGCTGCTGCTGTGTACTCTTCACCAAAGAAGGTGTTGCAGCAGAGACATCAGTAGGTGGTTGTGACTTGCTCGCTGGCCGCGCTTTAGGAGGAGCGGAGGAAAATGACGGCACTAAGCAGGTCACTGGTCAGACTGAGGGTTCTGGCCTGTAAGTGGTGACTGGGCATCTCTTCATCCTGAGTCAGTACCCTGACTAATTCTGCAGAATCCTTAAAAATAAAGAGAAACAAAAACTGTGAGGGCAGCATCTGATGCAATGACACAGTCCTGCTTACCTTTATGGAACTAAAGCTTGATTTCAGGGTTGAGTTTTTTAACTACGCACTAGAGGAGCAGGAACAAGGCATCAAGTAACACTTCAGTCCCAGACCTGTTCCTCAGAACTTAATTTTCAACTAGAAGAACAGGAACAAATAAAATAAAAAAAGCTTGGTATTAGCCACTTGAAGCATTCAGAGGTTCTGTGATGTAGGAAAGGAAAAGGGATCTCTTCTGTAAGTTCTCCCTGAGGTCCAGGGGGAGAGGGGATGCATGTGTCTTCCCCTTTCTCCCTATTCTCTTCCCCACCTTGAGGTAATCTGTGAATTTTTATATACTTGCTTCTATTTTTGATGAGTCAAGGGATTGTAACTTGCCGCTCCTTTCATATACTGCTCCACAGCTCCCAATATTTGTGTATGAATTTTCTTTAAAAAGCCTTTTTCATTGAGGCTTGATGCAGATTTGGTAACACTATTGGCTTCTCTTCTGTTGTAATATAAATTTTTAAATTTGTATTAATCTAGAAGGAACGAGAACTCTGTGGCTAAACTTCCAAATTTCAGACCTGTGGTTTTGAACCTGTTTTTCCTTTATTTAGTGTTTGTTCTAGCACAGATATTAATCCCCACAGTCTCTCTCCATGTTTGGAAATTATTTGGCTACTATTAATTCCCTTTCACATTTGTTGATGCGTTTTATTGTTATCTGGTGGGAGTAAGGAAGAAAATGTGTCCATGTGCGTGTGAGGATAGAACATCTTCATCAGTGTAAGAGTACATAACATTTCTGTATGAAAGGGAATGTGATATAGCAGCCAAAGCCAAATGTTTAATTTTGAACCGATTTGTTTATTGCAGGGAGATTTTATTCAGAAAAGTGAGCTGTGAAGAAGTTTCTGGCAGAAGATAAAACAGTAGGAGGAGATTTAGAGGAGTTTGGAAAGATTCCGTTTTGTTCAGGCACTGGAGCTGAGAGTAAGAATAAAGGAGGATGAGAGTCCGGCATCGCTAGGCGATGTTGGTCTCTATTGAATGTATATTTTGCTCATGGAAATGTAGACTCTTCTAATTGCTTATTCTTGGTTTTTGGTAACTGTTTCTATGGAAAAAGTCAGATATTCCTAGTCTTTATCTGGTAAAAGTTTACTTTCAGAAGCTTACCTTTTTGAGCAGCAGTGGAAAATCATGTTGGGGTAATAGTAGTGGAACAACTTTTTAGGTTGTCTGTGTAAGCAGTCTTAGAGTAGCTGACACCAGAACAGCAAGGTGAGAGTTCAGAATAAGGAGCATCTTCCTAACATGCTTACAGCAGCCTGCATTCTCTGGAGCACAGCTGGCAAAAGGGTTTCAGTAAATCCCCTTTCATCCATTTCCCCCTTCAGTGAATGGTGTTTCTCGCTTGGTTTTGCGTCCCTCCCCTTCGACTGAGCATTTAACAATGGCTGGCTGCTGTAGTTGTGTGGCAGAGCACTCACAAGTACTATTTTTTAGAAGAGGACCTCATCTGAACGGGAGGAAGATACGTAAGAAATAATTTGATTGAAATATATGAATGCTGCCAACATTCCAGACCAAAAATGCAGTCTTGACTTTAGATTTAAAGCATTTTTAAGAGCTACAGGACAGGTCGTTTTGAAACCTGTTTTATTTGGAAAAGCATGAGGGATAGAGTTTTCCCTGCACTTGTGTTTTGGGAGCAGTAAGAGAGGATTCCTGTCTTGACTCTGAAGAGCTGTCAGATGGAAGGAGAACAGATAACTTTAGGGGGAGACTGGGGGCACGGCCCTTTCTGGCCTGGGCTGATACTTTCCCAGTTGTACAGCATTAGCACAGCAGTCAGTCTGGCTGACAAGAGACTTGTGAAGCTGCAGCATTTACTCATGTCTCATACGAGGTCCAAGAGTGTCTCTTTATTTAAATTGTGCTTTCTCTTAGCACGTGTCCTATCAGGAAATTAAAAGGATAGCTTTCCGAGTAACTATCTTGTGGTCCAGTCTTCTTCAGGAAGATCTACAGATTTATACAGGAATAAATTTAAGAGTACTAGCTGTTTCTTAATGAAATCTAACACTGTATCTTTTAAGCTGCCTCTTTGGCTATATACATAAGCACAGAATCAAGAATGCTATCTTGCATCCGGTGATTATTTTTACCTGTACTATTCAAAGACTCTGCTTCTAGAAAGTAGCTTTTTCTGTGAGAAAGTCTCCTAGAAATGACAAATAGATGTTCAGTAACTCCAAATTCAGGTAAAAATCTGTGGAACTGTGTGTGCCTGAGAGTTAAATTGAGAAGCATCTTAATACTTTCTTTGTGCTGCTACATGCACCTTTTTATATTGGACAAAAGTTCTGGTCCAGGTGATAAAAAAAATGATAAAAGAAATCCAGAAGTTCAAGAATTTATTCAGTATTTGAAATGACAGTAAACTGGAAAGCTCACGGCAACAGTCTGAACAGGGCCTGTAAGTTACTTAGGGCTCTGTGAGCTAGAAAGTTAAAAATTGTTTTAATATACGTATTTTTCACATTTTCCTACTGTCGTGAGGTAGATTGAATGGGGTTTTTTGTAAAGCAATTGATAAATTGCTTAAGACTATAAAGTGAACATTGTCTAGAAATGGACAATGTACTCTTTTTCCTTAAACAGCTTTGGTTGGGAATAAATGCGGTTTTGAACTGAACAAACATCTCTTCCTCTTTCTAGTTAAAAAGCGAATATATGATTTTTCTATTGGGGAACAGAAGGTCAGCAGTTCAATTTTATTTTCAGCGTTTTATAGACAGTTTAAAGTGAAATCCCTTGAAAAGTAGGTAGCAGTGTTTCAAGGGATTAGCAGTAAAACGTAGCAATCCACAGTGATTCTGAGCTTTGTCCTTCTGTGCGAGATCAAGGTTAAACTTCTTATGTCTGAGGACTGTTCTTTGTTTATACAATACATAAATGTACTAACATGTCTAGTGAAGTGTAATTCCTGCAGTCCATTGAGTGTTTGAGCTAGGGGAAAAGAAGCAGCAATGGAAGCAAATCATTCAAATGCCCTTTTTTTTTTTTTTTTTTTTTTATCTTGAAAGAAATTCAAGGATGTCATCTTTATAAAATTTCATGGTGTTCACCCTATCTTGAGTGGCTGGCTGTTTTAATTTCAAGGTGAGAAGGAAGATTTATTGACAGTGAGGATGAAAATGCACAAACAGCGGTACACTTAATTTGTTCTTCCGCAGAGCATGTTTCACCAGTCTATCATATAGATAATATTACCTAAATGTCCTCTCAGTAGAGTGTCTGGATTTTTTTTTCTATGATCTTGTGTGCTTGGCTCCCTCCTTACCCCCTTTTTGTAAGGGACTGTGGAGGGGTTGGTAGGTGTAAAATTAGAAATCATTTTGTCTTGCGTAGACACCTAACGTACGTTGTATTCTTCCTAGACTTTCCTCTCTCTTCTGTCTTGTTTGGTTTTTTCTATTTTCATGTATTTCCAAATGTATAGGTAAGCTTAAATGTTGTCTGCTGGGAGGAGTGGAGGTATAACAGTCCAGAGCAACACCAACAAACATTAAGCTTATCTGTGTCTCTGACTTAGTAGAAATACCTGTAAACCAACGCGGAGGAGGTGTGGCCGTTAATCACTGCTGCTGTTTTAGAGGCGAGATGAGGTCTCTTTTCCCAAAAGTTTCCTTTAGTGCGGTTGAGCTGTTTATTAGCAGCGTGACTTTTCTGAAACTGCTTCTAAAAGAAAACAAGAAAAGGTGAGCCGACACTCTTTTCTGACCCTCTCGCTATATTTATCTAAATGTGAGGCAACGTTTGGGGTTCTGTTTTTTTTTTGTTTACTCAGCAGCTGAGAAACATAGGCCAAAAAAGCTGCCTCCTCCCTGTTTGTCTCGTGCTGTTTGCAGCCGAAGGGTCTGAAAATGTCCTCTCTGCACAGTCTGGCTTTTACCATTGCTCTCCAGAATGTGGAAAACCATCGCTCCTGATGGCAGTGCCTTCAAAACAAAGCAAGCAGCAGCTTTTTGCCCTAATAGTGGAAGAATTCACCGCAGATTGGGTCAGCCGCAGTGGTTGCATCTGCGTAGGCTGCTGATGGAGGCAGAAGAACCTGCAGCTGCTGCCGGCACCTGCCTGAGCCCTGCCTGCTGGTGGAGCTTGCAGCAACAGATGCAGGAAAGGGAGGTTGAGGGCAGATGGTACGAGCATGGGGGGGCTAAAGGCTGGAGGAAGGAAGGGGTTGATAGGAAGGGATGTTAGCTGGCTGTCTGCGGTCAGAGTTGCTTTATATTCAAGACTTTTTTTTTTTCCCTCTTTTTCAACAGACTAAAACCAGCGATGATGACTTAATAATTCATGCTCCTTGTGTTTTCTGATAAATATATAATAAAAGGGCATGAAAAGATGCAATTTTTTATAGTCTTCAAGGTATGGGGAAATACCGTCTTCCAAAAATACCATCTGGGTTGGATGAAGCACTAGTAAAATTATCTAACTACAAAAACACTCTCTCTCGTTTTTTGCCTGGTCTCTATAAGGTTGCCGGTACTGTCTCTTAATCTTTGTCTTGCTTTCCAAATGAAATAAAATTTCATTTTAATGAAATCATTTTCAAATTTCTCAAAAACGCCCCCACCCCCAAACAAGCTGAAATATGTTTGTTTGGGTTTTTTAATCCCTTAAGGTTGTCCTTAGCCAATTTCTTAATAGTCATCCCATGTTTATGGAAAGACTTGAGCCAGGTTTTTATTATAACTGTGTTGGTGACCATACTCAGCTTCAGCTTAGCTAAAGACCTATTAGAGTGTTTTCTCTGTAATTTCTATTACTATCATTACCTATCTTTTAAGCATAGGTAAGTTATAAGGCTCCTAACTAGTATTGCAAAACTGTAACATATGTTGCTATAATACCAGCTTTTTGCTGTAGAATACCAGCTTTTTGTCCTTTGAAATAGAATTTTCAATTTAAATTATCTGTCAGAAGCTAAAAATGAACACTGCCTACTTTATATCAGGCATGCTGTTCCAAAAAGGGTATAGAAATATCCTCTTCTTTTTAAGTTAGACATCAAAAGATTTAAAAAAACTTAGCTTCCCGAAACAGCAGAGTGCTTATGACATAAACAGGAAAGATAGTACTTCGTATTATGTGTTTTAAAAACTGTCCCATTGGTTAAGCATTTGTATCTTGAACTGCCCCAGACAAGGAAATTTTGTGGCATAGCAGTACTACTAATGAAATTAAAAAAATCGGGAATTGGGAAGGTTAGCTTCTATGAAGGTCATAACATGGAACGGTGTATATCGTATAAAATTAGGGTGGTATTGCATGAATTAATAGAAGGCCAGAACTCGGTTTTGTGTTCTTTTAGTGCTGCAGCAGCCTACCTTGTAATAGCCTGGATGGCTTTCTCTTTTCTACCACTAGAGATGTAGCAGGCTAAAGTATCTGCTAGTTTCTCATATAAATGTTAGCAATTTTATTCTTACCTAATAATATTGTCCAGAGTCTTACTGTTGTGACAGCATTGTGTTCTCTTCTTGCAACTTCAACTTTTTCTGAGACCGTATACCTCAAAATTACGAAGCTGTATTTGTCTGAATAATGGGCAATTGTGACTGTGAGGTGACTTTGGCTTACAAGAAAGGAGGAAAGATGTGAGCTGGGGGATTGCCCTTGCTGTGTTCGTTGTGCTTGGCAGTCTCTACCTTCAAGGGCATCCCCACTGGTGCTACACCTTCCTGCTGGAGTGGGGCTTGGAGAGCTGGAAAGCATCACCTGCAGCCATCAGAGACGGTCATCACTAAGGCTCTGGGCTGCACACAAAACATAGGTGGGTCTCGCCGAGGAGATGCAGACTCTGTGATTAAAACTATTTCTTTTCCTTAAATGGTGAGCTTACATTTGAAAAGATCATTTGAAGCAGTCCCTGCTTTTTTCATCAGGGCAGACTGATTCGTGTGAACATTCATGAAAACACTGGGTGGGAAATTTTTTTTACAAACATCCTTTTATATGTTGTTATATAAACATATATAAAGTGAGATTTCTTTTTTGTCGAATGGTAGAGTGCTGTACTGACTTCTTAGCAGGAAGGATGTATTTCTGGGTGTTTATAATCTGTATTCTCCTTTATTTCTTTGTGTGTCTTTTAAAAAGACTTCTAAGCCACTTACAAGACAAAAAACAAGCTTGGCTTTTGTGCTTTGTTAGAGCTGTGCAGAAATTCGTTACCACTAAACTAGTCTTGAGGTTTCCTGTTTGCAGTTGTTCTGTAGCACAAGATACAAGGCGCCAGAGTGTAGCTGCAGTTGTATTAGAGATTGGGATATCAGATATGTTGTGAGGCTGAGAGAAGCAAACATTGCTTAGAAGCTGTCGGAGGCATCCGGTTGAAGAAACAAAACCCCAAACCTTGCAGCATTGTGCCCTGAAACAGTGGCAGGTGATACAGAGGGGGAGAGGGTTTGAGGTGTGCAGGGGCAGCCTGTTGGGTAGCATCAAGATGAAGTTATTTAGTACAGTTCTAAATTACTGGTTAATTAAGACTGATCCTTCACTTTTTTTGAAGATATTCAGCCTGCTTATATTTTAGCAAGAAGTATCATGCAGAAGTGGGCCCGCGGCAGGGCAGTCCTGCATGTGATTAACTGTTTTACCGGGCTGTATCACCCTCACAGTTTTATCTATAATTATTCTTCCCCCCCCCTCCAAGTGACTCATAAGGAAACAGAGTACTTTTGCACCTAAGAACAGATGTCTCGGGACCTGCCAGAACGGCTCACGGTGTCTGCTGAGCCTGCCTTTGAAGTCAGCCCTGCGGCTGGACCTGTCCTTCGGCTGGTTGTTCATCTGTCCAGCATGGCTGTGGGCTTGGGTAGATGAGTAGACCTAAATTGGGAGCTCAAATGAAGTGAAAAATGTACCAAAAAAATAGTTTGTTCATGCCCATCTTCCTTAAAAGCCTTTTAATAAGTACTAATTGCACATCCATAATCTGCTGGTATACTGTGTGGGTTTTTTGGGGGGGTCCTTTGTCTGTTACCTTTATTTTTCTTTAGGATTAGAGTTCATCTGACTGCTTGGTGGTGTTATCAAGGATCGTCCAATTTATGCTTTCAAATTAGTGGCACAGCTGCAACTCTCCAGAACTTCTTCGTTGCTTTAAATTTTTGTCAGAGTTGACACTAAAACTGTAAAAGCTTTGTGGATGGTTCTGCTATCTTGGGGTGCATTTGAAGATTAAAAGTGTTTAATTTCTGATATTGTTTTCATACCCTAGTTAATGACAGAGAAGAAAATGGTTGTCATTGTAAAATAATCCCATAGTGTAGAAATAAGTGTTAAACATTTTTTTCCTACATCATGTGCAGGAAACTTAATGTTCTATCTAATTCTGTACGTATTCTATTGCTAATATTTAATTTATTCCAGATGCAGTTTAATAACTTTTTATAGTTCTTAATGAGCTGAACTGCAGTTTTTTCATAGCTTCAGTTTGCATTTCCTGACTTGAGCTTGTTGCTATCAGTTTTTCCTTTTCAACTGACTGGGGAGAGGGGACACAGAAAACTTCCAGAGCTTTTTACCTCACTTTTTAAACAGAATATTCTTTTAACCATATAATACTTCTTTCATAAATGCTAAGTTGTGAGAGTAGGTTGGGAAATGTAATAAAACATTCCTCCTTTGCAGTGGATCCATTTATTTATATCTTTGCTCACGTTTATTCTTTACAGCTTCCAGTCATGCTTGCTTTCAGCTTCGGAAAACTGACCCTCCTAAAGTACCAACAGCAGCTTCTATTGATTGTGATTGTGTCTTCAGTTTGCACATCAAAGTAAATTAGATAATAATCACTTGCACTTACTCAGCTATCACTTTTAGTGCTGTAGTCAATGCATCCTAATGAGACCTAATAGTGAAATACTCCAAATTAATTGTAAAACTTGTGTTAAAACAGTCAGCAATTTTAGGCAGCCCAGGTATCAGTTTGGCACCTCAGAACTGCATAGCAAGATGATGAATGTTTGGTCACTACAGCTATTTAGTTAACTTCCTTTAAAAGAGGGGGGGAGTATTCTTACAATAATTTTTGGTGCAGTGACCTCTTTCCAAAGAAGTGTGTCCCTTGGGATGGATTGACACACATTATATGCAGTATTAAAGTGTTAAACTGCAGCAGCAGTTAGGCAAGGTGGCCTTTATGTGATCCATCTCCATTTGTCTAAGCACCAGCAAATAGCCCATGTAACAAAGAATGGAAGGGTTTTTACTGGTTTTAACAAAGGGCTGCGATTTGCCGTAATTTGGGTCAGCTTGCTTACTTTTTCTAAACCTCTGCATTTTGAGATTTTCTTGTAGCAATCATTAGAAATATATTTTGCTTGGTTTAGGTTAACTTTGGCCTTTGCAAGAAGGAGATGCTATTTTCCTGTTTTTTTCAGACATACATACTTTAAGTGTCAAAAATGCTGTGTTCTACTGGAAATTGCTAAAAGTATGTCCAAAAGGTGTATTCTTTTTCACAAATTTTCATTTGAATTCACATTTCTGTTCTTTTTAATGCATTCTGAGTTCTGTCTTTGAGTTTGGTGCTTTACTGATCCCCAAGAACCGATTGAAACAATCTCAAATGTAGAGATGTGCTTTTTTGAAATCTTTCTATATGTCGAAACTGTTCATCCATGCTGATTTAGAAAAACCTAACCACACATGCAACAAAGAGAACAACTGCAAGTGAAAACAAAGCTTCAAACCTCCTGAAACAGTAGGCAGGCTAACCAGAGATTGCATCTTCATAAATAAGAAAGCTTCAGACTTAGAATGCGCTTCAGATGAAGTGATCCAATACAAGTTATTTTATTAATTACAGAATACAGTAAGCACATCTGCTTAGTATGAAAGAGGCCTTGATGGAAAGAGACTTTTTTTTTTTATTTTTTTCACAACTGTGTTACCTTAGAGGACCAAATACTGCCTGTTTGCTATAGCTTACAAAAGATCAACCAAGTGGACACCACCAGATAGCTGGCCCGCCAGCAAGATGTGCTGGAGGGTTCCAAACCCATTTTGATTCAGAGTTTGGGGGCAGGAGAAGGAGAGAGGTTGTTCAGCCTCAAATCTTAGAGAGAACTGTGATAAGTCATTAGTTAGCTTGTCATTCTCCCAAGACAATTAACTTAAGACATAATTACTATACAATATTATGTAATGTTGCATAGCAATTACGTGTTTTAATGTACATCAGTGTCATGTAAAAGCCTCTGTATCAATTTAGTACCTTTCTTTCAGTGTGTCTTAGGAGGGCATCCAATTCCAGAACAGTCTGTTACATCAATTGTCACTTCCTATTAATAGAATTTTTGCTTGTTCCCTTGGTGAGGGATTAAATTTCAAGCATTACTGTCAGTCATTTTTCAGCCATGTTCCTTTTTGCAAAATAAATTGTGAACGAGGAGAGCAACCGCTTCCTTTCTCACTGCATCTTTAAAGCTCAACCATACCTCCTCCCGTTTGCACTATACTAACTGTGTATCCCTGATGTAACCCTGAGCCTTCCTCCTGAAGGCAAGAAAAGATACTGCTTTTCTGCCCATTGGGCCAGGGCATTAAACTAGTGGGAGTGCTGACTTGTTTCAGTCTATAGGAGAAGATTCCAGTTCAGGTGGCATGCTGGAATGGATCCTTTCTTATTTATCATTGTGGAAGAAACACATTAGACCTATATGGTAGGGGGAGAAATCCAGGCTTGGTAAAAGATAATGAGATCTGTGTAACAATTATATATAGTTTGATATTTGAAATAACATCAACTGAGCAAATCTTTCACATGAAAAATCACTAGCAGATTTAAAAGTTTGTGGGAGCAAATTCTCTTCAGGTTCTCTACATTTTAGTTTCCATAACTTCAAATACTGCTTGCATGGTTCAGTTTTAAGCATCGGTTCAAAACGGCGTAGGTGGTTGTTTGTCTTTGGTTTCTTTCTGACATTGCTAAATTCTTGAATCATTGATAGTTTATTGAACATAACCTTTTCCTTTCTGGACTTTTTTCTGATAAAGGCTTTACAGGAGCTGCAGTACTAGACATTCCACTGATGTCTGCCTTAGGGTTAGCTAATGTTCGTCACCTGTCTGAGCAGGCTTTCAGTACAGTCTTCTTATAACTGACTTTACCTTGGCTGGGTTTTTGTTCACTGCCTTCCTAGCCGGGCAGATTTTTCAGGTTTTCCCTCTCTCCTAAGCATGTTTTTGTGTGGGAAAATTTTCAGGTGTGCTTCTGCAGTAGGGCAGCTGCCACTGAAGACAGGACTCCTCTGCTAACAAAACCTAAACTGGAGGGAAGAAACAAAAGTGGCTGAAAATACCTGAGCTCAATCTAAACTAATTAGTTGTAACATTTCAGCAAATGCAATGTTGGTAAAAATAAAATAGTTTACTACCACTGCTAGCAATGAAGGAAATGCTGGGTTAAAAGGGGTTGCAAGTGTGGATTGGTCACATAGCTAGTGTAAGAATTACCTTTTGAAGGTCTGGGATGTGGAGTTTTGTTTGTTGGCTCATTTAGTGTGGTGTCTTTTGTTTTGGGTTGGTTTTTTTGGGGGGTTTTTTTTGTTTAAAAACTGCGATTGGAAGTTGGATTGCCATAAAAGTAAAGCAAGTGACCGCTTGATATGGTAAGCTGAAAACTAAGGCCATACATATACTTTTGAAGTGAAGCAATCTTGTACTGAGAAATGACTGTCTTGTATTTCATAAATTTACAGTCCTTGCATAGGTATTTCAAAGCTTTTCACTGGTGCTTTTTAAAGTGGGGGGTGTTGTGCTGTTGGTTATGAGGAGGAGACTGCATTTCAGCACTAGGACTTCTGAGCTTTTTGAGGAGGAACATTCCAGAATGTTGTACACTCTTAGCAGTAATGGACTTTCATTTTCTTGATGTGAAGGAGTCTCATGTTAACATTAGAATCAATGGGGACTGTGGTATTATTTTGTTGCACAGTCTATAAGCAGTATACTGAAGAAATTTCACATTTTGAGTGTGTGTGTCAAGTTTTTATGGGACACTCGCCTGCTTTGGAAGGCTATATTACTGTTTTTTCCTTATGTTTTTCCCCAGATCTAGTTATGTCCTTTGCTTCTAATCTTTTGTTTGACACACAGCTGTGCTGCAGAAGCATTTCAAAACTATTAATTCTACAGCCCCCCTTCTGGGGAACAAATGTGTCCTTATTCACATACAAGGAAATCTTAGCTCTGCAAATGTCACAGGAAGAACCTTATTGTCCTTGATGGAGCCAGTCTAATGATGTAACCATAAGAAAGTAATTTTAAAAACTTTAATACTAGTTCCCCAAATTTAAGACCAACCAACCAAAAAAACAAACAAAAAGAACCCCCCACCAAACAAAAAAACCCCGAACCCAGATCTCCCCCCCGTGCCCCCAAAAAAACCCTCCCAAACTAAAAAACCAGCACAGCCAAGCTCTTCGACACACATGCATGCAGTCTTAAATGGGCAAATGCTCAGCTGCAATTATATGATGCATTTTGACTCTTTATAAATCCTGTCCCCACTTAGGTAAGAGTGCTTTTGCTATTAAACATTCAGCAAAACCTGGAGTGCTTTACTGAAATGGGTTCTGCATGAGCATGCCACTTGAGAAACTTGGTTTCTCTACACTTCTGCCAAAATTGCATCATGCAAGGGGTCTGCTTGTGAAATGACATTGTTTCTCAGGCAGAGTGGCAGTTTTACACCTCAACAATAACTGGAATTGTAGAAATTGGGTGGCTTGGGGCTCCCTGAGTGATTTTTTGGAGGACTGTGTAGTTGATGTCGTCAGCCCTGACATGTGGTCTTTTCCTGTGCTTCTGTCCTTGCCCCAACACCTTGGAGAAACACTTGGCGGCTCTTACAACAGGAGCCAATTCAGTTATTTATTTTTTGTTGCTTCAGAGGGATAAGAAGAGTTTAATAGTTTTCCATCAGTCACTAGTCAAATATTACGCCTAATTTATTTTTTTATTATTAATATACTGTAATATTGATAGATAATTTTAACTTGCCTGTGTTGTGAAAATAACCTTTTTTAGAAGTGGAGCCTGTGTGTGGCAGCATCAGCCAACTGCATTGATGGTGTCCTATTTCTTCATGTTCTCCATGTCCCCAGGAATAGTAAGAATTGACCATTTTACAATTGCTGAGATAAAATAAACTGATCTAAATTTGAGAGAGAGATTATATTGACAACGCCGGCCTCCAGAACATGCTTGATTGCAGTCCCCCTGTGGCTACATCAGCTTATCGACCTGTAGGCTATCTGTCCATTTTATGTGAGTCAGAAACCAGGGCAGTTTATTGGAGACCGCGGTCCAAAGCTCAGGCTCTCCTATGTCATTGTCAGATGGGATTATTATTTTAGGGGAGAAAAAAAAAATTGTTGAAGGGTATGGTGACTTATTTCTTGTAAAATCCTCAATTCCACCTGCATAAGTCACCGGCTGCTTGAACTCTAAGGGTGGTGTTTCTTCTCAGTTGTTCAAAACATCATAACTTCTTTTTGAATTAATCTTGGAGCTCTCAGCTGTGCAAATGCGCATTTGAATAATGTTTTAATTGTTGTATGTTCCTTTGTGTTTTCTAATTGGAAAATGAGAACTTAAACCTGTTGATTTCAGCTTCAGATTTTCAAAAATGTCGTCCTACCTTGGCCATGAGGGGTGACGTTGTTGGTGCTTTCCAGAACTTTGCTGTCAAATAGTTTAGCAACGATAGCTCAACCCTATGTGATGCTCTCCGGGAAACAAAAATGATTATAAGAGGAGGCTGTTAAATTATAATAGAGTCCACTGTTGTGTCTTATGATTATAGGTTAACTTTAAATAAGGGAAACACTTCTTTTCCTTTGAAAGAGTAGACTGCTGGGCTGTCTAGCATGTAGTTTTCACATCTTGTACTGTAGCTAAAGGGAGAAGGTGTGTGTGTGTGTGTTTACAGACTGCAGAAGGAACCTCTCTGAATACAGGTGATACAGCTTACATGCTGAACAGAATTTCTGAATAAGGTTTGGGGTTTTTCTTTAATTACCTTTTTGTCCCATAAACTCTTAGGTATCAGAGTTCATAGGGTTGCGGACTGCTAAGAACTAGGCAACAAAGTCAAATAATGTTAAAAAGATCCTTGGACATTAATAGTTTGAAGTACTCTGGGACCTGTTTCTACTAATCTGTAAATTAAAGGAAATCTACAGCTTTTACTTTTTAAAAAAAATATTCTGCTACATTGATTTTCAAATGTATTATCACCTCCCACTCTCTCCCATCCTCCTCCACTTCCCTCTCCCCCAAAAACTCCCAGCAGCGGTTAGAAAATTTTAGGTAACTTCTTAGAATTTAGAGGATAAAATCAACATGTTTTTGTTGGCATTATAATATGTTTGAATGTCAGTGGTACTGGCATGGGAGTTTTGTCTTTCTTGTACACTATTGTGCTCCCTCGCATTGTTCCCGGTAATTACTGGGATGTGTAGGAAAACGTGGAGGCACGCAGCTGTCTTTATGCAGCTGACAAATAGCTTTGGGAAAGATCGTTCTTGTTACAGGTAAGTAAAAAAAGACAACTCATTCAGTCTTAACAGAACTCTGGATAAGTTTCGGGTAGGGAAGAAAAGCAATGCAATCGAGGGAAGCGCAGTGGGTGCTCTTCACCCCGCTGACTGTGCCCAGCACAGGACTGCGGTGAGCTGGGATCTTCCTGGGAGCAAAGTGGGAGCGCAGTCTTCTCCTAAAATGCAGTCTTGTGCTGCCTGTGCAAAACATTGTGAACAAAGGCTAACTAAAGACAGTACCTTCTTCTTGATCGCAAATTTCCCTGCTGAGTTACATTACTTGAAGTATTTTTAACTTCTTATTAAAAAAAGATGGATAACTTTGTTTAACGTATTATTTTTAAGTTTTCTGCGTTTAGTATGAAGATGAGGAACTAGGGCAGAAGGAAAATATATTTTTTGAATGCTTCCATTTTTTTTTTTTTTTTTTCTCAGATCAGAACTTTGAATGCCAGATGTGGGATAGTTTTCTAATGCTACATGCAAAAACTAAATGGGTTTTATAAATTAGCCTTTGTTAACGTATTTCTGAATAATATTTTATATACATTCAGGGGAAGTGAATGTAATACATTATGACTAGAATTTGCTATCAAGGTGTTGTCATATTTCAGTGGCAGAAAAAGCAAGAAAGGTCAATATGACTTCCCTTATTTTTGAAAGAGGCTTTCCAATCTGTGAGGTGTTTCTCTGTATGGCTTTCTCATTTTTCCCTACCCTTCTATTTCAGAAGAACTCAAAGAAAAAAATTGAGTAAGAGTTACATGATATAACTTACTGATGAGCGTGTTTTAATATTTTGTTGCAGAAGGACTCCATGAAAGATGACAGAAGAAGTTATTGTTATTGCAAAGTGGGATTACACTGCACAGCAGGACCAAGAACTTGACATCAAGAAAAATGAGCGTCTTTGGCTATTAGATGATTCCAAGACATGGTGGAGGGTAAGAAACGCGGCCAACAAAACGGGATACGTGCCATCAAATTATGTGGAGCGAAAAAACAGCTTGAAGAAAGGTTCTCTGGTTAAAAATCTAAAAGACACATTGGGTAAGTCCTTTTGTATTTTGGAAGAAGTTTAGTAGATTTGATGGGTTTCAGATTGGGAATGTAATGTTCATATAAATATTTTTTTTAACATGCTTGTTTGGATTTTCTTAATCCTTAGTTTGAGGTGACGTGCTGGGGGAGGGAGGGAGAGTATGGGGGGAGAATCATGTGGAAAAATCTGTAACGGGTTTTCTCGTATCACATCCAGGAGAATAAGATGTTGTTTTTGTTCCAGTTTGTCAGAGATTGTATGTTTTCAGTGGCTGAAGAACTGTGTTTTCATTGAGATACCAAATGCTGAATCTTCTCCTCTCATGCCAAGTCCTCTTGCTCAGAAATAGGATGTAAACTGTATTGTTCAGCATAGCTATCACAGCAAAGCTAAACCACTTTATGAATGGGATTATATGATGTGGCTATGTGCAATGTCAGGGGTTAAGTTTCTGTGGTCTGAGATGTTCCTTCTGCTTCCAAGTCCTTCATATGTACTCTGTTTTATACTTGCACATAAATTCTTCACAACAGTATATCATATATGAAAAGTAATATACCTGTGAAAAATTTTGAGTGTATTTTGAAGAAATGTATTTGGAAGTCAGGTGAAATGAATTCTTTTTTCTTTATTTTTGCAATTACTTTTAGTGACTGCTTAAATTACTAAAAAATAAAGGGCTTTGCATATGGCTAGGAAATGTTAAACAGTGATAAGTGATCATTTTACATACAGAGGCCAAAAAAACCCTACTAGTGGTATTTTAGATATAGTGAATAAAACAGAAACAGATATGCACCTGGAGGTGTTTTGAGGTTTTTACCTGTGAAGTCTTACATAGGGAAAACTTACTCTGTTGCAGTTTGCTGTAGAAAATACTGACTCGTCAACAGAAAAATTAGAATTTGGGATTGGACTTGTTAGGAAGCAAAAAAGTTTGCTTAAAAATAAAACGGCAATAGCTCTTATAGGTTTATTGCAGGTGTCCTGTGCTAGTGTTGTGTCTAACAGGTTAGACTTCTTGGTCACTTCTTCATTACTGTATCCTCCACTGCTGAGCTGCCATAAAGTATGTGGAAATTGAGGACTATAGGACGGGTGGCAAGCAAACAAGGTTATCAAAAGATTTACCATGGTAATATTTAAAACCATAGGCCTCTCTACAGATACTCTTGGAATACACTTGTTACAGTGCCAGCAAATGTGATTATGCCTTTTCAAAGATTTGTATAAAGAATAAGCTCCAGCATCAATTAACTAGTTAAAATCAAAATCCCAGTTATGACTTTAAGCTCCTTTTATATGGATTTATGTTGTTTAAATATATATATATATAGCCTAAAAGCTACTTTATGAAAGGATTGCATTCCTGTTGTGATAATGTATCAAGTGTTTGTGTAAAATGTGGACAGTATTTACTTGATGTAAACAAACACATTTTTATTTATATCCAACAGAAAAGTGTTTAAGTGAAAGAATAGAGACGTGTCCTAGCATATATGCATGTTTACCTCCTTGATTTTAACAAAGCTGCATGCTGCAGGGTGCTTCGCTTCACTGTGGTGGCGACCGATGAAACGGTGTGAGAGCAAAGCTTGGTGGTCTCATCGCCGAGCCTTCGCTAGTGTTCCATCTTCCAAACCTCAGCCCTTTGCACACACGTACACAGGTTTTTAAGTTCTGAAGGACCATTATTACAATCTACTGATTCCCCCGTACCTTTTCTAATAGTTTTCTCTGTGTGTTGTTTGTTCAGCTGAGGCAGAAAATACCACGTGGCAGAGCTTAGCTTTTTCTTTTGCAGTGACCACACGTGCCTGCTAAGCGTACAGAGTGCAAAGCACCTCTCGTGCTCTTTTATGCTCGTACATCCTGTGACAGTAAGAAACTGCCTAAGCCATACCTAACCCACAAATTGGCTCAGGATATTCTTAACACCCCCTCAGCTAAACTATATAGTCTTTAAGCCATGTTTGTCTGGCTGTACAGTAATTTCCCATTCAGAACAAGGAGAGCATGTGTCCTTTAGAGGATCCTTCGTTCTGAGCGGCCATCAAGAATGCAATTCTTGGGTTTTTTTTTTAAACAAAGGCTTGCAAATTGCAAGGCTGATGCTTGATCTAGTGAAACAGCTTTTGAAAGTTTTGCTGCAGCCAGTGAAACAAGTTCTTAAGTTCTCTTTAAAGAAGTTGTCTAATGTCTCACCAAACATGCCTCTCCTAAGATCACAAGAAAATTCACATTAAAATACCCGCTAACCTAGCACAGATGGGAATGGCAGTCACGAGTATTAGTCCTTAAACCAAATCTGTTTCAGACTTTGATCTTGAAGCTATTACCAAAATATCAGGTGCTGAACTAAAAAAAAAAAGTCATTTAATAATCAGTCAATAATTAATCGTAAGTTCTGTGAAATCTCAGGAGGGAAACAGCAGGCTCTAAGTTGCTTCCAGTGATAAGACTAGCGGGCTTTAAAGAGAGGGATGGACCCTCTGATGTACCTGGACCCACCTTTCATACTTGTGGCACTCCAGCAAACGGTTGCTCCCATGGAGATGCACTTTTCCCTACCTATACCTTAATCAATTAGGTTTCCTTGTGTTCAAACATATTTCATCTGAAAGCATTGTTATCGCACAAATGATGTAGTGTGTTGTCTGTGTGATTGCCCATAGCTATCTGCCACTCTTATGCTTATCCACAGTAATTACCGGTGGTTGATTTATACTTACTTCCAGATATTCAATCAATATGAAGAGTGCCAGCCATAGTTCAAATTGCGGCAGACCCTATAAAGAGCTATTACTATTTAATTAATAGTCCCCATAGCCGGCTGTTGAAGATGCATCATCTAGATAGTTCTTAATCCATGTAGTCTGTGTTCTAATGAAAGTTTATGGCACCAGTTAATACATTGGTGTCCTGTTCATAAAAAGCCAAATATACCACGAAAGTTTACTACCTTTTACGAAGTTGCCTTTACCGGAAAACTTCTAATCTCATCAGAGAATGAAGTCATGCCTGTTTGATGCTGAAAACTAATTTTCCTGGAACTCTGTTGACTGTCATTAATTGAATCTCAGCCCTTGAATACTTTATTAATAGAATCCCATCAGCTTTACTGTTTGGCTTGGTGTTGGTGGAAGGTTAATGGGCATGTGGGTACCTAGAACACGCAGCTTGATGGTTTAAAACTTCAGCCCATTTTCAGCAATGTCTTAAGGCTTCTAGAATTTCCATTGTATTTCAGTGTTTTTGGAAAAGAGCATCAGCAAATAAAACGTGTTCAGAGCCAGCTCTTTTAAATGTGTCAGGTGCATATTAAAATGCTGATTAACACTTTTTTAGCATATGTTCATTAAATCAATTACTTGTGGACTGAAAAAAAGCTCATCTCAAATCTCAGATGACCCCCAGTAATTTCTGAAGAGATACTTTCGGATCATCCTATGTCTTTTTACAAAACAATATCCTTTTCTGCACCATTCACTTTGTCTTTCCCCTTCTAAGGGCTTACTCCGTTATACTGTATCTTCTTTTAGTCCTGTTATGAGGGAAATTTTCCAGAACTTCTAGCTTTCCTTAAGTGACTTGGAGACATTTTGAGACTTGTAATTTTTCTATTGATGGCTGTCTGTTTTTCTGTTTGATATACACTACTTCTGTGTTCTTAAATCTCTTTCTTGAGTGAACTCTAATGGATACTTAGCTACGATGGCCTGGGTTTAATTATGGAAATGTGGCATATAGGCCACCTATTAAGTATTTTAAATGATTCATCTTCTCATTCCCTTTTTTGTCTTAACTGAATGATACTGTGAGTAAAAAGTTAATGGCAATTTAGCCATTTCAAATTACTGTCTTCTGTTTGCTCATATTGAATGAAATCTGGTAATTATTACTATTCTTAAGGCAAAAGCCAGCTTCCAGGCCTGTGATTAAAATTTCATCTTCATTCATCATAATGAAGTTTAAAATAGTTTCCTTGTACAGTATTCTTTTGTGGGGAGGGTATTTTTTATGCATTTCGATTAAGCCTTACTGAGCAAGAGACCTCCAGCATGCATCTTCCAAACTGTAATTTTCTGTAATGCAATTCTTCCCGTGCACCGGGGGTGGGAAGGAATTCCCGTACCCATTTGGATGGAGCGGGTGTTTGCCAGCACCACCCCCAGAGCTGCCTCTGAGCACGGCTCCGCGGGTTTCCTCTTCTGCAGCAAAGATGATCTATGCTGGCTGGCTCATCTCTGTCACGCTGAACATAAACCTTATCTGAAGGAAGTAAAAATAATTATGAAATCAGTTGTTTGTGTAAGCAAAATAAAACTTCTGCATTTTTTCCATCCCTTTGCAAGTCATTTTCCTGGCAGCAGCACAACTCCCCAGGCAGCAACGTGCCATGGGTGACTGATGCGTGTGATCCAGCAGCAGGGTGCCATTTTCATGGGAATCCACGATTTTCTGAACATTGCTGCTTTTGCTTCACAACCAGCACTGCTTAAATGGGGATTTCTTAAAGGTGTCCAGTCTTGCTCCCTTTAGTGAACAACCGCATAAGAAACCTTGAAGACATTTCCACTCAGTGTGGGTTTTTGAACGGATGCCCAGCAAAAGAAAGAAGGTTTATTAAAAGGTATTGAAAGAGAGATTGGACACCAAGAATACAGGAGATAGGTTTGCAAAACGCGTAGGAACAATCGAAACACTAGAGATGAGTGTTGGCAATGATGGCAAATAACAGTAATCTTGATAACATTTCACAGAGATCTTTCAGTTGCACGAGGGACTCTTCAAATGACTTCTTTATTAAGCTTCTGTAAGTCGGCAAAACATTTCAGTAACTTTTTAGTTTTAAATCACTCAGTGTGCCAGCTTTTCACGTGGAAAGTAAGAACTGCCAAGTGAGATGTAAGTACAGAAACGAGTCCTTACTTGCCTCACTGTTCCTAGTATGTTATTTCAGAAGTGTTGTGAGCGTCCAGGAGTATTTCCTGTGTTTGTCAGCCTCCACGGTGTCTACCTGGGTCAATCTGTAGATCTGTGCAGCAGTTCCTGAGTGCTGTATATACTGTCGCTTCCAGGAATGAACAGTTTTACACCTCTCCCCTTCTCCCCTGGTTATTTTTATTTATTTATATGAAAAGGTTTGGGGTTTTGTTGTGTGTGTTTGGTTGGTTGGTTGTTTTTTAGTTGTTTTTTTTTTTTTTTTTTTTTTTCACATTTATAACTTCACATTTTCCCATTTGAGAGCTACTTAATACCACTTTCGCCATGCCTTTCTGGAAATTGCTGGGGAAGTTAGCTCTCTTTTTCATTAGTCAGTCACTGCTTAGTAACAAGCAGAAATGTGGAATAGATCATTTTTTAATGCAGTGTTTTCTTTAGCATTGGAAAACACTGTTGGTTAAGAGGTTTGATGTACTTCCTTTTTAGATACAAATATTTCAACTCAAATTTAAACTATTACCATCATAGTTCTGCATAACATTGTCATGAAATCTCATTCTCCAAATAAGTAATCAATCTTTAACTTCCAGTGTGTGGGTTAGTGGTCTTTATTTTTTATTTTGGTTTTGAGGATTTTTTCTTTTTTAAAATATCTTAGTGGCCCGATTTCGGTAGTTCTGACTTGGTTATGTCTAGTAGATTTAATTGTACAAGGTGGTATTTTGACATTCATCAAATCGCTTCTAAATCTTGTCTTTAGTAATCAAATTTCAGTACTCGAGTCTTTCACTGGTGAAAGTTACTTATATGACTTTGATTGTTGTGGGTTTCAACTGAACTTTTTCCAGTTCTTCAGCACTAGTTTTTTAAAAGCGTAATCATGAGAAACATACACAGTCTTTCTGGCACAGTCGTAGCTATAAATAGAGTCTTTCGTACTCTTTGCTTGATCAATTTGTGTTCATCAGCGAACTGCCTTAGCCATATTAGCTTCAAAATCACAGAAAACACATTAAATCGGTAATATGACCAAGTACTAGTTTGAAAATATTTCTATTAGTTCTTAATTAGTTGTTTTCCATTTTAGTATTTTCTGGACACCATGTGGGTGTAAAATTTACTACAGGATGAAAGAATGGTGGAAATCAGAATAAATGTGGTATCATTGTATAATAAGTACACTGTTGTATAGCACAGCCTCTTAAGCTTTGTAGAGCTCATGTTAATAAAAACAGAGCTGCCTTGTAAGACAAACAGAAGTTATTTTAATCTTTTTAGAACTTTGAGTTCCCAATGTTGTTGGACTTCTTTGTCACAGACCTGTAAGAAATGCTAGTTTTTCCACTCAAGAGCAGGCATTTAATAAATTTGATGTAACAAAATAAATAACCAACCAACCTTCAGAACTT
Source organism: Aquila chrysaetos chrysaetos (assembly GCF_900496995.4). Taxonomy (NCBI): domain Eukaryota; kingdom Metazoa; phylum Chordata; class Aves; order Accipitriformes; family Accipitridae; genus Aquila; species Aquila chrysaetos. Next base: position 4,920,507 of record NC_044026.1, on the reverse strand, counting down.
TCTACAGTATGTAGCTACTTGTCAAATTATTTATCATATATAAAGTTTTCTAAGAAGGAATGATACAAAGTCTTTCATTTAGCCAAATATCTCCAGTTGAAATTAGCAGTAAAATCCCCTTGATAGGAATTCAACACAAAAAAAGTATTTTTCCTGGGTCACTTTATGTTGCTTTGAAGCTTTCTAGCTTGTCAGAAAATGTGGGCATGACAGTAGTGGCACGTCTGTCGTGTCTCTTGGAGGACTGGATAAGGCTAAGCTGTCTGTACTGGCACTTTTAAGCGGTCGATATACAGGAATTTAAGTTCGTCTTTACAGAGAGGAAGTAGTTGAAGTTTTTACATGCAGCACAAATTCTTGCTCAGTTGCCTAGAATCCGTATGTTAAAATAGCTTATGCTATTGTTTGTTTTGTTCAGCAAAAGCACTTTCCCTGCTGCACTGCATCCTCCTTTTTTAGTTGCATCGCTCAAAGTAAGTGTGTTTGTTTGTGGGACAACGTGGCAACAGCGGTGACTCTTCACCAGTGATGAAACTGAGGAACATGGTTTTGGGGTAGTGAGAGAAGCTGATGGGAACTCTGTTTAGGTGTGGTGTCTTTGATGGTTTTTTTTTTAAAAAATAAAAAAATAAAAAAAAAAAGCTGGAACAATTGCATTTCTTTCATCTTCCCAGTAATGATAGATCAGTCCGGGTGCATGGATTCCTGTCAATAGATGCTGAGAAAGGAGAAATGGGAGATGCTCACAATGATTTCAAAACACAGGGAAGAGATTTCTTCCATTCCCATTAGAGCATGTGGAGTTAGGAGCTGGCAGTGCTAATACCACTGGAGTGGTAGCAGATGATTTGTATAATAAGGAATTGAAATGCTTTGCTACTTTCTGGAAATATATCTGCCTCATGATCATCATAAAAACCTAGACTTAGCTTAAGCAGCTATTTTCAGTTCATTGATGGTCTTTGAAGATCTAGAGGCATATTCAATAGCAGTAGCTTTGCATATGGAAAATGATACAAGAAGATATTGCTGACGCAGTAGGGTCTGCTATCTCACTATCAATTTGATATATACATAATGGCAGAAGAATATATTAATTTTGAAGTACTGTTACTATTATGGGTGTTAAAATAGTTACCCAGAATGCAAAACAAACTCACAAATTTATGGTTATGGACCTATTGTATGCCTGTAAAAATCTAAATAACTTTATGCATATCAACTATGTCCAGTGAAAGTAGCATTAAAGGAATTGAAGTCTCCGCTTTGTGTAACTAAAATCAGACATTCTAAAAAATAGCGTGTTATAATTTCTAAAGGAATGTGTGCTTAAGAAGTAAAAAAATCTGAAACTGCAGAACAGACTAATGCAAAAAAAAAAAAAACCACCCCCCCCAAACCCCAAACCAAAATAAAACACAAACTTCATGCTTTTCTGTTACCTGCAGCAAAAGGACTTGAAAGCAAAGAAAATTGGTAAATATTCTGGGGAACTCAAGGTACAGAGTAATGCTTCTTTTACTGCTTGATAAAAGACTTTCTCTGCCGGATGTATGCATCAGGCCCTTTATCTGATCCGAGGTGAAAAGCCAAAAGCAGCAGTGAAAGCAGAACCTGCAGCTTGTTGCAGTGCCCCTGAGCTCCAGCGCTGGCTGGTGATGGGAGCAGAAGTTTGCTCTTTTTTTCAGTTTACATTTGCATATATTATATTTTGCTGAAAGTTTGTCTTACGTGAATTATTTATTGAGGTGGATTATTTAAAGGATTTGCTGCTTCAAGAGTTTGAAACAAACATATAATGGAAGCCATGATGCGTCCTACCTTTCAGCAGATTTTTCTAATACAATGGTTGCAGTAAAATGTTTCAAGGCTGAAGGCATAAAGAAATCTTGGTGGTTTTAGTTCACAATGAGTGAATAAATTTGTTCTTTATGTTGTAATAGAAGTTTTTGGTCTCCCCCCTCCCCATGCAGTGTATGTGTGTGCTTGGAGGTACAATTTGACATTTACAGATTGCAGAACGAGCCTTTATTTTAGTCATAATTATGTTCTGAAAAGATAAAAGGATCGCCTTAACTCAGTGTGGCTGCATGTACTGGTGTCTTTGGTGGTATTACTTCCCTCAGCTGTCACCTTTGAGGACCCTTGGTTTTGCCCCTCTGTGAGCCAGTTATGTTTCAACGTGTAATTGTGTTTGGCCTTAGAGCAAGCCCAAAAATTAGCTCCCAAGGTAGTTTCATTGTTCCCTGTTAAAGAGAGTCACCCCATTGCCGGTAGCTCTTCCTACACCCTGTTCCAGCCGTGGAGGCAGAGCCTTTTGCTCTCTTAGCGTTAAAAGTTTGTGTCTGAACCCTTAACTCTTTTGATGTTTCATTTTTTTCCATAGAATAAAATCCTTTAAGCGATCTGCTAATGATGTCTCTTCTTCTGAGGCAGTGACTAAATAGAGAAACTTTTTTTTTTTTTTTTTTTTTTTCCAAGTAGCATCGTACTGGATTTCTTGCATTGTGTTTCCTTCTGTCTTCCTTTCCCGCAGGCTCCTGGGAGGACCGAAGTCCGCTGAAGCACCAGAACCGGGGCCGCAGCGTGGGTCACCGCATTGCACCCTGCTGCTGCCTGGGTTGGACCCTCCCCGTAAACGTGTGCTTATGGGGGGACGCGGTGACCACAGTTCTCCAGAAAACGTGGTCTCTGCGTGCTCTGCGTACTGTCCTCTCCGTTAGCTTCACGTCCTAGCACGTGAGGGTGGTAGCAGAGAAGAAGCAGCCCGCAGTAGCTGATTTTGAGGTCTTGCGTATACCTTGTTTGGTGTGTATAGCTGGGTCACCCTTCTAAAGACCAAACTAAGATGGCCGGCAAAAATCAATAGCCTGTCTATGTAGTCTAGGGGTCATCATTTTCCAAAGAATTCCAGTGACTCAGAGGACAAGAGATTTTTCTATATTAAAGTGACAGCGGCTGCTCTTTCTACTGTCTTAGCATCGTAGGGGAATTCTTCTCATTTAGGTGTGGGTTATTTCCTCCAGTATGCATCCCTAAATAATTCTTTCAGTATTACTGGATCTCTCTTTTTTTGAGGCCTTGGGCTGTCTTAACATTTAATCTTCCGGTGTCTTTCAGAGTATTAATTTGTTTCTTTTTCTCTGCATGGTCCCACTTGGGTTCCATTGCTTTCTGTTTCTCGGGTATTTTGAAGACCTGAACAATAGGTGGCCATCCTGGGACATGTTTTCATACTATGCCAACAAAATTTCTAAATTAGCATTCACGCCAAAAAAAATGGGCTTTATCTTAGCACGTACAAGAGAAGATTTCCTTCCTTCTTCTGAGTCTCAGAAATGTTATGTGGAGTGCGTCCATGAAGCAGGAATCGGGATGTGTGCAATGTATGCAGACTCCCAGCATAAACCTGCTACATGAGAGAAAATGCCCATCTCTGTTATTTTTCAGGAGGAGGGTTCCAGTGGCAGAGATGGCTTTCTTGGAGGGTCCCTTCAGTGCTGAACACAGTTGTTTACTGACAAGTAGTTTTTGTGGTCACAGCAAACTGATTTGGACAGACACCGCTCTTAACGTGAATGGGTGGTCAGGTTGGCGAGGTGGACATTCAGGCGTGCTGTTTCTACTAGGTGACTATTTGTAGCTGTATTTTGGACCAGAAAATTGATCTAGGACTTTGGCTGTAGAGTGTCTAAACTATATGCGATCATTGCCATCGCTTCTATTTAGCAGTCTTTGGGACCTTGTAAATGAAAGAAAATGGAAAGTGAAAGAAAAAAGAAAGGGAAAATGTATTTTGATGTAGTGAAAATGCCGTTGTTCTTGTACACGGGTTATACCTATTTACAAATCTGTAAGATATTTTTTTAATTGTTCATTCAGGAAGTTGTTCTCCAGAACGGGAGCTAAATTTATTACTATATTACTTAATAATTCATTCTCGAGTTTTAATCTACAGAATAAATTTTTTTAGTTTGTGTGTGAGTTGTGGGGTTTTGTGTTTTGGCCGTGAGGGCCAAACCTCAGAGGAGACGGGGTGTTTTGTTAAAGGAGCCATTTTCCCCTGTTACTTCTCCTTCAGTGATGGGGAGGTCTGGTGGTGTGTATGAAGTTGCAAATAACCTGAGAGCCCTTGATTAATGAAGCTATGGGCATTGCAATTCAGAGAGGAAGTTAAGAAAGAAAAGGTGGTATTTACTTTGCTTTCCTTTCCTTTCCTAAAAGGAGCTCTGAATAAAATTGCAGCATCTATGACAGGCTTCTAAGGAGTTCTGAGGTTTCCAAAGAAAAAAGTAATAAACACCTTGGATTTTGTTGTAAGATGGTATTTAATGTTTGAAAACATTAGTATAGTATAGCGTTGTCATTGTGACCTTGTGGTAGAATTACTAAGGCTTTACATCATGCTTGGTGTTGGTATGAGCCAACTGGAATAAAACGCTATAACCTCAAAGACTGTCTGACCATGTTACATTGCAGGGGGGCTATCTTGAGCTTTTTGATGCTGAGAGATTGTCCTTTAGTCAGTATTTGCATCATTGTCTTCTAATGCATTTCTTTGAATTGAGGGGCTGTATAATTACTCCTTTGTAATTCATCTGTTCAGGTTTGGGCTTGATGATCTGAACTTCAATCTGTATTTGTAACACCTCTTAAGCCTTTCATTTTCATGTACAGAATTGAGAGCAAATTTGAGCAAACAAGAAGTGAAAAGACAAAGTTAATACTATAATTTCCTGTATCCAAAATAGAGTCATTCCGTCTCAGTTATTTGGAAGAGTCTTTAAATTGGAGGGTCGTCATCTTACATTCAGGGTAGTCTACTATGTACCTGCAGTATTTTTTTTTTATTTTTTTTTTTAAATAAAAAAATGAGTGGGTTCATGTTAGCAAGTTGGATTTGTATCCTTAGCTGTCCCATGCACCTCTTTTACGTAATATAAATGTGAGATAGCTAAATAGAAGTCATCTTTCCATCAAATGCTGGAGGAGGAGGGGGAACATAAGCTGTTATATACTTACTAAGGGACAGGAGCATGTATTGGGGTAGGCAGTGGTGAGCACCTCATGCATACTAGGGGTTTCTTTGTCAATATTCTGTTAGTGCTTGTGAAGGAGAGGCAAAATGGGATAGCTTTCCTTCTCTACATCAAGGGAACAGAAAGCACTGGGAAGTCCTACAGGGCTGGGGGGGTACCTTCTCCCCATACTGTATAGATCTGTTCTTAGAACGATAGGTAGTCCTCATTATTTTTTCTTATCAGGGCATCCTACAATATCAAGAGAGCATCAGTAGTGAGATTACAAAGTAGGTGGAAATGATCTCTATTTGAAAGCAAAGACTGTGTATTTAAAGCAAGCTGTCTTCAATTTAAATTCGTAGACAAAATTTGGAACCATAGATCTTGAGAAACCCCATTCATTTTATATGCCTTCTCTTTGAGACTAGGACAGCCATTTTCCTATTCCATAGAGGATTTAAAATCCCAAGGCCATTTTGAGTTTGCCTAGTAAGACTTCATCAACTTCACTTTTCCACTGGGGTGAGAACATACACGAGTTGGTTGATGGAAGCCTTCGGATTGTGTGTTTGATGCCTTTGGAAAACTCTGTCCACATAAGTCCCTGTAGTACATCTTTCATTTTAACCTCTTGCTCTAAAACACTCTGGGTACAGGAAACTCCTTACCTAGTACTGGAATTTGAACGTACGTTTCCTGCTAAGAGATAGACATGTTTAACACAGTCTAAATTACAAGAATTAATGCAGTAGTTGTTTTTAATACAGTTGTTGAGTTGATTTCTTTATGGAAGCCTCCATACCAAGTAGTGTTTGATGTATGGGAAACTTTGACACTACTTTTTCTTGTGTTTGAAAAACATAGTCATAAAGCAGACTGGTTGTTGAAATGTCAGAATTTCTGATTTGTTCTACTGTGGCTTTTTTTGATATTGAGCTTCTTAAAGAAGATACAAAAAGTTATTAATAGAGCTGTAAGGTTTCATTTCTGTATCACAAATGCAGTTAAAGATTTCTAGGATTTATAGCAGTGTCTTTTAAAGAGTGCTGTTGATGGAGATGTTTCTTCTAAAACACTGACTATCCCATATGGATCTTGGCCTTTGAACATTCGCTTGGAAACTGGACATGTAGGTGGAGGGGGAGAAGGAGGGGTGGGAGGTTGCAGACTGAAAATGTGCAGAAATGTGTGGGTTTTCTTTCTGTGTGACAGAAGAAACTTCAGTCTGCCGAATTCCTTTTTAATAAAGAAGCAAAGACAAGTTAATTTAAAATTATAATAATAATAATAAATAACATAAAGCTAAATGAATGTCTGATCTGGACATTCCAGCTGTCAAGAAGTTATGTGTTTATCTCTGTATTGGGTGAATGAATTACTTAACTTACATTGGTTTATGTTTTTTTCTTAAGAATTTTCCTGAAAAGTTAATTACTTCCTTTTTAATACATTTTTTTTAAAGAAAACACTGTACACTTTGCATACTTATTAACTGTATGCATTAATATGCAATATAATTCAGAGCCTTAGTATTAGGTGATGAATAATTTATTTGGTAAACAGAGAAGGATCATTTTTTTAACTGCATATGTGTGAAGCCAGATGGAATTGCAATTCTATTAAAATGCACAGGAAAAATCATTATTTTAAGTATCTTAAATATAAATTGGCTAAAATGTTAAATAAATGTTACCTCTAAATAAAAATGGGTTTTGTTAAACTTGCATGTTCCTGCTGCATCTTACATAAAACACTTGATTAGTAAATTGAATGAGAATGTCTGGTTACCTTGTCTCTGAAGATTTTTAGAACTAGGAGAGCTGTTCTGTAAAATTTGGTTTTATATTTGGGGGAACTAAAACATATTTCCATCTCAGCTGAAATTGATTTCTTTAGGTTTTTATATAAGTCACTAAACAGAAATTATTTTGAAAATACTTTTTCTTAACTCTTTCAGAGATGACTGTTCAGTACTTGAACAAGCTCTTGCTCTAGGTATTTATACTACGAGTTCTCCTAGCTCATTTGTTTGACTTCCTTAAATTTATCAGCCTCAAACTTGTTTTGCTTGAATGTTTCAGCTGTTTAATGGAACGTGTCTTAATAGATTATAGTAGTGTTAAATTTTTCAGCTCTGGAGTGCCTGGTTTCAAATTGAATTATAATGGGTTTATTTTTGAAGAAGAAAAACATTATTTTAAAAATCTGATTAAAATGAAAATATTTTCATTAAAAATGTACTATACTTATGCTCTTTGTGGTGGCTTCTATGATCATTTTTTTTAACCATAAAGCAAGTAGTACTGTTTAAAGCATTTTACTCTTGAAGGAGGATACACAAATTGAGATGCATTAAAATTTGTATGAAAAATTTTACAAGTAACTGCTTTGTTGTTGGTTTGGTTTGTTTTTTTTTTTTTTTTAATTCAGAGAAGCATGACCAGTAATGTAAAGAAATTTCAGTTACTGGGTAATTTGTAATGCCAATGAAAGATTTTTTTTTTTTTTTAATTATTTTTTCCCCTAAATAATTTTTCAAATACTCATTCATGTTATGTTTAAAACCCATGCTTTGACAGTTTGCGTGAGAGTTGTGGCAGCATGGATAAGATTTAAGGTAGAAGCTGAAGGAACCGTCTCCCGGAATTTTCTCCTTTTTTTTTTTTTTTTTTTTTTTTTCTTTTGGGTGCTAACGTGACTGCAGAGCAAGTCTCTTTGGGGAATGCATGGCTGGTTTGGGCAACTTTGGGGCTGGTGGGGAGCCACGAGGTGGGAAGGCAGGGATCCTCACTAGCCCCGCCTGCCTTTCCCAGTGAGCAGAGCATCACGTTTCTGTTTCTGGAAGACTTTAAAAAATAAAAACAAATAGAAAATTTAGTTTAGAGAGAGAAAAATTAAATATACCAATTTTTACCCACCTTTGTTTTTGACTGTACATAAGCGTGCTTTTAATTCAGCTTTAGTATCAGTTCCTGTGTTTTGACTAGGTCAAATAATGTAGTCTTTTAATTGAGGAAAAGCTTGCTGTATTTGTAAATACACTATGAAAGAAAGTAGCTGGCAGTATTTGATGTACTATTAATTCAAGTTATCAATTTGATGACCCTTACCATATCTGAGGTAACTTTTTGCTGATTTACAGCTTTGTAATAATATATAATAACTGATGGAAGACTAATTTCAAACATGAAAGCTTGAATACATGATACAAAAATCAGTTCTGACTTGTTATGAAAAAGAATCTATTACAATATGTAAATATAGCAATAAAAGAAAATATATTAAAAGTTGATTTTCTAATTGCCACAGGGAGAGGGAAGGTAACAGTATTACTCAGTAGCATTTGTTATTATATTTCCAGCTGTATATTTAGACTTAAAACTAGCTACTTCAAAAGTGATAGAGGATGTTTGAAGGATACTATTTAGTAGACATTTAGTAGTTTCCAAGAACTCAGTTGTATTGGGGCAATTTTGTTGTTGGTTTTGCAGTGTTTTTTGTAGTTTAAAGGTCACTTACTTTGGGGGGGGGGCGGGTGAGGTGTTCTTCCTTAATTGCTCTCGGTATTTTAATAAGTTGTTGGAGGCTTCTTAAGCAGTTGTATCTGGCATATTTAGTGGTATGGTCTCTTTTGTTGAGTTCTGGATTGAGGAATTCTGTTTTCAAAATTGTTTAGTGTTGCCTTTATGATTTCTCAAAGCGATACAGTTTTCTTGTATTGCACCTTTTTTCTGAAAGGCTTTTTTTTTTTTTCCTGTGAATGTGATTTGATGCGCAAGTAAGCTACAGAAAGTATTTTTGCTCATGATTTATGTATTAAAATCGGAAAAGGTTTTAGAAAAGGTAGGTTGGGAGAATTCAGATGACACTAGTTTCACTTGCCAACGATTTTTCAGAAATTGGCTTTGGGTATTGACTGACCTTTTTTTATATACAGAAAATGGGAGAATGGAAAAGTCAGTAATCTGAGGTATCAAACTTAAAAATCCTTTGGAAAAGAAATGCAACTGGTTTTAGTCTATTTAAAGTTAAGCGACATACAAGATGTAATAAATTTAGGGAGCGTCTTGGGAGGGGGATGCTAGACAATTTGACTGCAAATATCTTCAGTGTTTAGTGCATGTTATTCTTAAATAGAACTTAATAAAATAAATATGAGTATGAATAAGCCTGCGGAGATGCATTATACAGCCATGTCAGTGAATCTTCTTTCACCTCTGGGGATGAGCAAAAGCAGTTAAAATACAAAATGTGGTCACTCATCAGTTTCAGGCAAGGACACCAGCTTGCAGGAGCATGGAAAGACTCATCAAATAAGTCTTCCTAAAATTAGGAAGATAACCTGTTTTGTAAATGGGCCTTTTCTAGTAAAGGTAGTATGTAATACAAACCATAATTAGCAAATGGAATATGAATTTAGTGGCAGCAAAATCCCTTTTTATACAAGTATTATGTATGTATTTGATAAAGTATGTATCAAGATAAAGTTTTAAAGGTAATTAAACTTGTTTCTCCGAAGCACCAATTTTCATAAAGATCGTAGCTACACAGCCTTGTTTCAGTGCCTTTGCTGAAGGAAGAGAAATTAGTTTTAGCAGGAGAAGGCTGGGCAGTCAGGGCATCTGTGCTGTCTGATGGGCGGCCGAGCTTTGGGCCAGGAGCGTAGCCAGCATGGCAGAAGACATAGGTAGGGGTAGGGGAACTGGCACTATCACGGTGTCGGGCCAAAAGGGAGTGACCAGAAGGAAATTCCACCACTTTGGGGTTTCCTGGGGGAGCTTAAGGAATGCGAGGTGGGAAGGCTGGAAGTGCTGCAGGGAAAGGGCACTGGAGGTACGAGCTGGAGGAGCTGTGGGTACAATGGGAAGGTCATCACCGGGACAAGCTGGTAACGAAAGGGTGTAAAGTTGGGGTTTGCACAATGGGGACTTAAGAGACAGGAAGCAAATTCATAGGAAACTGGTCTTCCTTCAGCCTGCTGCTCGCAAAACAAGCTATTCTTTAGAGCCGCAACTGAGCGAGGAAAGGAAGAGGGCATGAAATAATGCGGGAGGCACATTTCTGAGTCTCCCTAGGACTAACCTTGGGGCCAGAGGATTTCTTTCACTGCGGAGAGGAGGAGGATTTGCAGTGGATCCCTTTTCTGGAAATGATGCTAACCAGTTTTTTTAATCTCAGCAATATGTCCACCTAAAAATTAAACCTACCCACCTCATTTGGCAACTTCTTTGTAAGAATGAAAATGAGCTGGCTTAGTGTGGGTCAGCTGTAGATTGTGAACAGTGTTATTTCCTATGAGATGCCATCACATAAAACAGGCTTTCTGCTGCTTTGCAGTGCATTTGCTCCCACTGTTTTCCCCTCACTTGAAAGCTAATCCATTGCTTTAGATTTTAGTTGTATTACAAAGGATTATGGCTTCAGGTGAACTGTAACCAATGAGTCAGAATGGGACAATACAGTTGTATCTCACTAGTAGATAAGTTTTCATTAAAACAAAGACAATAAAAATGCCAAAATAATGACTGCCATTACAAGTATATTTGACTCTTCCAAATATGATTCCCAAAGTGCTTGAATGTTTTCCATTAAATTCATTACATGGGTCTCATTCCATTTGGACATAAGAATAGGGATACCCTTACAAATCGTAGTAAGCGAACATTTCTGTTAGTAGCGAGTAATGGCAGCATTTACTCTTCCAGAGATGACTCATATAGATTGTACTTTTTTTTCAATGGAGTTGTGATTTTGTCATAGATGCATACGAAGTTTATAATCGTGCTAAGTTTATTCTTGCTTAGCTATGACCAGCCACCCTACTAAATTATATTTTTAGACTTGTTTCCTAAGGAAATGAAGCTTGCAGTAGTCATGCTGTCGCAGTCAGCTGTCATCGTCCGTCCATCTGTCCACCCTTGATAACTCAGCCAATTTTAAGCAAACTTGACAGACTGGCAGAGATAAGCTAACTAGTTTTCTCCAACTTGGTGCCTGGGAGGGTCATTGTTGGTGTCCCTCACTGGAGGAGAAGCCAGAGCAATTCCAGCTCTTTGCTCGGTCCAAGCGGGGCTGAAGGACAGCGGGGCGCTGGGCACGGTGCTTGGCTGGCCAGCCTAACAAAGGTAGGGAGGGCAACACCAGGGGACATGAAGTATGCTTTGAGGGCAGTTTGGAGATCGCACGGGGGAGCTGGAGGTATGAGAAGGACGTGGGGGATGCAAAAGCAGTCATATGGTAAGGGCATTTATTGTGGATCCTGCAGGAGATGGGGGAGGCAGAGGAGGAGTAGTGCAGCAGGAGGTGTAAGGAGAAAAACAGGAACAGATTTCCTTCGTTCTGCTCATGGAACAACTTGTTTCCTCTTCTGTCATAGACGCAGTTATGAATGTTGTAGCCTCACAGAAAAAATGAGTGTTAGATAATGTTGTGCATGCCCTTTGCTGTGCTTGGGTGCAGATGGGTCTCTGCATAGTCAGTTACCCTGCTCAAACCAGCTGGAAACAGAGTCTTTGGTGCATGTCACTGGTATTGCAAAAGGCTAATCATTACCATGCTATCGGCCTTAAAAAGTTTGGTTACATTAAATGTTAAGCTTAAACTGAAGAGCTCTGACTGCCTTTATTGATAAAGAAAAAAAAGTGAAGTTGCTGCTGTTTGGGGTTTTTTTTTCTTCTGTGTTGTTTTGGTTTGTGTTGAATGGGGAGGATAGAAAGGAACATTTAAAATGTCAGACGCAGCATTGGAAAGTTTGTGGGAAAAGATGCAACTTCTGAAACTCCAAGTGAAAGAGTGCTTGGATGATAACCTTTTGCTAAATGTTTAGACACCTTTATTGGAATTCAGAAATTTTTTTTCACCTGTTTGTCAACAATTTCTTCTCTAGATACTTCAGTTCATGGCATTCTCTTATCACACTACATCCCCATAGCTCACAGTTATCTCTGTGCTCTGATTTTCAACTAGTTTTCTCCTGGCTAGCTACTTCATCATCTGCTGGGTTTTTTTTATTTTATTAGTTCTGCTGCTGTAATTCCAAGAAGTGGTGCTGCAGATCTCTGTTACAAAGCACATCAAAACCTAAGCTTTTAATCTGGAAGGTTCAATCTCAGTGTAGGGCTTTATGTAGAGTGAATCTATTGAAATAAAATTGCTTGTTTTCCATGAAGTTATACAAGTAATTTCTCCCCTTTCCTAACAGAACAACCCTTAAGTTGTGTTTGTTTCTATCACCCTAATTTAATGCTCCTAAGTTCTGATACATCCTTGTCTTTTGGTTGCAAACGATCTCTAAACTGATGAAAATTTCCAGTCTTGGCAGAGATCAGAGCCTGGCCAGCTTCTGATTAGCACTTGCTTGGACATTCTTTTCCTGCGATTGTCTCCCCTAGTACAATAAGCTGCTCTCCCTCTTTTTGCCTGAAAGTGCAGCCGCTGGCTGTCGGCTGAAATGATGTAGTTAGAATGACATTAGGATGTAAGCAGGCTCCAGCAGGAAGCAAGGAGCTGCTGGGGAAGGTCAGGAAACACTTTAGGGTGATTGGAATTTTCTGCTGTCTTCTGAGACCTTAAACATGTATTAATTAATGTATTTAACCCTTCTAGTTAGCAATCCCTGCATGGTCGTGTGTGCGCTCTTCGTGCTGTCCAGCTAACCCTGTGAAATGAACCAGGTAGTTTTGCACTGAACAAACAGCTTTGCTGAAGATATTAATTGTGTATGCGTGTACATATTTATGTATATATGTATTAAAAAATGAACACACTTTTCAGCAGTGGAGTGGTCAGATTAAATAGTCCTGAATTGTTAAAAATGAAATATCATGCATCTTCTTCTATCAGGTTATTTGAAGAAACAAAAGCAAAGTCCTTCTTTTTTTTTTTTTTTTTTTTTTTTTTTCTCTCTTCTCCATTCAGTCTGCCATAATCAGTGGGTACTCATTGTGTCTCAAGTGAATCTCTCGCCTGCCAGCAAGGCTCTAGGAACATGGAGAAAAGTACAAAAGCTCCTGTTTCTGTGTTGGTTTTTGCTTTCTGTCCCCTGCATGACATTTTGGGTGTTGCTTGGTTTGTGCTAAACTGAGACTTCATCTTTTGTTTTCTTTTCAGAACTTTTGTAAGTGAATTTCACAAGAGAGGGCTACTTGTTCACTTTATCTTTCTGTTTATATATAAGCTTCAGCAGTCCTTGCTGTGAAGGTTTGAAAAGTACACCAAGTGCGTTGTGCGGTTTTTCTGCCGTATTTAAACAGACATTAGCATGGTTCCTCTAATTAAGAAAATTTTAAAAAAGTTATGTGTTTAATGTTATTGTTGTTTCTTCTGTACATTGTATTTCATGCTATACTTAAAGCCACGACAGTACATCAGAATTTACATATTATAGAGGAGCGTATGCAAATGGTCTTCCTCACAGTCAGGTTTACGCTTTTATAGTACGTGATGAAATGTAGATGAAAGAGGTGTGGATTTCAAAAGGGGGCTTGCAGTTGGAAGGAGTTGTAGCTGTAGCTGCCTGGGGACTGACTGAAGAATGAAGAGAGCAAAATGTAATCTGCAGTGAAACTTAAGCTTCTGTTGCCGTGCTATTTATTTTTGTAGATTTTCTTTCATCTTTTGCTTGAGCCAAATTAAAGTCATCACTAAAATTAAAAGGCATGAGCATTTGGCTGGATTTTTAAGAGACAGAACAGCAAGCTGTGCAACCGTTCCAGTGATTAGCTGTTCTCCTAGTGAAGAAACTACTGGTTTTAAGTGTGTTAAAACTCTGGTACCTCTGGAAGGGAAGAGGGCCATTATAATGCACATTGCCCCTTACCTGATGCTGCATCAGCTGGATGTTAAAGATAATCTCTTAAAGGTGTTACTGTTTCCTGACTATACGGTGTTACAGAAGAGATCTCCGTTTAGCAGTGTTGTTAAAGTGACGGAGGAGCATGCCACCAAATCCAGTGTTTGCAGTCTGGTGACAAGCATTCTGAATGACCACTTTACGTTTCTCTCTTTAACAGGTTTGGGAAAAACCAAGAGAAAGACGAGCGCGAGAGACGCCTCACCCACTCCTAGTACGGACGCAGAATACCCATCCAACGGCAGCAGCGCCGACCGGATTTATGATCTTAACATTCCAGCCTACGTGAAGTTTGCCTATGTCGCAGAGAGGGAGGATGAACTGTCCCTCGTTAAAGGATCCCGAGTGATTGTCATGGAGAAGTGCAGCGACGGCTGGTGGAGAGGTAGCTACAATGGACAGATTGGCTGGTTTCCTTCGAACTATGTGGTAGAGGAGGTTGAGGAGGCAACTGCAGATTCACCCAGCTTTCTCAGCTTAAGGAAAGGCGCTTCCATGAGTAACGGCCAGGGCACCAAAGTACTCCACGTTGTTCAGACACTGTATCCATTCAGCTCCGTCACAGAAGAAGAGCTCAATTTTGAAAAAGGGGAGACGATGGAAGTCATTGAAAAGCCAGAAAACGACCCAGAATGGTGGAAATGTAAAAATTCCAGAGGGCAAATTGGTCTTGTTCCTAAAAACTATGTAGTAATCATTAGCGATGGTCCTACCATTAACACTTCCCATCCGCCTCAGATAAGCTACACGGGACCATCTTCCACCGGACGGTTTGCTGGAAGAGAGTGGTATTACGGGAATGTTACCCGACACCAAGCAGAATGTGCCCTGAACGAAAGGGGAGTGGAAGGAGACTTCCTTGTTAGAGATAGTGAATCTTCGGTAAGTGGTACTCAGCCCGGCAGGCTTTGTAATACCCGATGCTTGGGTTAGCAAGCATGACAGTTAATAGCTTCCCTATCTGTAGTAAAGGGCTTTTCACCCTTAAAGAAGCAAGCAACGCTTTGGCGTTACCAACCGATACGCTTACTGCTTGCGAGAATCGGTCTGTTACTGAAATGCAGTGACATTTACACTGAAATTTAGCAGCTGTGGTCTGTATTATCCAGGGTTTTTTAATTAGTGGACAAACAAGTAAATATTTCAGACTTCAATTTGACTTTTCAGGCATTCCTCATATGCAATCCTCCTCAAATTTACAGCGCTACAAGATAAAATAACTCTTGTGAATTGCAAATTTGGTCATTAACTTGATTTTAAAGTTAATTTCAAGTGGGATCTTTGCATTGGTCAGTTTTGTTCTGCTTTTAATTGAATAATAACATAGGTTCTTTAAACTATGGGTTAAAATCCCATTTTAATGTATTTCTGCTCTACTTAGATTATTTAGGTTGTAATAAGGGAAACTTATTATTGTCTCTAACTGTTAAGATTACGATACACAACAGAGAGGGTCAAGTCAGCAGCTCATATGCTTTGTAAATTGAGCCTTGATGACATCAGAGGGATACGAGTAGTGCTGATTAGGGATCATTGTGATTCTGAAAGTTCAAATTTAAAATTACACTGAGAAGCCTTTCATGTATGCTGAGGCCAGAGAATTCATAGTCAAAGAACTCAAAATTTAATTAACCCTTGACTGTGATTTTGAAAAGGTGACAGATTTTAATAATCCCTTAATATATCTTTCAAAAGGTACCAAAAAAAAAAAATATCTGAATTTGTGATTAGTGCTTTTCTGCATTTATTGTTTCAACTGTAGGGCCGTTCCATGAAAACACATGGTTGTTTAGTAGATGTCTCCATCTAAGTATTTTGTTGCTTCACATATAAAAATTTAAAAATAATGTAGTTATATTAGCTCAGTCTTCTAATTTGAGCATAGGGTACTACTAAAATAAGTATACCTTTTACAGCTATGGACATCTATCTCTGTGCTGTATTTGTATTGGGTTTCACTGTGCCCATATTATGGGCTATCTTGGTTTACAGCGTAGATTGTGAATAAAAACTAAAGCAGTGTCAAAAGCATACAGTTTGAACCATAATACGGTTTTTAAGACTTCTTGATTCTAATGTCTTTAGAAGGCTGTATTGATTGCATATATCACTTCTGGTTAGAACTTGTGATATTCTTTATCATAATTGTCTATAAACTGGGGGAAAACTGTTCCCATATACTATTCCTCATGTAAATTATTTTAGTAATTAGTCGGTAGTAGGTGTTGGCGTGGCTGCATGCTGGAAAACAAAGAATTTGCTTTAAGTAAACCGGAGGACTAAGCTTGAGCTCAAATCTGGAAGTAAAGATCCTTTTAGCTCATGATACTTTTTTGGAACTATGTTTCACATTTCATTTGCTGATTCTGTTCTTCCAAAGTTGCAATTTCAGCTACTCAGAAGAGGTCGTAGAGTGAAGTCAAAATCTGAGGTAGTATTGAGGCAGATTCATTAGGTAGTGCATACTAAAGGATACTCTTTAGTGGACAAGCAACTAAATATTTCAGGCTTTTCATGTATTCCTCATATGTAATACTTAAATTTGGGGTTGGCTGACATGTTGATTCCTGGTGAGGAAGATGAACAGAGGCTTCTAGTGACATCAGAACAACAGCTGAAAGACAAGAAAATTGTTAACTCTGTAGGATTTTCTAAATCCAAATAAAACCTTGCATTCTAATTTTTGGAAAACAGTAGTAGTTTATTATTATTATTATTGAAGTTAGGACTCTTGCTATTCCCTGAAATTTTTACATCAGATGTAACATTATTGACAAAATACAATTCTGTAATAGTCCCAAATATTTTTTTCTGCATACAGTATTGTCTGATTAAATTTCAGGCATCTTTCCTTGATGAATTTGCTCTGAAGAAGACATGGTAGCTGTCAGACTACCCTTCCTTTGAAGTTCTCCGTCATTGAGTTCCTATTTCTGCTCTTAGTTTTAACTGTAATCACTAAATGAAGGCAAATGCAGATAAACTAGAGGAGAACAGGAAGAAAAATAGAGATTAAATAAAAATAAACCAGAGGAGAACAGGAAGAAAAATAGAGATTTAGAAAACATTTCTGACTTACAGAGGCTGAGAGGAATCAAGTTTGTTTAGTCAACAGAAGAATAGACTGAGGTTAGGCATGCAGTCTTCTGAAATGTAGAAAGCCACGAGAGGATTATGGTAATCATTAAATTACAGTAGTTCAGCTGTCTCTTCAAGGTAGCATCCTGTCTCCCAGGGGCAGGCGGGTATCCTGGATGCAGTATACCCTTGGTGTGTCCATCCCGCAGGTAGAAGCTCACTTTCAGATTTGGATGCTGCATTTTCTTCTGTCTTTTGGGAAAGTGCCAGAAGGACAGTTTGAAAATTAATACATTACTTAAAATACAAAAACGCGCAGCCATTTCTCCGCGCACGTCATGTCACAGTGACCACCGTGCTACGGCTCGTTTCTTTGCTCTTAAGAGTCTAACCTCTGGAGTAAGCAAATTTCCTTGAAAGGACACAGTAACCTTTTAATTTAATATGACATCATAACACTAACGACGCTTGTATTCAAAGCAGTTTCAAATTTGCTGCCTGCATTGTTGCTGGGGAAATTGTTGCTTGTGGAGCACAAAAAGATTCATTCAGAATGTGGTCTTCAAGTTGTTTCTAGCATCTAACACTTAGTGGAATCCCAGAAAACTTGCTCCGTTCACATTACAGCAAGCTTTTTCACACACGCAAAAAAAAATGTGCTGAATTGAGGAACTTGCGGCTTTTTTTTTTTCTTTTTCTAATCTTGATCTGGTCTTGCAGATCCTGTATTTGGGGGGTTTTTTTGAGCAATGAGAAAAACTGTAACTGTAACTGAACATGTAAATGCCTCCTTTGTCTTGGTACTACTTGAGAGTTTTAGTTTTTATTAGGTTTAAAGAAATATTTTACTACATCTCAAACTTTTGTCTACCCTAATCTTTATATATCATACCATCATGTAATTTGTTTATGTATGTGAATTATGAAAGTATTGGGCCACGCTGTGGCTAAAAGTCACCAGGAGTGTCTGCACGATTGGAGCGAAGGATCTTGATTAGAGAGACCAGACTGAACCGAGCGAAGTTGTCAGCTCTCTGGTTTGCTCATCTTTCCACCAAACCAGCAGTTCCCATTACATTGTGTTATGAACCCACCTATGAAAGCTGTAGTTGCAGGGGTTATTCCTTTCTAAAAAGGCCCATAGATAAAGCTGTGAGTCATCCTGCTAATCCTGTGCCTGATTTTTGACCTGTTTTAGGGTTTTCTATAGACTTCCATCACCATAGTTACGAAAAGTCATCTGTGTAAAAGTTTTCCTTAGATTTGCGTTTTGCTCTTGTTACTGAGCTATGAAAAGCTCTCCTTGGATAGATGAAGGTTTGTATTATTTTGTATTCACTTGATGAGACTGCCATGTTTCTCTGTTTCAAATTTTAGTAGTTGCAAGATTTTACAATGTTTCTCTAGATGTAACTTACCAGATGTTTGTCTCACAGCTAGATTGCTTTAGCCAAAAACACTTTCCTCAGATAGATACATTTGGATCTAAGGAATGCTGCAATAGTGGAGAATATCCTGAGATGAACTCTGTCAGGTAGCTAGGAGCCTGATTATCTTCATTAATTACGAAATACTATTATTAGAACCATAAACTTGTTTGAACCATTTAAGCCTATAGTTTATGTAACAGGCACAGTTACCTACTGGTAACATTTTTGCCAACTCTGTTATACCCAGGTAATGTGGCCTCAGTTTTGGAGATGTAAAGGAGGAGACTGAAGTGGAACATACTTAGTTAGAAATAACTGCTCGATTTGTTCTTTCTGTTGCAGGCTGCTCTGTCGATTAAAAACTGAAGTTTGTTGTCTCGTTTAAGTAGCACTCCTGAACAAATAATGCAGATTTAATCTATGCAGTCTCTGTACAGCCACTTCTTACCCTTTTTGAATTGCAGGCTCTTTAGCGGTCAGATTTTCGTTCTCTCTGTGTAGTACCTAACACAAGACAAACAAGTCTTGGCTGACACCGTTGGCCTGGGTTGGGTAGGTGATCGTCATGCTTTGAAGATCTAAGGTTTCACTGGGGAGAGAAGCAAATTTGGAAGGAAGAGGGGTTTTTTGTTCAGATTCACCCTGGGAAACAAGTGCGCTTGCTAGCGCTGTAGCTAACGGGAAGCAGCAATAGGCTGTGGCCGGTGACGAGGGAGGGCAACCACAGCTCGCCTCTTGCTGCTGAGCAGGTCCCCTGCTGCAGGCACCCCGAGACTTCAAAGGGAGCTTCCATCAGGACTTGCAGTCCCCTCGTGCTCGGCTGCGAGCGGGTGCGAAACTGGCGATGAGACAGACACCGCTGTTTCATAACCCTATGATGTCTTCTCGTGAAGCAGAGATGTTTTTCTCAGACCAGCTCTGTTTATTAGCATGAGTGATCTGTGCAATTTCTTGGACGATTTCAGGAGCAATTATTCATTGGGAAGTAATGGCTACCTTCTGCCAATAGTGTCACAGCTATCAAATTATGGTAACCGATCCTAAATGGGGTTGCAGGCTATATAGTATTAAGATGACACTGAGGATTGTAGATGCAACTGGATTTGTGTCAGTCCTTTGAGGTCGCATTTAGCTTCTGTGCTCTTTGTCCAGCGATAGTGGCAGCAGAGGGAGGAGGCCACAGGTTGAGAGTCTGTATGCTTTTTGAGGTGCTAATTCTGTACATTCAGGGTTTCCCATTTTTTCCTGGGGTTTTAATCCTGCAAGTGTTGGATAGAAGCAATGAAATGTGGCAACAGTTAAAAAACTGAAGCATTTGTCATGTTCTGTGACATACTGTGATTGATGAGTACAGTGGAGAGGAGGAGAAAGTTTATCTCTAAAAACAGGCTTAAGAAGTATTCTAGTGGTTTATTTTAAATGGAAGAATAGAAACCTTATTAGAGCTGTATTTGATGATCAGTGGAGCTAATTCATGTTTCTGACCTGCGTAATGTTGATTTTGGAACGTGGTGAACATTACATAGAGGAAGGTATTTGTTTATATCCAAATGACTTGGAAGGGGTAGAAAAAGGAATTTTTAACCCACCCAGATGGTTCTGTCCAGCCTGACCTTAGACTTTTGAGCTATGACTTTTTTTGGCTGGGTGACTGGGTAGGAGGAGGAGTGAGGGAAAGCCTGGGTGTGGAGGTGGAAGGAGTTGGAGAGCTTCAGGGCAGGCTCACAGGTGGGAGCTCGAAGGGTCTAAAACAGTTTGAAGAATGAGTGCATGAGAATATCTTCCATGGAGAAAGGGCATTGCCAACTGGAACTGGATTGAAAGGAAAAACAATAAGTTACAGGATCAGTAAAAGGCTTTCAGAGGGAGTTATTTTTCCCAATATTGCCATTTATGATAAAATTGTCTTGTTTCATTCTTAAATGGAGTTTGTAAAGAGGGAACTTTCTTTCCCGGTTTCACTTGTTTTCCCTTATATTGCTTTATATCTTGTCTTCATGATAGTTTTCCATCTTTTTTGAAAAGACAGTGAAGTTCCTGACCAAAGAAGTAAAATTAAACTAACATCTTCCTGCCTGTTGTCTTCCACATGCTGTAGGCACCAGCTGGCTTATGGTCATCTTAGTCATAAGCAGGAGTTAAAATAAAGGAATCTGAAACAATTCAAAGAAGTACTACACCTGGTCTGAAGAGCTGTAGATGCATAACAGCTAATCTTCAATTTTCTGTTTTAGGAATTAATTTAACTTCAGGTTTAGATCTTCACAATTATGACAGTACAGAAATATTCACAGGTTCCCTGCCATGAAGCTATGCTCTGTAATTCTGTTGCAGAATCATCAGCTCCTCTGTAGATTTCAGGGATTAAAGCTTACTTCTGATGTGCCCTTATTTGGTGTATGTGAGGCTTTTATTCCTGGAAAAGTTAGTGTGCAAACATCCAAATGTAGCAATTAATTTAAGAGGGAGAAGGGAGAAAAATTGGCCAGCAGTTGAAACAAAATAGCTTAAACAGTAAATAAAATAAACAGACTTGGAGCAAATCCAAGGAGGACAGCAGGGAACCAATTCAAGCTGCATCGAACCAGCATACTTTGAAATGGAATGTTTAAGAGCAGTAGTTTATCTAGAGGGTTTTTTTTTTTAATAGTCTTTTTAACCATTTTACGTGTTTGTTAGAGTTGGAAAGAACCAAAATAAAAACAAATGCAAGTCCAGTTGCTTTTGCTGTTTGTTCTTGAATCCTGTAGAAGTTACTATGCTGAGGCCAATAAAGGGTTTCAGGATTCTTGCAACAGCTGTTTGAGCTCTTCCATCTCTTTGCACCGGATGATGGCTCTCAAAAGAGTTAGATCAGCCTTTCCGTTGTGTGTGTGGGGGGTGTTGGTTTTTTTTTTTTCTTTAATTAAATCAGATCATGAAAAGAATAAACTTTGTAACATATTCTGGAGAAAATAAGCGATAATAATGTCTTCTATTTATGCATCAATCTAATTAGCAGCTCTAAGGCTGGGAAGAATGGACAATAGTTCAGCAGTATGTTCATTCATTAGAGTTATAATTAAAATCTCAGGAAAAGTATTTAATGTATTGTGTAGATCACCTCACAAAGATCTAAGTCTGGCCAGTGCCTGGGACATAGGACAGTAGATCAGAGGTCTAAGATCTATTCCAGCACCTCTGTGTGTCATTAGCACATCCTTTCTGGTCTAAAGATAACAATTCTTAGCAGATACAAGGAGTGATGAAAACTCATAATTTTGGCATGCTGAAAACAACTGTGCTTTGCCAGAAAACATTAAAATTTTGTTGAGCTTGAAGTGATTATTTCACTTATTTTTAAACCCTTGTCATAACATCTTTTCCTGTTCCTAAAACAAAACAAGACAAAAATGTGTTTGGTTCAGATTATGAACTTACTGTTTGTAAGTTTTTCTGTTTTAAATGAAGGCCTTTTGCTTACTGGTTTTTGTTTGCTGTAGGCATCGCCCATGGAAGCAGCAGAACTTAGTCAGCAAGGCTTGATCTTGTTTTTCGAATCCTGACCAGCTAGTCCGTACGTGCTCCCCTCAACTGAAGAGACCCTACAGACTTGCCTGGCAGCCTGTGGTTAGAGCACAGCGATCAGCTCACTGCCCAGAGCCCGTATACCCTAAATTTCTCCTCCGTGAGCCCAGGGTCCTGGAGCTTCTGCAGAGCTTCGTTGGTGCAGGCCTGTGCTTCGTTACCGTTTAATGGCTGCCCCTTCTTAGGGCTATGGAGATGTCCATTGAAACGGGTCCTAGGCCTGCGTGGTTATGGCTGCTGGAGGGTTTGTCCACGCTGCGTTCGGACTCTGAACCGCAGTGCGGTGTTGGTGCAACTGGGTTAGCATTAACCCAGTGAGGTAGGTGTTGAAAATAGGTCAGTCTTGGTGTGAGTTCTCTGCAGCCTTGTTTGCGATGCTCCTGAGGCAGGGGTTTCGTATCAGAGCTGGCTGGCCTAAAATAGCCGGTTTTGAACCTGGAGCTAGGGACGGATGACCGGGCACGAAACTTATCTTGGGTGGAGCACTGGAAACCCCAAAGATACGCTTTTACGCGCATTTATTTCCATCCCTTTCCCCCACCCTCCCCAGTCCTCTCCTCTGGGCGGTCACGGGGGGTGTTGCCTGTATTTTGAGCCGGTGGCTTTGGAGCTGCTCAGAGCCCGAGGCAGCCTTCCTGATGGAGCCAGCACTGACCCAGCCAAGGCCCGCTGACACTGGATTATAGATGGAAGGAGTAATTCTCCTATGGGTGTTGGGTAAAAACAGTTTTTAAAGAAGTGATGCTTATGGATCTGCAAATGAGTGGCTCGAGGTAGAAAGGGCGTTAGCCCAGAGGTGTGGGGAGCTGGCTGCTGGCTTGAGCAGCGCAAGAGGGGAAGAGCTGCTGCCCAAAGCTTGAGGTGCGAGCCTGAGGAGTTGGGCCAGAGCCACATCGATGGGCATGGCAGGAGCTTTGTTTGCTGCGGGCAGGGCGGAGGGAGTCGGAAGGGAAGGCAGAGAAGGCATCGGTATAAAAACAACTGAGGGGGAGATGCAAGGGATGAGATTTTGGGGATAGGCAGAACGTGGGGGATGTGCGGGGCAGAGACCCACATCACTGCAGGAAAAAAGACAGTGTGCCTGAGAAAACGCTGTCCTTCAGTTTCCTTGGGTAGGTACTCAGTGTGTATCTGACCCCCCAAGCGCAGTGTAGAGGGCTCCGGAGGCTGTGGTTTCATGAACTGAAGTCTGGTGACACCAGTAACGTCCGAGGGCTCCGGCGGCTGTGGTTTCATGAACTGAAGTCTGGTGACACCAGTAATGTCCGAGGGCTCCCAGTCCCCCCAGCTCAGTCCTCTGCTGTGCCACAGCTCCGCTCGCGGTTGTTCGTAAGGCGATGCTGTGAACCAAATAGTCCCTTGTGGGTTTTGTTTAGCCTGGACGAGTTCAGGTTCACAGCGCTGGCTTGACCGCAGCAGCAGCGTGGCAGCGGGGAGGACCGAGGGACTGCAAGAAGGCCGTGTCTGAAGTCTAGCACATGCCTTCAGCGGTTTCTGCCTGAAGCCGTGCCTTCAGCGGGCAGAGACCCTGCAGCAGTACCTCCAGCGTCGCATCAGGCGTTACTTGTCTCCATTAAGTGCTTGCTACAAACTCTGGTGTGCGCTTTTTATTTTTTATTATTCCGTTTTCCCACTGGCCGGCAACACCAGCCTCCAGCCTCCTCTGGCGGGGCAAAGCCCACACTCCGATCTCTACAGCCAGCCAGCAGCGGTCAATGGCTAGAGATGGAGTTCAGCTGGAAGCGAGGGGCAGTGTGTCCTTTCTACCCTCCCTACGGCAGCATGTGGCGCAAAAAGCGGAATGGTCTCATCCCGGCTGTTTGGGTGACAGCACTGTCTTCGTTAAAGCAACCTGTTGCCAAGACGAAGAGACTTATCATGTGAAATTGTTCTGTCCTGAATAGCTTAGTGTTTAAATTTTGTGTTTTGTGGGTGGTGGTGTGATCGCGAGATTTGTACTGTGTTTTTATTCTGTAGCTTTATTTTTTTTACAAAAAAGCTGTACTTAATAGGAGAAATTATTCCCCATACACGTGGTAAGAAGGTAAAAGGTGAATGTGTATTTTGTCTTTTGCAATGCAAAGCAAGAACAGCCCTCTAGTGGTGGTCACAGCTCTAAAAAAAGCAATACGGGCAATTTTCTTCATCTCACCCAAGCGATATTGCAATAATTGCTTTCTCCAGGACTCTCTAGCAAGGAAACCATAGAGGATGAAAGTTTTTCCCTTCTCCTTGACATTCTCGTGCTTCTAGACTGAGTAACGAAGATAATATTTGCAATTTAGTCATGTAATTGGCAACTTCAGACTGTGCATCTGGGGAGCTTTCACTTAACTGTCTTAACTGTGCACGTTAATAATGATGGCAATTATTTATTGAATAATAGACTATTGGGTTTCTTAAGTAGCTAAAGCATCGAGCTGTGGAACAAAGACTACCATAAATTACCATCAACTATGTGACACAGTTTGTTCCTGAAACCACAAAATTATGCCTTCATTTTGTTCACTTTTATGTAATTCTTTTTTTTTTTTCTTTCTGAATTCTTTTCAACAGCCCAGTGACTTCTCGGTATCTCTAAAGGCGTCGGGGAAGAACAAACATTTCAAGGTGCAGCTCGTGGACAATGTCTATTGTATTGGTCAGCGTCGCTTTAATACTATGGATGAGTTGGTGGAACACTACAAAAAGGCTCCCATCTTCACCAGTGAACACGGGGAAAAGCTATATCTTGTGAAAGCACTTCAGTGACGTTGAAGATGGACTTGGCCACCTGGGCCTCTTATAATTTACAAGCCTTAGGTCCTAAATTCACTTTTATAGAGCAGAGCAATATCTGAAGCAGGCTTAAGGAATAGGCTCTTTCTAAAGTGTTTGCTCTGTTGGTTGCTGTTTGTCCTTTTTTTTTTTGTTTGCCTCTTTTTGTGTTCCAGTTCTGTTAATCTCCGACCACCTCTCTTCAGGTTGAGAGTTTCCCTTGGGTGGCCGTGGCGAGCACTCACCTTCCCGGCTGAGTTCAAAACTCCCCTCTCCTGTGTACGTTTACATAGTTAGCTCAGATCAAGGAGGGGCGTTTTCAATTCAAACCAGTGTTAATCTGTTCAGATTGCTCACGCAGGCAGAACTCTCCGTTCAGAGACATCGGGCACAGTTTGAATGCACTGAAGCTGCAGCTACTTAAGTGAGAGAGTAGACATAACAGTTGTGGCTGTGAGTTCTGTAGCTATATTGCTTACCGAGTAGTATATTACAAAAACTCCTAGTTCCTAGAAGCACTCTTTACACTGTACTCTGCTATTACATTGCCTCTCTGACTCTTTGTAAAGAGTACACTAATTAAAAGCATTTTGTAATAGTACTTCTTAAACTACTATGGTAAGATTGTAGTAAAAGAAAACTATCTAGTGTATTTTGGTCTGTAATTGCAACAAAGAGAAATTTTATTTGAAAGTTGATTACTAGAGAAAGAATCATTGAATTGTAAAGGCTGAATGTTTTGGTAATCTACAACCAAATGTGCCATCCACATAATGCTTTTTCCTCTTGCCCTTCTGCTTGTTTGAATTAAACGATTATGTATTTAATTCTCAAAGTAATATGTATCTGTAGCTGATTGTTGACACTAATACAGAAGATTAATAAAAACTGATCTTGGGATGGGGTGGGGTGGGCTACCAACACTATATATATATTTGCTTTACAGAAAGAAATCTTCGGGTTTTACAGAGGATGGTGTGGTTGGTAGGAAGAGACACACAGAATGTTTATGAAGAAAATGCATTTTTCTCTTTTCTTTACATTTAAACTCCTTTATGGTTTAAATATACAGTCTTTAGATGGCACATTCCTGAGATTGAAGAAGGGATCGTGAGATCTCAAAATCTTGCATACTCAGTTTTTTGGATATTGTAATAAAAAAGGTATTATGTCATGATGGAGTACTGGATTTATCCTTGGGTGGTAGTCCTGGTGTTGCTTTAGCAAGGTGAAATAGAGTGAATAATGAATTTGTTTGTCTTGGAATTCGTGTGGCCTAAAAAGAAAACTTCTGCGACTGCAGAGAACGGTTTGATATGAGGCAGTGTCTAATGAGCTCTGTGTTACTTGTTTCTGTGATAAGTAAGTCTGTTCATAGCTTTAATGAAAACTGCAAGACGGAGCTGTTTCCTGGTACCTTTTTGCTATTAAAACATGTTCCTTACCTATTCTGTATTTCAGCCGGTGGTAGTACAGCTACCTCTGTGCATAACTCCAGTGTAGGTTAAGCAGACACCAGCGCTGTCTGACTGGCTTTGGTGTAAATCATACCACTACCAGGAAACTACACCGCTACATCTGCGAATGAATTGCAGTCTTGCTCAGACCCAAGAGGCAAGTACAGTTTTTGAAGTTCTACACACATAGTATTTTCCCACCACTCTTGAAATCTTATTTCTGTAAGGTCATCTGAATTGACAACTGTATTTGAATTAACAACTGTATTTTTCTGTATGTGCATTAACATACGGTTAACTGGGCAGTAACATTCTGCTTGGTCCAGCTTAATGAAGGAAAGCAGTGATTCAGAGCTATCCAGAATGGTCATGCATTATCCTGAAGAGCACCTACCCATGACTGTCTTCTAAGAATATAGAAGCTTTCCTTAGGAAGTTGGTGAGAAGTACCAGTTGTTTACAATCTACCTACAGAAGGACTCCACAGTGGGCTGCTGCTTAAACTTCATAAATGAATTCTGCAGAGAATGTAATTTTTTGCCTTCTAATACCTAGTTCTTTCTTTAGGTGAATCTAAGCATGTACTGAGTATGGCAGTGACATTAAAGTCAGCTATATGTTGTATGAGCATTTTCAGGTTTGACTGAATTGCTTTTCAGTCTCATTGATTCTTTGTAGTATTTAGAAAAATGATATATGGGAATGGTTTTCCTTTTCAGTAAACTGATTACTGCAATTACTCTTTCATGCCCCTTGTTCATATTTCTGAAATGTTTCCCATGTTTCCTCTTCCAGGAGCCTTCGTATGCTTCTCTTGATCCTTTTTTTTCACTTTTTTTTTAATAGTCCCTTTTTACAAGGTCTGTTAGTTCCTAACCCCTTTCTAGCCTTAGTAGCTTAGAACCAATTCAAATAGATGTTTAAGTGAAGTTTTTATCATATGCTTTATATTGTAATGGATTTATCAGTTTTTAATTTTTTTGTGTGTGTTACCTCATCCTCTGTAAACAGTTTCTGTGTATTGAGGTGTAAATTGTTAGAGTATTTTGCTTTGGAAGCAGTTAGTTAATTTACAACCAAGCAGTGTGAATGACTAGCTTGAGGTTTGGTTTGGGTTTTTTTTGGGTTTTTTGGTGGTTTTTTTTGTTTTGTTGTCTGGTTTTTTTGGTTTTTTTTTGTTTGAAACAAGCCTCATCTTGATTTTGCCCACGCTGTATTTAATCAACGTGCTTTCCATTCAACAGGCTCATTAATAGTTCTTCAGTTCTTCCTGTCTTTAAGATAAGTTTCTGCAAGTTTTGCTGCATTTTTGACCTCATTTGCTGGATTGGGCCTAAGCATTAACAATTTTCACTACTAACTGCTTAATAAAGGTGCAATAGACACAGATTTTATTTTTATTTTCTATTTTATATGTACCTTTATATCTTTTGACAAAACCTCACCCTTATTTTTTGACTACTTAAAGCCTCTTTGTCAAAGCTTGGGGTTGGGGTGGTGTGGGGTTTTTTAAGATGAGAGCAATTGTGGTGACCTGAGTTTCTTCACCTGCAGTTTTCATTAAAGGCTCAAATAATTTCTGATGGAGTAGAAGTGGTGATTTTTCTTTATGGTATTCAGTCTGGCTTTTCCCATCATACCTGGTTTGTATAGGTGTGTAAGTTGTACTTCTAAGTATTATACCTGTACGGCTGTTAATGTTTTCTTGCCTTGCTGGTGTTTACATAAGAATGTGAATGAGTTGCCTGAATCCATAGCAGTTGCTGTACTTTCCGTGCAGTGGCAGGAATTTGAGATCCATGTTTTCACTTTTAGCCCCAGGAGCTCGTTAACAAGCTCCCTCTTCCAGTTATCTCGACCGTTTGTGGTATCACCGAATAGCCCTACCTTGAGTAGGCACAAAAAGATGGTCAAAATCCTGTCACTTCTGAACTTACTCATAGCCTATCTATTCTGTAGCACTCCTCTCCTGAGGATGTTTTATTTCAAGGATGCTGTGGTAGCTGTTCTTCATAAATATCTACAGTGTAGTCCTTGGTCCCAGCTTTTATGCTGTTAAGTCTTATGAAAGTATGTGTGTATGAGACATTTTCCAAGGGGTGGGGAGACCAGTGTTACACCAGCCACTCCAGAGTGGTGTACAGCCCCATGCCAACTGGGAGCTGCTGCTCTTTGCACAAGCACCGACACTGCCACGCTACTGTTACTGATGGTGGTGGTATTTGGCCAAAAACGGAGAACTTCAAGGCTTACACTGATCTGCAGGTAAATGCTCGCAAGCTTCTGCATGGGTCCCAGGCAGCTGCTAGCCAGATCCAAATTGGAAGAAGCGTGAACCCATGGCACGGTGCTGAGTCTCAGCCTGAGAGTCTTGCAGAGGAGTACAGCAGAAACACTGAATACAGGTGTGCGTGTTCAGCTGGCTCGCAGCGTCTGTCAGCAAAATAACTGCACGGTTGGGCACCAGGTAGCCACGGCTGACCTGATCTAGTATTGAGGGTAGTCACATGTTAGGTGGGGACAAATTATTAGAGGATTAATCTAAGAGTGAACCAAGAGCATACCAGGTAAACTCACGTGGATCTACTGTATTATAAAAGCAAAGGGTTTGCTTAGTCTTTGCTTTTGGGGAGAGAAGAGGTGATAAAGATGTGAGGTTGGGTAATTAATGTGAATATGGACTATATGAATGGACTTACAGTCCCACTCTTGAATGATTCTGTTTAGTGTTCTCTATTCAGATATTGTTGTCTCATAAATTTATATGAAATCCTTAAAATTTACAGCTGCTCTTCCAAGCCTTTATTGTAGCTTTTCTGTACTGTAAAGTTTGCTGCCTGCTTTAATGGTTTCACTAAGGGGAAATAGAGATCTTCCACATTTAGAATGATAACTTCTGTTGTAACGCAAAGTTGAATTACTTTTAAAATACCAATATACATTTTTAATTATAAAAATGAGGCAGATTTTGCCTAAATTATAAATCAAAAACTAGAATAGGGGTCACACTTCTTTTGGATTAGGTCTGGCAATTTACTTGGCAAAAGCTACTAATAACTGTAAGGGCTTTTGTTCTTTCTTGGTATTAAACTAGTTTAATTCAGTGATTTAGAGGCAAATGAAACCTGTGCAATCTCCAGAATCTGAATCTGATGAGTTCTGTTTTCTTACTCCAGTGGGATGGGATGACTCATTTTTAAATGGAAACTTGTTAACATATTTATACTGACTAGCTGTGAAAGGTGTATTGCTAAAGTAACTCTCAGCTCTTAAAATGCACTAGGAACCGTGAATCTTTCTACTCCTTTCTCTTCAGTACATCCAAAATTCAGTGCCTTTTTTGAGAAGTGGAAAAGTGTAAACCAGCAAGAGTACAGGGTGCACAGTCCTGAATAGTGATATAAATCACCTGGACCAAGTGAATGAAAGGTTTCGGGATAAAAGGAAGATGCAGGTAAATGCTGCTCTTCATTCACTAATTGTTCCGAGGTGGAATGGGCTTTTAAGTAACAAGTACATCAGTTGTGCAATACCATTCTAGAAGGTGTACTGTAATTGCAACCCAAATGTGCACCAACTTTAGTATATGAGAACAATGCCTAGTATGTGTATGTCCCTGTGCTGGTGTCTTGCAAAAGCAATAGCTTATTGTCTTTTTCTCTATTTTAGGTGGGTATTCATATCTATAGCTGTTGGAAAATCCAACACACAGAATGTTTTTTGACCTAAATCGACTTAACATGAAATATAACCTATATATAATACACTTAAAACGATAATATTTTCTGGTCCTTTGCATGCCTCTGGAACCCTATGCTACTTTTGTATTTTAAAATGCAAGTTTTTCTGGCATATTCTTGGTGTTTCTTGATAGAAAATAGATTGTCTCCGCTGTTATTTCAAATATCTACCTAAGCTCATACGGAAGCTGACTAACAGAAGTGGCATGTAACCATTGATAGATTAGGCAAGTTTTTCCTTGCATTTTCTTTCATAAGTGGTAATGTTAAATGGTTTAGGAGTGGGAGGTTTAAAAAAAAAAAAAAAAAAAAAAAAAAGAAAAGAAAAAAGAAGACACTCTAACTTGACAGATTATCATCAGCAGTGGGAGTCCACAGTTATGAGGAAAAAGTAACAGGTAAGAAATGTTCTTTTCTATTCTCTTAAGTGAATTTGGTTTGGCATTTAGCTTGATACCATATGGCAGTAGTGCCTGAACTATTACAAAGGTTAACAAATTAATGCTGACTTGGTCCAGCTTAATGAAGGAATGGATAGATAAAATTGTAAATCTCAATGGCTTACTCTAGAAAATAGTAGTAATCTTCAAAAGGGGCGAACTATGATTTTGGGGATTTTTTTTTGTTGGTGGTGGGTTTTTATGTTTTGATTTTTGGAAGAAGACTTCAAAAGAGGTGTCTTGCTCCAGTTTTCAAGCCAAATTTTGCTTCTGAGCTTCTTCCTGAGAAGCACCTCTTTGGGTGTGAGCCAGGCCACAGAGAATATGTTAACTGGACTTATTCTCCCAGCTGTAATTGAAACTGGTGGTGAATAATGGGTTACTTTTTTTTTTTTTTTTTAATTTTGATTTCCATTAGATTGGATACATACATCTATATGGTAATTAATTAGTGGGTTCTGTGGGTTACTGACTTAGCTTTTTTACCTGGGTTTAACTGTCAAGTTAAAATAAGCTTGATGATTTTTTTTTTTTTTTTTTTGTTCCTTTTTATGTCACAGAACCAGTAGTGCATTCAGTGCAATTATAATTTGTAATGCAAAGAAGCCCTTCAGTTGTGGGCAGCTGGTATGTTTGGAATACTAAGTCCATAGATGATGATGATAATACAGCCATAAAAAATCGTGGGTAAGGGCACCAGCAGACAGGCAGAGAGAACAGGCTCCTGGGATCATGAAGCAAGTATCCGATGGTTTCTCTCTGGAGAATTAGAATGCTTATTTTCATTTGAATACACATAGCTAATTTGTAAAAGTGAAACTGAACTCTTTTTTGGTGTACAGTCTGTTTATTCAGAAGTAAACTCCGGGAATTATCACTGCAGGAGGGAAAGTGGATGTTGAGGCCCTAAGAAAAGTGAAGGGTACTGGTGTTTGTGGCAGCTTTCCCACTGAAAATCCTTCCAGGTTTATATCCCAGTGAAAAGTGGGATACTCCTCCGTGTTACTTGGTTTCGCTCTGGCGTCAGCCTGACTTTGTGCTGGCATAACCTGTCTCCACTGAAGACAGGATAACTGTGATTATGGTAGAAGAGATTTCCATAATGTAGTCAAGGCGCTTGGGCTAAGCACAGAGTTCAAGGTGAAGAGAAGAGAGCAAGTTGTTGAATGAGTGTTCACCAGTAATGGATGGGTGCCACAGAGAACTCTTTTAATCCAGTTATTTTTGTCCTTTGCCTTTACAAATTCAGCAGTGGGTGCTGACATTATCAGTGTTTGATGTTCTGTGTTAATAAGGCACAGAGTTGTTTTGTGTGCTAACAGGCAGCTTTGATCAGATGTGCCACTTCTCTGGCTTGTCTCTGTGAAATCATTCTGCTATGAAATTCAGGATGGTTTAAGAGAAATTATTACGTTTCTTTTTAGCTGACATTTCTGATGTGGTATATAGCACACCTACGTTGCCAGTCCTCTGATGCTCTTTGGTGTAACCTCTTCTGGAAAAATGAGAAGTCTGAGCATGTTTCCAAAGTTAGCAATCTCAGCTCAGTCCTTTGCCATGTGGCGAGTGTTAGATTACCAATCATGGGCCCCTTGATGGCAATATCTCAGGTTTTTTTAATGGTGGTCTTTGAGACTTGTGTCCCTAAATGAACATCAGATTTGCCTTTTTTTTTTTTCTTTCTTCTTTTTTTTTTTCTTTCCTTTTTGTTTTTTTCTTCCACCTTTTCCTCAGAAATGCACATGCATCTGTCTTTGGCAGTCCTGTTACTTCCCGGAAAGTCTCCTTGGCCGCTGTTCTGAAACTTTGTGGGCCGTTTAGAACAGCGTTTCCATCCAGTATTGGCTTAATGGGAAATAATACCCTTCTTGATGAATTGCATGATCCTGGGGGCGGGGGGATAAGAACCAAAGGTGCTTTCCTACTTTATGCTAGTTCTTGGAAGCACTTTGTGCTAATGGAATGAATTCTGGCCATGCTTTAGAAAAGAAACAAAAAAAGGGAACAGGTTACAGTTCTGGTTTAAATCAAATCACTCTGTAAATTCTTGCAAATCATTTTAAAACCGTAAGAATGGAGGAGCTCGTTATATAATGCAATGCCAGGAACTACTTTAGTTACCGATGGAAGGAGGAGGCTGCTTTTCTCAGCATTAGCAGAATGTTAATTCTGCAATACTCGTTGAATTTTTGAAAAGCCAACCCAACCACCTTCAGAAACATACCCGAAACCAAGGTGTGCTTACTAAATACAGTTCTGAACCTTTGAAGATAAGGCACCACACAGTCATCTAGCTTGAATTTTTGTTATTTTTCTGTTAACTGCAACGATTTTACTTTTATGATGACTCAGATGAATGGATTTTTCCTGTGTGTTTTCTAGCGCAGTTGCATGTGGTCTAGCATCACTTCCATTCAAGCCGGTCGAGTTTCCAGGAATCCTCCTTGTCCTGTGTGTTGTTCTTCTGTGCTGCTTTCCTGCCCCATTTGCTCTTGGGTCTCCTACTCTGCCTTTTCTCTTTTCCTCCTCTGTTTTCTCTTGTGCCGTAAAGCCTCTCAAGTTTTTCAGCTTCTTCTTCCTTTCTTCAGTTGTCTCTACTCTCCCTCCATTTTCAACCTTTAATATTTAGAGCCTACCTAATGAACAGGAAAAATTGCTGTACTCCACACTTCTCCCTTTTAAATCCAGATTGCAGAGAAGCAGGCCCACTTCCCCGGGTAGAGCTGTATTTGTGCTGTGAGCACTGCAAGGAACAGGCCATCAAGCGACTGTATTGCTCGAGCAAACCTGTTCTTATCATTCACAGAGGTGGTTCGCTGGACGATACAATCCCAGCCTAAATCAGCAGCTTGAATTTAGGGCTTCAGTGCATGTGTTCTCGCTGCTGAAGGCTTGGTGCTCAAACTGGCTAAGCAGCTGCGACTCTGAAATGGAGAGGGGAAAATGACACGGTCAGTATTTCCGCATATTTACCCCAAATGTCACACAGCGTGCTCCTCAAAACAGGGGCAGTGAAATTCTTATGTTGGTATTTGGGGGTGGTTGCCTACCCCTCCTTTCCTGCTTGCCGAAGTTTCTTCTCGACCTACTGGATGGTATTTTCCAGTACTGAAGAGAGAAAATGCCAAGGATTCCTCCAAGAGAGGAAGGCTGACATAGTGGAGATGTTATGCTGGCATATAACTATAACACTGTGTTGTAGCTGTAAATGACAGTTCGTACTGTTTATTGGGACTGTTATGGGATCTGCTATAAATCTTCGTTCAAAAACCTGATACTGTAAACAAAGCCCTTTAATTAAAAAAGAAAAACAAAAAACCAAAACCAACCCAGCCCACGTATAAAAGGAAGGAACAGCTCAAACTGAAGAGAGCAGCCAAAATAATTGCTGGGTACTGTACGATGATGATGGAGAGCAGACAAAGAGCATACACCGAGGAGCCATGGAAATGAAGCGTCATAAAAGGACTGGTGACAGATAACACTATTAGGAGCGCGCTCACCCACGCGAACGTGATGATACACATGTTGGCATCGGTGAGCAGGAGGGAAGTTCAGAACGATTGCACAAGGCGTTTGCTAAGGGACCAGGCTCAGCAGGCCCGGGCTGGAGGAACTTCAGTTTCGTTCTGAAGCAGTTCTTGCTTTTTCTCTTGAGATGCAGAGACTGGGTATAAACAGCAGCGGGCTTGAATAAGCAGTCAGCCTCTGCTTCTGCGGTAGGAAATGAAGACATCGAAGAAGTCCCCTTTGTCCCGGGTAGATGTGTGTGTGTACGTGTTTACTTTCCCTCCATTTAAAGGATTTCTTCAAATTTGATTTGTTCCAGAGCTAACTCGCTTATCCTTTCAGAATCAGTGCACACATTTCTGTAGCAGAGTGTTCACTGGGGAAAGCTTTGATTATATTTGAACATGAGTGCTGACTTGTCCTAGACTGCACATGGGTGACTAATCCTTGATGAGCTCAGTGCTCTCTGGAGGGAGCACCAATGTTTGAACAATTTTAGTTGTGCCCATGATTGCATTAAAAGTCCTCGACTCTTCCACCTTCCCCACCACACTGGTTGCTTGGGGACGCATATCCCTTTGGCTTCTGCGATCTGTTTTGCAGGCCTGCTACTTGTTCAAATTTATTCCAAGTTTAAGTCTGATACTTGGGAAAAAACCCTGGAGTCTGCTTCTCCTCACGCCAGCCTTTCCCACTGAATATGAAAAATGGCTGCACTAGTGTAGCTGTACAGATGCTAGCCAGGGAACCTGGTGGCATGTCCACTGCCATAACCAGGTAAACATGTTGCCTGCCATCAGCATCCAGAAAATAAAGGATTGCTCCATCACCAATGGAAGAGCAGTATGAGGCTCTATGTTGAGCCTATGTCATTCCACTTCCACATGGATATGAGTTGGATCGGGAGCTGATGATGTGTAAAACTCGAGGAGGAGAGGTAAAATATGGTGCGTGTCAGTTCTGAATTGGCTCTTTTCAATGCAGAGGTCTTAATGACTGTGCTGGCCCTCCTATAACCGTACAGTTGTAATAGTTGGCTTACTGGTACACGTACGTCAGGGCGATGCAAGGCCTGAAAAGCACGGAAATTCGCTGTGGTGTTTCTGTTTCTAAAGCAGGAGAACACAACTGTTGCAAAAGCAGTGGATCTGGGCTACAATACACCTTTCTTGTTAGTGGTATTGACTGATGCAGTCTCTTTGCTGGTTCCCCATCAGTTCTTGTAGGGCGTTCTGACTTCTGGACGGGACCCATGTCCTCCCAGGTGGGATGGGTAGAAGTGAGTTAGGAACTTTTAGCATGGTGCTCTGAACTAATCCTTCCCTGGCCTCTGGACTGCTGTGCTTCCCGGTGATGAAAACCACATCCATCATTTACTGGCCTGAAAAAGAAAGCGGAGATGTTTTCCCAAAAGCTTGGATCTGAGTCAGCAGAAATGAGAAAGAACAGTCTTTTGAACTTAAGCTATGATAAATTGTGATTTAGACAGCTAGAGATTTTCATGCTCATCTAAGATGACAGATAGCCAGGTACTGCAAAAATAGGAAGAGTTAATGAAGATACTTCTTTCTCTGAGTGTCGTTCACCCTTCCTGTAAGCCTCAGCCTTTCCAGCCCGTAGGGAAATTTGACAGTGCTTCCTCCCCTCCTAATTTCTTGCCCTAGAACTCAGGAAACTGGCCAGTCTTGGTACTGCCTTCTGGTAAATGCTTACAATTTGCACTCACCACATGTGTTGAATATACAGATTCGTTAACATACTTGAGCAAGATTCTTGTGTAATTATGCAAGCACAGACACAAAATGGCTGACCCTCAGTGATGCTGCCTGCACTGGGTAAGTGCACATGTACCTCTGCATATATATATATATTTTAACATTTTTCTTTTAGGTGTTAGAACATGATAGCGCTTACTTAATTTATTACGTGTTTTTGTAGACTTGGTCCTTTGTGTACATGGCTGCTTTCCATAACTAGATACTGCATTCAGATTCATATCCTTTATCTGGCACGCTGATTGTCACTTTGATAATGCTTTGGTTTTTAATGGGCAGTGGCCATGAACTGAGACCCAGAAAGACAAAATCATTTGCAAAGAGTCTCATAATGTTATGCAATAACCACAAAGAGCATCAACATTTACTTTGCGTGTTTTCTAAGGGCTTATAGCAAAGCAGGCTGAAATTTAATGAAAAGATCAAAGTGACTAGACTTGGCTTTGGTTCAAACTCTAATACAATTCATTTCTTACTGACTTTTGTTTGATATCAGAAAGTATTAAGGCACTTACCCTTATGATTTTAAGAGGCCTAATTTTAGAGGATCGAGGGGATCAGAAGAGTTAACTTCTGTTCCAGAGCAGCTGACTGAATTATACATCTGTGTTTTCTAAACTATCATAGGGAAAGCATATTTACTTTACCAATCTTGCAAAAAGGATAAAAAGTGGAGGTAGTGCCAAATCTGCAAAGAAAATGTCATATGAAAGAGGATTTCATGCTTACTTTGGTATCAACTATTGCACTGTTCTTTAACTGAACCTGACTTCCTAGGTTTTTTGCTATAGAATCACTATGGCTTTTCCCAGATTTTCTGGTTATTAAAATTCAGCCCTCCAACTCCAGAGCTCCCTTTCCTAATGTTATTTTATCCTAGCTAGAGGAAAGTGGTTTAAGCGATAGATACATTTTTAATGGACAAAACCTTCCTACTATTAAAAATTTAAAGAATATTATACTGCTTCTGGACTTAGAAACCTCAGGTTGGAGAAGAAAAGGATGCTGTTGCTTTTTCTTATTTGTTTTATTTCACCTTTTGAATAATGTTCCGGCTCCCCAAGAACACTACGGTATTACTGTGCCTGTGCTCTTGGACCTTACGTTCCCATCCCACAGGGATTTTGCACATTTTGTTCATCTGCAATAAGCCAGCACGAAAAAACTAAACTCTGGATGTAGAAATATACTTTCCCTCAGTCTTCTGGAATTCCAGAGCAGTCACCTGGCATATTCCCAGTTTCGGGACTTGTTTTCGAGATAGTCACTTGTTGCGTCATTGTAGTGAAAACTTTATCAATATGTGAATGAGCTCAGAGGGTAGATTATGAATGGTTGTTTTCAATTCGTTCATCTCATGGGTTTTGATGTTTATCTTTGCGATGGTATAGCGATACAACACAAACCTTAGCTTAAGTTAGGCAGTTTGTTCTGCTTGGGTTCTCCCTGTTTCAGCTTCTCAGTCCTTGCTGCTTAGTGATGTTCCTTTCTTCTCTACTGGCTGGAGCTGGCTGGATTCACAAGCTTAATATTGCAGTAATTACTCTGGAATTCATTATACGATGTTTAGTATCAGACCTTGGCTACTTAAAGAGAAGAGCAGCGAGTTTCCAGGCAGGGATCAGGTTCTGACAACTGCTTGCAGAAGGATTTAGCAAGGTTACACCTGTTTATCCGCTGCGCGCTGGCCTTTTTTTCTTTCCCTTGCTGCCATTTTCCCACGTCTTCAGTGATTCACAGCCTCCTACACTGCAGTCCACTGGGACTGCCAGAGATGACTTTGTTATTAGATGATGTTTCTTGGATGACCCAAGTTTTCCTTGTAATCTGACTCCATCAAGCGGATGGTGTTAGGCCTTTGGGACTTTTGGGAACGGCTTGCATTGCACACACTTAAGGGAACCTTGTTCGAAGTGACCTAAAACCTCAAAAGTCTCAAAGCAATCACCAGTTTTCAGTTCTGGGCCCCAAAACATGAGTTACTGGAGTGCCCGAGCTCTTTTGAGCGAGTCCGCTTGCTCTGTGCTCAGCTCTCCTCGCCTCTCCTCCAGTCCGAAGCTCCTCTGTGCGAGCAGGGTCACGATCCCGCGTGGATGTGGGCACCCGTGCCAAATGGGTGTCTGTACTGCCCCGACGCTTCCACTGTTGTGCCTTTCTCTTGTATCTGTCTGCTTAGTCTGTGAGATTTCTCCATCACGCATTGAACTAAAAGCACAACCTGCTTATGAGACACCATTAAAAAGCCTCTACGGAATTCTGTTTGTCTCGGATGTGTGAAAGTCCACCTTCCTGACAGAGTGGTATGTTTCCATTTTCTGTTTATAAGAATGGTAACAAATCACAAAATATAACAAGATTACTTCTGCACACTGTATACACTCTTTGCAGACCACCCCCCCCCCCCCCAAAAAAAAAAATAGAGGCAATTACAAAAAGGAATTAGAAAAACAAATGCTACTGTGTGTTTTCTGCTGCTGGCTTGTTAGAACTCCCATTTCTTCCGCATGCTTTGCAGCACTGAGAAATACAAACACAGCTAGTCTCGTCCTTTTCTAGAATTGCTTAGACAGTGTATCCCTCCGGTACTCAAATTCCTTGCCGGAGTTGCCAAGTGGCGAATCTCACTAGTGAATGGACATTCATTCACTTGAAACTGCATTGGCATTGCAAAACTGTTTCCTATAGGTCACTGGTTTGCTGTCATTCCGGTGATTAGCGTTGTTATTAATCATTTATTTTTGCTGTTGATCTGAGCCACACTTTAGTCTGTGAAGAAGGGTGCAGAGGATATTCAATATAAATCTGAACTGTGCGATTTGCGCTTAAGGTACATGTCGTAAAGATGCCAGGGAATTAATTCCCTCGCTGCTTCTGCCACAAATGGGATTTAATGCGAGCTGATGAAACTTCAGCTGATGTTCAGTGTTTTATTGTGTGTCAGGCAATCCCGGAAACTTTCTCCATGAGGGCTGTGCATGCTGTTGACTGATGAAATATTTCACCCACTTCAACAGTGGGAGGTTGTTTAATTAAAGAGAATAGGTAGCACGTACTATATCAAACACTTTAATTCTGAAAACTTGGAAATGAGAATTAATAGATTCATGCAGAAGCATGCTTACAGGGGATTAATGACTTTTGTTAAGCTGGTAATCATTCATTTCCATTTGAATACATTGCTCTGAGAATACACTTGGGATCTAAAAAATTAAAAAATGGGGATGTGGGCTTGAGGGTGGGAAGGCCAGGACGAAAATGTGTTTGTTTCCCTCCAGTGGCACAGAATTAAAACCCCTTGGCTGATGCTTCAGGTAACTAACTGTGATTGTGGTTTCAGCCCTGGACATGGTCCTGCAGCTTTCTGCTCAGTTCTCAAGCATGCTGTAATACCGAGGATAGGGCTTAAAGCGAGCAGTAAAAATAAAGGTGTGAAGCGTTAGGACAAGCCCTATTTCATGCCAGTGGTTGGGCAGAAACGCAGTGAAGGTTTGCATGATGTTCCCATGGGCTTCAGTGTCATCCAGCTCTCGCTGACATCCAGAGTCCTCCCACAGGCTCGGAGACTTGGATTGGATCTAGTTTACCTGGATTACCAGCACAACCTCTTTTCTTGTGCCTTGCTTCATCCAGGATAAAAGAAACTGCCTCCCAGTTCTAGGACTGGGGTTTAAAACAAATGGGCTAGTAGTAGGAGATGTAAGCAAGCCCTTTTTAAGGAGGTGCCCTGTAGAATGGTATTTGAAGAAAAACTGAGCGTGGGATAGAACAAGAGAAAGCCGAGGTAGCCGAGTGTGGGGGTTTGATGCGGTAAGAAGGATGGCGGGTGACAGGGAAGATCCGGAGGAGGGATGAGTCTCCACTGATACTCACACAGAGAGGGAAGAGCATTAACTCAGATCTATTGATTGGCATCGGTACAAAAGTAATACTTTTCCCTTAAGCACAACTGTGCTGTCACAGCTGTTGGCTTACTAATGTCTCCTCCCAACACAAGACATTACCTTAATGCAGAGAGGTTGCCGTAAGCTGCAGGCATAACTGAGGCCGTGCCATATTCTCAACCACAGTTATGCACGTATTTTTTTTCTAGTGTATTTTTACATCTGTATTTTTTTTTCTCCTGAATGCTTCTGTTGATATTCAGACTTCCTCAATAGTTATGGCTCACATTAAATGGTAGGAAGAGGGAAGAGTAAAAACCTCCATGATCGTGATGGGAGACTCCTTTCCCCCACTCTCGCAAAATGGTTATCAGCAACAATCGAAATCAACATGGGAGATAAGAGAAACACACACAAAAAAAGCACATGAGGGGTTAAAAAGACAATGTAAGTGGCTGTGGAACAACATCTTCCTCTCTCAAATAAAATGCTGTCATCCACTAACAATCTATCTCAGTCCTCATTAAAGTTAGTGGGAGCCTTTCCATTAACTTAAAAGGATATTGGATCAGCCCCAGATCCTACGTGCTGGGTGTAACGGGCACAGTCTTTAAGCTCAGAGGTGAGCGGAAGGAATTTTATGACTGAAGAGTTTGCGTGAAATCCCAACCCTCTTGAATCCAATGGTGAAACTACCATTAACTTCATTAGCGCTGAGATTTTGCCACTAGGCTCAGCATGAGGTGAAATCAATGTGGTGAGAGACGGCGGGATGTTTGACAACAGAGATGCTAGCTATGTTTTATCCAAGGCTGGAATGCCTGAGCGTAAACTATTTTCGCTGTTAAAAGTTTCATGCTGCCATTTCAGTGGCAATAGGAGTGAATGGAGCCCGATCGCAGCTGCCTGTCTCGTACGGAGAGAAATTCTGGCGTGGCATCTGGCATGGGCTTTCCTTCCAAAAACGCTCCCTCGGGAGTTTTCCAGTTTATCCAGAGGTGGCTGTATCTAATATGCAGCGGATAAGTGGAATATAGTACCCTTCTATCCAGCAGCAGACACCATGCCCATAATCCGTACCTAGGTGGAAGAAAGCATAAAGCAAGAGTTAAAATAGAAATAAGGAGTTTGGAAGAAAAGAAGCTTCTAAGAAAGTAATGAGCTGTACCCATCCAGCTGTGTTATCTGCAGGGAAATGATGTATTTTTGAATTGGAAGGAGATGTGTATGTGTAAGAAGGAGGAAAAAATGATTGAAAACACATGTGAATGGAAAGGATTTTCACCAAACTCTCCCCCAATCTGAAAAGAAAGCTGTCCATTATAATAATTGCAATGTAAGCCCCAGAACTATGCTGCAATGTGAGGCCAGATCCCTCCCTGGAGGGCTTGCAGGCAGAGATGAATATAAAAAGAAGGCACAGGAGTTCAGGGGTAGGTCAATGCAATGATTTCAGTTTTTAAGCAACTAGTACAGGATTTTCTAGAAAGGGCTGAAAATCTATTTCCCTTAAGCGGTTGGAGTTGAACTGTGAAAGCCAAGGGCTCTTAAAACCCCAGCTGCTTTCAAAAATGTTTGTGGTTATCGATATCTAATCCTGTCCTGCTTCCCAACCTTGGGCTGCCTTTGAAGTATCGCTACCGAGAGCTGTTCTGCCCTCCTCCTCTGCCCCAGCCTGCTCCCTAAGCAGGCTCCAAAATGGAAGAAGGGTGAATCACATGCTTACAACAAACCTTTTATTTCTACGTGTTGTTGACCAGTATTAGCAGTACCTTCCTCAAAAGAGCTGGGGATGATAACAAGGTGACGCTTAATTGAGATCCCTCAAATAAGAAGCCACTGGCTTTACGCTCCCTCCCAAAGACCTTTGTCCTTGGGGAGAGCACGTAGACCCAGATGCT
The DNA here is from genome assembly GCF_900496995.4 of Aquila chrysaetos chrysaetos. Taxonomy (NCBI): domain Eukaryota; kingdom Metazoa; phylum Chordata; class Aves; order Accipitriformes; family Accipitridae; genus Aquila; species Aquila chrysaetos. The sequence goes on along the minus strand of NC_044026.1, from coordinate 4,879,099 downwards.
CCATTGTAGTGCCTGGGCTTAGATGGGCTGCCAGTGAGTCTGACTTCTCCTGGGGTTAAATGGTTCATCCCTTCAAATACTATTTTACCGGTAATGCCAGTGGGTCATTCATGCAGAGAATCATTAAAAGGGGAACACTTTTTCCTCTCTCCTTCTTTGTGTGGTAACGCTAAGTGTGGTCCCCTGCGGCCCCCCCCAAATCCATTTCTCTTTCTGGAGCATCCGGAGTGCATGACTTCATCTGCTTGATTATCTCGAGCCTTGGGAACGCTGGCTTTGTCTCCGAAACCACCAGAATGTGCTGAGCAAACACCGCTCCTAGTCAGGCTGCATCAGGGCCGGCGGTTAAAGCCTCCTATGCAAGAAAACTTCCTAGGAGCTGCTTTTCGATGAGATCATCTTTAATGATATGGGGTTGTCTTATTTGGTGAACTGGATTGAACACGAGGGCAGCATTACGGCCAAATAAAAGAGCTGTTGTTTCCGAATGTTTTTGTAGCTTTCTAGGATTGCGTTTTTGCACAAAAGTGGGCATTCATTCTTCGTTACGTTGCAGTTTCATCTTTCATACTGACAGCGTGTCTTCTGTCATTAGAAGCGGTTCCAGTAAATTCTGCGACGGAGTTTTAAAACGTTATTGGGGAGGAAGTGTTTTTTCTCCGAGAGGGATGAGGAGCTGCATATCTGATGATGCAAACTTCTCCTTAAGCAGATCTACGTTGTTCACTCAAGTCTGGCTGGCTATAGACTGTTGCTGTTCTTGTGCATCGAGCAGCTAGAGTAAGCTGAAGTAGTGGAAAGGGAAGGATTGCTAACAGGCATTTAATGGTGCCCAGTCCACGAAAACTCCTGGGATGTGAGTGCAGGAGCTCTCCGTGCAACATCTCCAGCTTGTTGAAGGGGATATTTGCTGCCACAGCTGTTCTGACGTGCTGTCTGCTGAAAGAAACAACAGGAAATTAGGATGGGTTAGGTATTACTGGGATACTAAGGAGAGGTATTATGTTTCTGATAATATCTAGGCTATGCAAATGCAATCTTTACGGTCTGCAAATATCTCTTCCTGCACCTCCACAAGGAAGAGAAGTTTTTACACCTTGCTCAAAACTTCACAGAAGGTCAAGCTGCAGCGTTACGTTGTCAGAAGTGATCCAACAGAGAGGGGGGGTGGTGTGTGGAAAAAAACACAGATAACCTGTGTACCCTGACCCCCAGCCTGCGAGAGGGAGGCACATATTAACATCTTGAATTTCCTCCTTAAATATTCCAGAAGCGTGGGCCTGCCACTGTTTGTACACGGCAGAGGCAAATAATGCAGATGGCAATTACAGCTGCTGTTCAAATCTTAGTCAAGCATGTGCTTATTAGTCTGAACAGTGTCAAGGTCCCAGGTTTCTCCCTGTCAGGCAGTCCAACCCCTGCAGGTTTAGGAGCTGCCAGTGCATGGGAGGACATTTGCTGGTTTCTGTCGCTGTTCTTGTGATGTGTGTGAAGTTGCGCGTTACCCTGGTGTTACGGTGATTGCTTCCAGCACGGCTTTTTGGGGGGAATAAATCAGTCTGGTCAAATTAGGAAGTGATCCAAGGTCTTGCTCGTAACCCACGTTAAGTAGAACAAAGCTTTTACTTTATCCTAATTTAGAAGAGGTATAACTCTCCTTGGCATGAAGCCCTCTATACTCCCTCCTAGTCCAATAGGCAAGCGTCAAAGAAGTTGTTATAGCTCAGCCAGAAATGCTTAAACCTGTTCTAGAAGAGAAGTTATTCTCATAGAGCTGAGAGGATGAACTCGTCCCGAGCTGAAACCAGCTTCCAGGATATTTTCAGGTGGAAGCTTTGAATGTTCAGCCTAGAGAGTGGCTGGGTTTTGGTGGTTTCTGTTGGGATTGGTGTTCAAGCCAGTGCTAATGCACGAGTTTTGCATGGCCTAGCAAATGGAAGATGTAGCTCTATCACAGAAGATGAAATTCAAGTATTTTCCATTGAGACAGCAGCTAGAGAAGGTTACACAGGACAGCTGCTGCCTCTGAACATTTTAGAATCATTAAATCCAAGAAATTCGTATCTGAGAATTTTTCAAGAGCTGGAGAGAGGAGCTCTGTTGACCTCTATATGTTGCTTTTTAGTCAGTAAGTGGAAAAAAGCATATTGTTAACATGCTCTGAAAATGGAGTGCTGGTGGTAAGTATAGGTCTGTCAGCTTGACATTGGTCCAAGGCAAAATAATGGAACAACTGAACAGGACTCCTTTAATAACAAATTAAGGGAGGGCTACCTCGTTAATGTCTATCTACCTGAGCCTAAGGAAAACGGACCTTGTCAAATCAGCTTGATGTATTTTACTTTACCAAGATTACAAACTTGCCTGATAAAAGGTGCGGTAGTCTTCTGAGCGGGCCTCCTTCACATCTTGGTCCAGAGACAAAATGAGCAATGTCCAACAGAAAATGGTTTTGACGCTGACAGACCTCCAAATGGAGATGGATGGAGGGAATCATCGCTGAGCCGGTGTGTGCATAGAGGGGTTCCTCGGGGATCGTTTGCTGGCCTTTCGCTATTTAACACTTGTATCAGTAGCTTGCTAGAAAACATATAATCATTACTGATAATGTTTGCAGATGTGCGTGCAGACTGGAGACTGCTGAGGTGATGAATAAGTCAGCTCACTGGCAGAGCCACCTGCATTATTTGATAAACTGGGAGAATGTCAGAAGCGCTCATTTCTTATTTGCCCAGTACAGGGGCTTGTATTTAGAGCTCAGGACAGCAGGTCTTGCGGGGGCCCGGGGTGTCGGTCCTGCGGAGCCGCGACTGAGAGGCCCCGACGGATGGAAAAGGGAGTTTAAATCCTGATGCTCTGCCAGGGTGCGGGGTTTGATGAGGCACCGTTGTGGATGTGGAAGGAAACATCAGAAAACTAATCTCGGTATTGGTAAAAGGAAGCGGGTTGTTTACAAAGGCACTGTACGTTGGATAAAGTCCACTTTTGTGCAGAGGGCTAGCACAGATGATACAAAGGCTTAGAATGAGATTTTCATCTCGGGCTGCCTTTCAGCGCAGCGATGGAGTTTACCCTTTGAGCCTCTGTATGTAATTGTGCTACATAAGGATTTAAATTCTGTATTTACTGTTTTCCTGGCAAACATTTAGGTAAATGTTGCATTAAGTAGACATTTATTTTTAATAACATTGACATTTATCTTGCTTTTCTCCTGACATTTTTAGCATCTTCACAGATATCTGCATAGCTATTTCTGTTCTAAAATTTGCACTAATTAATTGCTTTTCTGTGTATTTATGGGAGCAGCTATCAGCAAAGAGAAAGGGAGGCACTGCAGTTACACATCGTTTGATTAAAGATAAATTGAAATAATTAAAGATGTGGTATTTAACGTAGGAGCTTTAGGGCTGAAAACCAACATCCTGATACCTGCTGAGAAATACCTTACTCCACAAATAATCTCTGTTCTAGTAACTTCTGCCCTGACTAAGGCTAGCATTGGAATGTGGCCCACAGTAATTACTGTTTTGAGACAAAGGGGACGCTTTCTCTTCACCCAGAAATAAATCACTTTGATTGCTCTTCTCCTATGGCAGAGCACTGCATGTATAATTTAAGATGTACAACGCAGCAGTGGAGCCTTTTAGAACTGGATCATCCCAGCAGTCAGCAGCGAGAAAGCTAATGCAAGTGATGGGTGAGCAGATAAACGCCAACAATTTCGGGAGCTGGCTCATGTCAGGGATGCTCCACGGTACTTGCGCAGCTGAGACCGCCGTACATCTTTCAGGCACCGGTATCGATCCTTCCAGAGGTGAGACCCAGCTTGCCCAGGTGTGGCTGAGCTGCAGGAACGTCTCCGGATTGCTCTTTGGGGGATTGCCTGAGCGCTGAGCGGAGCTGCAGTCGTGTCGAGCAAACCAGTCCGTCGTGTCAAGTGCTAATAACGGGAATTAAGTCATTCTGTGAGCACGTATTGGAAGTATAAACAAGCGTAATTAGTTCGGTGTCTCTTAACAGGCCGGTATGTGATGACTCTGGAGAGCTTTGGAAAAGCTTTTGGAGAGAGAGGCAAGGGAGAGCATCCCCTTGGAGAGCGTATTTGCTGGAAGCACGGGGCTTTCTCGTAGCCGTGCGTGGAGCCGCTCCATGCGCAGCTGGCGGTGGCCCCACGAATGCGGGGTGGGTTGTTGAGTTATTACCCAGCCGCTTGGGAAGCGTTTCTAAAACCAGGTCTTTTTTATTACTTGGCGAGCACTCAAAACATACAGTCTAAGGCAGAAATTGCTGATGTGCTTGTATGAATTTCCTTTCGATGGTTGTCTCTTCCTTCTTTAGTCTGGGGTCTGAGATACTTTGGGAAGTCTGGGATCTTCCTCCCTCTCTTCCCTGACTCCAGCTCCCCCCCAGGCTGCACAGTCAGCCTCAGTCTCTCTGTCTCTCATCCTGCTCTGAAGTCTTTAAACCTTTAACCAACACCGCAGCTAAACAGCCCTTTCTCACGGTGCTGCGAAATCACGTCTCGCTCTGCGCGCCCCGAGTTCCAGAACCGGAGGCATGGCAAGAACCGGAGGAACCGGCAGCCACCCGCTTCTTCCAGGGCTTTCCACCCGAGCGGGCGCTTGTCGGCACTCGGTGTCGTCCCTGCTCTGGCTGCGGGGAGAGGAGGACAGTGAGCGCCGAGGTTCTGGTGTCACGGAGCATCTGGTGAGGTGGCATCAGCCAAAGTTGGTGAACCTGGGCTTGATACCGTGTTTTCTCTTCTGGCTCAGCTGAAGGGCTGACTTGGGAAGTTTAGGGAAACGCGTTAAGTAGGCACCCAGCACTTGCCACAGACAAGATTGCTTCGTTGTCTCCCCTGTGTTCGTTTGGAAAAGCAAATATATGTATGTAGTTTGCATGTCTGATGCAACTAGAAGAGCCAGAAAAAGACCAAAAAAGCAGGTGGTTCTGTTTCATTTCTGGAGCCATTCTACTTCTGTGTAAAATCAGCATTGTGATTGAGGCATTCTTATTATAATTTTGCAGATACGTGTTTGTAAGGTGAGGCATTGCCATGTGGCATTCTTACACCACCACCACCCCTTTATTTCCTTCTTCATAAAATTGTATGCTTTCAGCTCTGAAGTAAATTAAAGTTTTGGATTGACAGGTCCAGACGTAGATGCTGTCTGTTCATAAAGCAGGCACTGTACAGTAGCAGAATTAAACTGCCAGTTTAATTTCACTTGAGCACCTCTGATCTGATCCGAAGAAACCTTCATGCCAGCGGAGAAAGTTAGCAATTGTGTTTGCAGTATGAGCATGAACTTTTATGATGCAGAAGTTATGCAGCTGACCGAAGTGAACCGACTGGTGGTATTGCTGCTCTTCCATCCCTGTCCTCACTTACTGGTTATAAACCCCTGCCTCTTTACCCCCGTTCAAAGCAGGTTTCCTGCTTTCTGGATCTGCTGGGCTTCAGTAACATGTTTGCTGAGAAAAATTCCTGTTGCCTAATCTTAAACCTTATGCATTTTTATGCATTTTCTTGTTATTTGCATTTTAAAAAAAAGGGGGGGGGGTAAGCTTGGATCCTAACAGAGAGGCTATTTAAGCGGTGAGTGCAACTTGGAGGCTAAACCAAACCTTTCCCTTTTGAATCACTCCATGGGTGGTGCTGCTTCTGTACAAGTACAAGGTGTCCTTAGTATGTTTGTAATTCAGAATTATTTCCAGCAATATGAGTGCAGATGGAGCCAATAATTGGTGCTTATTTCTAGGCTCTTTCTATCTTCTCATGGGGGGAAAAAGTCTTTCTGATGCCCTTTTGAAGCTGAGCATGATGCAAAAATCAGGCAGACCTTTCATCTTCCTCTCTCCTGATGCTCACCATCTTCTCTGTTGAAACACGGGGACAGTGGCATGTGTGTAGCGTATGGATCGAGACTCCTGCGCGGAGACAGTCCACAGCCATCCCTTCTGTGCAGGACCCCGAGAAGGGGCTCATCCCAGCCCCAGCCTGCGGAAGGAGCAGTTTCCACGCGGGTCTGTGCCCGGCCCTACCGCAGGGCTGGATCCCCATCTCACACCAGTCCCAGACGGGAGCTGGTGCGGGCTCTGCCCCTTCCACGGGGACAACGTGCAGTGCCGGGACGAACAGCCCTCGCCCGCGCCTGTTGCTATCAAAACCCCAGGGAGGTTTCTTTTCCAGAAGCCTAATGCGAGGTGTTTTCAATCTTTTCTAATTGAGTTTTACTCCGAAACTAAATGCCATTTGAAAATCAATGTTCCTCTGTACGCGGCTCTTCTCGCTCAGCTCTTTCACAATGATGGAGGCATGGAGCTGAATTACAAGCCCTGCAACAGCTGGGTAACAACTGGCAACAAGGCATATTCGCAGGGGGCCAAAACTTGGTCTAGCCTAGGGTGGGTAGGGAAAACCATCTCCTGTAAGGAAATCTGGCAGCTCAAACAGACCGGCACGGTTTCTCTGCCCCCCATCCCGACCGCGGTTAGGCACCGGGCCAGCACGCCGGTGGGACTCTCTCCGCACCCATCCTCTCTCTGCCAGGCACAATCTGTCCCTCCGTGTCGGCCGCTGGAAATGCACGTAGGGGTTATTGAACAAAGGTCTGCCTGTGCAGCTGGTGAAGTGAGAAGCGCTTGCTCTCGGATGGAAACGACAACGGCTTTTTTTTTTTTTTTTTTTTTAAACCAAATCCTTTATTTAAGTAGGTTAGATGGTAACTGTGCACTGTCTTCAGTGTCATTTAAAACCAAATTAATGGAGTGCACTTGTAAGCCAAGGCATAGGGAGGCAAGTAAATCCTTCCCAAGTCTCAGGGGAGTTGCTTTTTCCCTGCAGCATGTGAGAAGGACTCACGTGTGCTTAAAATGTCATGTATCAGTTACAGAGCCCACGCTGCTGTTCAGATGACACCGCTGGTAAGCACACAGTTTTCTTCCCTCTCATCATCATCCCCCATTTTATTTTAATAGGAACCGGGCTACACCAGCAGCATAACAATTGGTTTCACAGGGGTTTCTCCTCATCTGAGGATGATTAGAAAAAAGCTGGGGTTGGATTGACACATGGGAAATCACTAGACTGAGGCTGGAGTGCATAGAGAGTCTGGCCTAACCCATCTGCATTCAAAGCTAATGCTACTCTTGCTTTTTAGGATTAATATCTGGCAGAAATTCAGGCTGGGTGCAGCAATGCAGCTGGAGGGGCAGGGAGAGGTTTGCTGCTCCGTTAGGCACCATCGGCGGCTGTCGGGTCGCTGGAGAAGCCGGCGAGTTGCTCCAGATAACCGCCTGGGTGGGGGATTTTTGAGTAACTGCTGCTGGGATTGCCCTCAACCCAAAAGCCTGTTGAAGTCAGTGGTAGTCTGCTGAACAGTGATTTCTGCTCGTTGGCATAAAGTCTAAAAGTCTGGACAGAAAAAGCTATCTGTTTCCAGTTCTCCTTGAGCAGATGTTTCTGCCCAGGATAAGTCCCGTCTAGGGGTGGGGATGAATGGAAAATTAGTTACAGGGAGTTCCAAGGGAAGGCGAAAATAAAAGCAATTTCATTACAAAGTGTTTATGTTGCAGAAATAACTAAAGAGGTTTGAGCAATAGTGATTTTAGGATGTAAAATAGAGAAATGAAATATTTTATGCATGGAAAAGATTTTTGGTAGATTCTGAGTACTGGATTTTATGCTGGAGTAAATTTGTACCATTAGTTCTGTCCAGAAAAATGAGATTTTTGTAATGGAAACAGTAGCCAGACATTGTCTTGTAGAGATGCATGATGAAAGAGGGGCTTTCTCTCACCCTGCATTTACACCCAGAAAATTTTGGGTTTTCCTGTTAGTGCCTCGACCAAAACCCCAAACATTTTTAATGCATACTGTGAATGCTGCTTTGCACTCTACTGCACAGAGTAGGGGCAGCTGACTGAAATAGACTGATGGGGAAAGCATAAAAATTATTGTACAAAGAGAGATTGTTTAGATATCTTTATTTAGCAAGTGAAGTACGTTGCCAATAGGAAGGAGAAAAATGGAGACTCAGCTGTGTTTACAAAGGCAACAGAAATTTTCCTGATGTGAGGCCAAATTTGATATGAGCTATTAAGTTTGCTTGATTTTTGCAGGGCTAATTCTGAATAGGATTTGAATGTCATGTTTCTGAGCAAGGGCATAAACAACTTACTTTCAGTTCATGTTAGCTTTGCATCCATGCTTCTAAAAACTGATGCTTGGTCTGGTACTCTCAGACCTGTAACATGGCTGAGATTGCAGCAGGACCTGAAACGTGTTGTGCCCTGAGCACTCTATGCTTTTGGGAAGAGCTGGGACCCTTGTGGCACCAAAACAGGCTCTTGATTCTAGTGCCAAGTGCATTGTTTTGATCTTGTATTTTTTGTCCTACTCTTCTTCCATCCCGGCAAACGTTTCCCCTGTGGCCCTGATCCAACAAGCCGTTTAACTGCGTGCAGGTGCAAGCACGTGATGGGACCTACTAGCACGTCTCACTGTGTGCTAAACTGCATTTTCAATGAAAAACAAACTGCAAGACAGCCTCTGCCAGCCCCAGCCTTTGTTAGTGCCGAGTACGAACATCTTTCCGGAGCACCAAGCTCAGGGTGGCAAACCAGGAATCACCAAATTAGCTACAAGTCCCAGCATTGCTCTCTCTGACCTCCAAAGATGGGTACAGCTGCTGGGAATTACCTGCGGCACTTTGGCTTTATCCGTGAGAGCGGTTTTGCTGGGTGCTTGATGTGGCGGCTGGGCAGCACGGCAGGCTGTTCTGGGTCTCGTCGCTCCAGGAACGCAGTTGTCTGAGCACAGGTTGGCTGGTCACGCAAGGCCACCCGCAACACTTGCACCATCAGTGATCCACGTTGTGCAAGTTGTCGGTGGCGGGCGCAGGTGGTAGTGTCCTGGAGATTGCCATCCATGAGACGCTAGAGGAGGGTGAACGTTTTTCCACAGGGTTTCCTATAAATCACGTTTTTTCCTGTTACCTAGGCACGGCTGTTAGCTGGTGGCTTCGATACCTGCAAACCTATGTGAGATGTCAAATCTATTTCTGCCTCCATACTGCCTGAGATAAGTGCCAGGCATGAGTGCCAGTACATGAGCGTCCTTTCTCATCCCACTAGGCCACTCATGCTCCTGACCCATCGACCATTAGCTTGAGAGTCTTGCTCCTTGGCCCATTTACTGCTGCCGACGTAGGTGAGAAGTAGCTCTGAAGGGTCTCCTGTATCTCACGCCTGCTCTAATCGCTACCCTTTCCCCTTAACAGGAGCCCTTGGCCTTCTCTTTCCCTACTGATTCCTTTCTTCATAATTTCACCTTTCCTATTATGCCCCCGTTTCTCCTTAATCCAGTTTTTCTGCCAGGAAGAATTTTTTCAACTTCAAATGCTTTTTTTTTGATTCCTTGCTGTACTCAAATTGCAGCACCTCAAAGTGAGCCCTGCCCCTCCCCATCACCTTCTTAGCAGAGCCAGGTTGTAAGAGTGTACCATTACTTTACTTCCTTCCACTCCGTTGTTGAAGAACACATTTAGTAGGTATTGTTCAGGTTTTGGGGCTAGTGAACCCTCCCACTGATTCTGTTGAGCAAAAGAGAAAAATTGAAGGCTAGAAATTTTCTTGACCTGCCCAAGCATGTGTCCTGGGACCCATTTGGCTGAAACTCTTGCATGTATGACTGCCCACTGAAGAGCTCGGTTGTTGTGGCAATACCGTGTTGAATTGGCCATGTCCCAGGAGGGACTTACTTGATGCTACTTAAGTGGAAATGTCAACAAGCTTGCAAGTATGAAGTTATGACCAGAATCTGCTCATAAGCAAGGACTGGTAGACTTCTATCCACCTTAAGAAAATGATGGATTTGTCTGAGTATCATATCTTCTGGTTTGCACAGCCAAGAAGCATCAGTCCCATGGAGTTATTTATGGTGTCTACCTCACATCAATGATATTTTCCTCCTTTGGAGCACTGTGAGCAATCATTGGGTACAGCCAAGTTTGTGAGATTTGGGTGGGAGTTTTATTTCAAAAGACTTCTACATAACATCTAAATAAGGTTTGATTTGAACCCTGAGGAGGAAAATACAACAAATGGACATAATCCAATTCCCACTGACTTAGAGAGAAAAACATCTACTGACATCCCTTGACAAATGGACTTGACTGAGGCTTAACCAAGGACACTAAGCCATGGGCCCAGATGAAGAAGTTCCCAGAGAAGTCTTTTTGCAGCCTGTCCTTTCCTTTGGCAGCCCCAAGCTCATGGCAGCTCTAAGCTTTGTTCCTCTCCCAACCCAAACCCTAACCCTAGGCATGGGCTAAGCCCTTTTACAGGGACCACAAGCTATAGCAGAAATCAAGAAGCTATCAGGGAGAAATATTTTTGCAGCCTCCCTTTTCAGCCACAACCCGGCTGGAGTTTGAGGATTTTCCCTCTCCTAACCCTAACCCTAAACACTGGCCTTGGCTGGACTATCACCAAGCAGCACAAGCCACACCAATGATGAAGTTTTCAGAGGCAAAATCCTAATGAAGCCAGTCCCTCCTTTTGAGGGAGTTCCTTGGCAGCTCCACATCATGTGGGGCTCTAGGCTTCGACATTGTCCCGAACCTAACCCTAAACCCTGTGTGTGAGCTGAGCATTTGCCAAAGAGACCAAGCCATGGCCAAGATAAAGAAGTTGTGAGGGGAGAAAGCTCTTTGCAGCCTCTCCTTTCCTTTGGCAGTGCAGTAACAACCCCATGCCAGCTGCAGCTATAGGACCTGTAAGTGTCCTCGCTGTAACCCTAAACTGAGGTGTGGGCTGCTCTGTAGATAAGAACACTTAGCCATGGCTGAGATGAAAAATTTAGCGTGGGGGTAAGTTTTTTGCTGTTCGTTCCAGCCTTTTCCAAACCCTTTGCAGACTTGTGCCAGCTGGAGCTCTAGGCTTTGTCCCTCTTCCATCTCTAGCCCTAAAGCCTGAGCACAGCTGATCCTTTGCCAGGCACCCAAAGCGATGGTCGAGATGAAAAAGCGATCAGAGGAGAAATCTTTCTGTGGCCCGCACTCCCCTTCAGAAGCCCCTGACCAGTGCCATCCTAACTGGAGCTTTAGGCTTTGCCCCTTTCCCAATGCTAAACCCAACTCTAACACCATGCATGGGATGAACCCTTTGCCGAGGACCCAAAGACCAAATCAAGCAGTTGCCAAAGGAATGATCTTTTAGGAGACTGCTACTTCTCTTGGCAGCCTGTAGGAAACGCAACATCAACTGAAGCTTCAGGGCTTCTTTCCCTCCTAAAGCAAAATCCTGACCTTGAGTTAACTATAGCTAAGGACAACCAGCCATGGTCCCGGTGAAGATGTCAGAGGAACAATCTTTCAGGTAACCCATACCTTAACCCTAAGTGTGGAATGAGCCCTGGGCCAAGACCCCCACCCACCATTTAAATAAAAATGTTGTTGGGGAGAACTATTTTTGCTGCCTCCTCCTTACTTTGGAAGCCCCTTGGCAGCCCCATGCTAAGCGGAGCTCCTCTCCCAACTCTTTCCCTGTTTCTGTCCCAACCCTAACCCTACCCCAGACTCTTACCTTAGCTCATTTACAGCCAAAGGCCTGCAGCCATGGCCCAGAGGAAAAAGTTGTCAGGGGATACATTTTTTTTCAGCCTACACATTGCTTTGGCAGTCTAATGCCAACTGGAGCTTTAGGCTTTGTCCCGTTCCCAACCATTAATGTTACTGTAACCTGAATTTTAACTTTAACCCTATCCCTAAACCAGACTATTCAAGGGATAACTGGGCTGTTCCAGTGCTGAGATGTTGACAATCTCTAGCCTTCCTTCTAGCTGTAGTGACTCACTTTTACTCTCTAAGGCCTGTGTTCCTTTTGACTCTTTTTTTAGTGCCACAGCTAGGCACAGCACAATTAAAGATTATTAACAGTGCCATGTGTTGCTAGTGTTCTTGTGAGCACTGTTAAGGGTTCTTCCTCTCTAATTAAAAAAAAAAAAAATCCTCTGCCAAGTAGCACTGTTGTATCTGTGATTAATTAGGGGGGGGATGGAAGACCAGATTACGTCCTTGTGAAATGGGTGCATTTGTCCACTAACCTACATGGACTGGGACGGCGGTGTGATGAAGTGGTGATAATATGGACTCTGGTCACCAAGTATCTTCCTGCCTGTTCTGGTGCAGATGAAGCACCGTTCCTCCCCTCCCAAAGACTCTCCCCTGGCACCCAGCTGGGCAGAACAGAAGGATCAAACCGGTTCCTTGTTCTTTTGCATCCAGCTCTTGCTGTTCCTGCCAACGGAGTTGAGAGGAAGACCGTGTGTTTATTTTCAGGTAGTGTCTCCCACCCGTCAGCTGGAGCAAGCCATGGATCCCCACCATCTGAATCCTGCAAGCAATTTCCCTTTCCTCCTCTTCAACTTTGTGCGCCCATGCTGGAAAGTAACTTCGTAATAATAATAATAAAATAAAAGGCTTCCCATATTAGGAGAGATTATTTTCTGTAGCTCCTGGTACAACGTATTCCAGTATTCTTGAGTCACAGGAGTCCAACTGGGGTGTCTAGATCTCCTCTGTTGTGCTTTAATGCTGGGAAGTCTGGGGCATCCACCCCCAGGGCACGTACAGAAACCTCAGCACCCATCTGCCCCAGAACTATAGCCACCGTGTCCACATGGGAGAGCTCACAGCATGGGACACTAGCGGGTCATTCTTACACACACCAAAATCACCCCCGTGCCCATAGGTAACTGGGTTGTGGAGGAGTTTGGGCCTTTTTGAGGTGGAGCGTGCTGGTAGGCAGGTACTGTCAGCCCCAGCAGGTCTGCTTAGGAGTTGTCATCCCTGCCAGCTCGTGAGACTTCTGCTTTCCTCCACGCTGTCCTCTGCAACCAGAGAGCTCCTCTCCCATGCAAGCAAATCACAAAATCTTATGCTGCAAGCATAATATGCAAGCAATGTCATAAATTCCCAGGCTCAAGCTCTGGGGTCGTGAGGGGATACCTATCCTCCTGAATAAAAAGACCCAGGGAGATGGTGTTGGGCAGTCAGATGGAGAAAGCAAGCAGTAAGAGAAATATTTTCCATCAGGAAAAAGAACGAGCCATGCGCCTGAAAAATGGAACAGTGGATGTTAACGGATCCTCACCCTGTGGTGTGCCCGCTGGTGATTAGTATTTCAGATGGCCCCAAATAAGGGTTATCTGCTGTAGCTTCTCAGATCTGTAGCAAAGCAAGGAAACCTGCTTTTCGAGATAGCCCAGCTGTACCTAAAGTTGTGAGTCCCTAATCTGAACCACAACTCAAAAGTTTTAGGATCGAATTTAGATAAGTGCAATGGAAATCAAGGTAAACCTGTGGCACGTGCAATTGCTTTTTCAGAAGCTTGAGGGTGTGAGGCCAGGAAGGGGGAGGATGACTCTGAAAGTTGGAGGGAAAATGGAAAGAGTCACTGATAGGAAAGAAAATTGCTGTATTAAGGATTTGCATAGGTGAATACCAGGTCAAGTGCTGATGAATGGTAACTGCCCAAGCCTCACTCATGGGTTATTGTGGGGTGGAAAGTAATAGACTACACTGAGCATCCTCATTCAGCAGGGAGAGCCCTGCTGTGCTTTCACGTGATGCACAAGGGCTTACTTAAATGGTTCTGGCAGTGCTTTCACTCCATCTGTAACAATTAAATCAGGACAGCCCTCTGGCATGGATGTGGCTACACCGATGGGACCTGATTCCCACACGTCTAGCAGAGAAGGCCACATGGATGTGAACAACTCCAAGCCGATACAGCCACGACCCGCACAGGAGTTTGTACTTTTGTGATGACGCTGGCAGTAAATCACAACTCTCGACCCAAAGGTAGAGTAAATCACTAAAAAAACCCAAACCAATCCACGTGTCATAATTTAAAAAAGAAAAGACAAGCTTTGTCTCATTGCATGTTCATCATTCCAGCTCCTTGAAGCCAAGAGCCAGAGGGACACGTGGATCCGCAGGTAGCAGAAGAGGGAAAAGGCAGGGTGAGCTAAGGCTGGAAGAGCTGCCCTCGGCACAGCACCCCGAAGCCGTCCCGTGCCGTGCCCACCGCGGGGCTGTTGCCGCACGGTTTAACAGGCAGCGCAAAAGGAGCAGGGTCTAAGGGAGGGTTTGACGAGGCTGGAGTTGCCGAAGGGCTCTCCAGCTGTAGGAGACGGTGCTGAGGGGAGGAATGAATGGTGGAGCGGGCGCAAGGGTAAAGCAGTTGGCAAGGTACTGGAAAGCAGTAAATCTTCAGCCCTGGCACATATCTGACCATTTCATTTGCTCGCTAGGTCAATGACGGAAGGCTTATTCATCAAACTGTTGTATCCTGAAATGTGCTGCATTTTAGTAGAAATAACACTTTGGAGCAAGATATATTATTTATTCCCAATCATTTCACCACAGCCAGAACACTTTTTCATGTGATTTAAGTGAATTAACAAGTAGGCTGTGATCTGATGAAGCACTGAATTCTGCAGCGGTGCTACAGGACGGAGTTCCCCTGTCCCTGGGGATGGGGCTGTGCCACCAGATCAGAGCTTGAAAGAAGCAGCTAGGGGAAAAAAAAAAAATAAAAAGAGCTAAAAAGAGCATTTTTTTAATGGGTGTTGAGGTGGTATGAATGGGCAGGCTGGGGTGAGGGCTTCAGCTGGTCTTGCCACGATGTCGTCAAACCTGAGTCAACGGTCATGCAGAGCAGAGAGGAAAAAATGAGGAAGCAGCAGAAATAACAGTTTGCCAACAGTTGTTGTGATGTATTTTGGTTAACAGCATTCGCAAAAACTTGCGAAAGATCACAACCTGCTCACAGGACCAAATTAAGCTGAGGAACATTTTTTCTAGAACAGAAAAGAGGCTGAGTATATTGGATTATGTATCCACCCCAAGCAACGTGCCCATTCTCAGTACAGAAATCAGGTGCATGTCCAGAGGTCCTGTTGTCCTGCTGCATTACATTTAATTGTTAGGAAGCTTCTGAAGTGCGGTTTCAGCAGGAGGCATGAAGGATTTTATGACCACCGCTCACGCAACAAGCTGAAAACGTGCTTTTACATGATGGTCCTCTCTGGTCATAGTGTTTGGGGTGACATTCAGAAGCCCAAGGAAATCTCGTGAGCCTGGGAAAAGGCTGGCTGCATGGAGGTAGATTTTATTCTTCCAGCCGTAAGTGACCATCGCTTCCCATGGTTTCTCTGAGTGGGGTTTGCGTTCGGTGTCGGGGCAGAGCCTTGTTGCACGCCCTGTTCCCCAGCTCGAGGTCCCTTTGCGATGCCTGAGGGGGATGCATGGGATGAAATGCATTTACTAAGTGTTATAAACGCTCGTGACAAATTGGAGGAGCCAATTTGTATTAAATAAAAGATCAAATTTATTAGCAAGCGATAAAAGAGCAAAACAGCGCTGGGCGGCCGGGGAGACAGTGCTCCGCCACAAGCTCGCACCCAAACAGGGGAAGAGCCTCTTTATTTATACAGTCTTTTTAGTCCCTGATACGTGAAGGCTGGCTGGTATCTTCGGTATCTTGTGCCATCAGGTGTTAAGTGGTCGTAATTTGCCTTTAGGTGGTTGTTGGGATGAAGGCCGAAGTCTTCCTCAGCTGTTCTTTAGGTGACTCAAGTCCCATTCATGCTCTGTAAACGTCTCTCTACATATGCTAATCATCGGTACTCATGGTCTTAGATAAGTGAAGAATATTCCTTCCTCCATATGCGATTTCATGAACAAAGTTAACCCGTTCATTACACTAAGCCTTTCTCGAAAAGTACAGCGGGAGGAAGAAGAGGGCCCCCTCCCCTCAGAAAGCACCAGCATTAACGCAGGATGTGGTAGATACGGGTTAGCCTCCTCCTCTCTCCCTCGGTGCGTCTCACACACCTTCCTGTTGAAGCTGCTCCACTTCGCTTCAGTAGTCACTTGGCGAGAGAAAAAAAGAGCAAACATAAGGCAATTGCAATAATAATAATAATGGTGATGATGATTATGATGATGATGATTATGATGATGATTTACTGTTGACAGCTGCATGGATCACGTTGGGATCTGACCACTTTTCTGATCAGTTTTGCCTCTTGCACCTCTGAGAGGGCAGGAGATTTGCTGGCCCTGCTCTCCCCAGGTGAGGCAGAAGGACACCGAGGAAGCGAATCTGGATCAGCGGAGGTGCAGCCTGCTGTCCCTGCAGGACCCTTCTTCTTCCTCTCCATCAGAACTGGGGACGAAGGGTTACAGCCTGTTCAGCTCTGCCTGGGAGAGACCGCAGCTGATGCTCAGAAATCGGGGTGAATAATTCCTTTTGCACAAAATAAATTTCAAATGCAGGGAAATGACCAGAAGGAAAGAATATGCAAAGGTGTTCAAAATTATTAGTATTTGCAGATGCAGAATTTGCCTAAGCAGGAAGGTAAATGGCTGGGGCAAGGCGGAGGCTGAGCTGGGAAAGCGAATGTTTTTCCAGCTTTGCACATTGCCACTCTGGATTTAAGGAGGCAGGAGATGGGGAAGAACTGGCAGTAGTGACTGTCATGTCCAAAAAGGAAAACCAAAAGAAACCTCCTACAAAAGCTAAATCTTGATCCCCGTCTCCCCTTCACCCCTGCTCTCAGATCACTAACCGTCAGTCGCAGCTACTCCAGGCTCAAAGCGGAAAATGCTGAACTAGGGCAATTCTTCCTCCTCCGGGAGATTTATTAAACTAACGCCTTTATTATTCAAAATATTTGAACAAGTGGTAGCACGGTTACCTCCCTCTTTTGGAGGTCTGCTGACGCTGGCCGTAACACAGAAGAACAAAGCGGAGACTTTTGCTCAGCACACCATTTCTCCTCTCTGCCGTTCCCCCCCCGCGCGAAGTGACCCCTGATGAAGGGCAGGCGGAGGCCTGAGCTTTAGAACAGATTATTTTGTTCACCCTTGGAATTGAAAGCAAACACTCCTGAGTCTCCTTTGATGCCAGCTGACCTGAATCAAAGCTCGCAGACCCCTAGCTGATAATGTTTACCAGATGCGGCAGCGAAGAAGAGTTTCCAATCTAACTTCTCGCTTGCTAGGCATCCATACCGAAAATTAAGTGCATGGGTAGGAGTATGGCATCTGACTGCTGTGACGGAAAGCTTGCAGAAAAGAAAAAAGCAAATAGAAGATGAAGCTATGATCTTTCTGCATAGCCCAATACATTCAGATGCTTGACTAACAGCTTGTAATAGTCCGGGTAAGTGCAAAAGACCCCGTTACAGGTTCTGCACCTCTGGGGTTTGCTTGCAGCTGGCTCTGTACTAACATAGTTTGCCATTTGGGGGAGCGGGGGGAGTCCTGTGCGGCACATTAGCAGAAAGGCAGAGCCGAGTGAAGGGAAAGAGCAGCAAAAGCAACGTTCGTGGGTTTTGCTGACAGAAGCAGAAGAAAATGGAAAGTGTCACCTGAGGGACTCTCAGTGGTGGATAAAGGCACAGGCAGGGCTTGAAAGCGCTGGGGACACAGATACCTCTGTCATCTGCCGCAGACAGAGCGAGAGAGACGGTGACAGCTACCCGATCACCCCGTGTCGAATAAAATAATGATGCGATGCAGATATTACTTCATAACCTGCAATCATTGTCTCGGAGAGTCCAGTTCTGCCTGCAGCTCTGTGATGACAAAGCAGAGGTGCCTCGGTACGGAGGGGGAGGACTGAAGTTGTCTTAGGAGAAAAGCAAAGGCACACGAACGCCCGACTTCCAGAAGCGCAGTCTGTTACGCGAGCACTTCAGCTGAGCCTATTGAGAAGGGGAGAAGGAAGGGGGGGTAAAATATATGCATTCATATTTCAGAGGCCCAGCTGCCCAAAGCAAACCCAGACAAAAGGCACTGTTGTCCCTTTGCTGGAAATAGCAGCAAGATCAGGCATTTGGGGCAGCAGGAGAGAGCTAAGCATCGCACAGTGAGACACATCCACCCTTGCAAGGGCCGTAATGCTGTACGTACAGCTTCATATAAGATACGGAAAAATACTAAACAAAAGAAAAAAAATCCAGACCCCACAACTCGCCATGTGTCTTTGCACCGTGGGGTTGTGCCCATACCCCCAGGACGCGGCAGCTTGCCAGCCAAGCAGTCGCATCAATTCTCCCGGGCTCCTGGGAACGTGCCGGCCATCCTGGGGGACGGACCCCCCTTTCAGAAACCGCTTTACAAAGCAGCAGCGGGCTGGGGGCAGGGAAAGCAGCCAAAAGATGTAAGGCTCTGCCGAAATCCTCCGAGCGAACAGGGGAGCTTTTGGG
Organism: Aquila chrysaetos chrysaetos; assembly: GCF_900496995.4. Lineage (NCBI taxonomy): Eukaryota > Metazoa > Chordata > Aves > Accipitriformes > Accipitridae > Aquila > Aquila chrysaetos. The sequence goes on along the minus strand of NC_044026.1, from coordinate 4,860,813 downwards.
GAGCTGCTCGTGTGAAACAAAGGCTGGCGAGTGCGGCCCCGAGAACTGCGGGGTTCAGGGCAGTGACAGGAGACCTGGCAGGGCTGCGAGTCCTGCATCTGGGGAGGGGGAACATAGAACAGGGCTAGGTCTGAGTCCACAGGGATGTTGTCCCATCCTACTTCTCCTCTGGCCTTTTCTTTTTTTTGTGTGTGATTACTGATTAATTGCCATCCCCGAGAGACCGCGTTAGGATAGTTTGACCTGGGCTAAGACCTCTCGTCTATCTTTGGTTTTTAAAGAATTGGGGCATAACCACATCGTGTGGCCAGAGGGCTTCGTGCTGCCTGCCCTCCTTCACCCCAGGCTTTGCTGTCTTGGAAAAATCATTAGCTTGCTCTCAGCTCTGCGAGCCTCTCTGGGCACGACAGCCAGAAAGCCAAAGAGCACTGCACGGATTTGTGCGGAGGTCGAAGCGGCTTCTGCAGGTACCTGGTCTCTCCATCAACTGCCAGACCGGCATCAGCTGCGTTACAGCTGCCAGGGAGCTCCCGCGTCCCCCCCATCCCCGTGTGTCACTGACATACGGGGGCCGTAGCCTCTTCCCCGGCACTGGTCCCGGCTAATTTCTACAGCTTTCTCCCAAAGATGTTTTTCCCTCTGTTATTCTGCAGTCCCTTTGCCTGAGCAGGACCCTGACACTTCAGGATTCAAGGACACATAATTAAAAAGCATACGTGACCATGCCTATCGCATGCAGTTAACGCGTTCTTCGCAAGGAGCGAGCGGCAGAACCCATCTCTCCTCAGCAGGTCTCATCCCTTGCCTCCCGGGAGCCTGCCTTCTCCGCTGCCCACCTCCTCGCCGAGCTGATAAAACACCGGTGTGACGTCTGAGCCAAAACCCCATACAGGTCCGAGGTTCTGTTCTTCCGAGCTCCTTTGGGATGGGATGCAAGGTGCGAGCCGAAGGATGGAGTGAAAGGGACCCTCTGCAGTCAACCTACTGCCTGATCCCCAACGTGCAGGTGAGAGAGGAGGTCGAGGCTCTCCCTGTCTGATCCCGAATCCTGGGATGCAGCCTGCCTGGCCCGCCTATGCGTTACTGTAAGAATTTCAGTCTCAAGCTCACTATAAGCCTGGCCCAAATCCCCCCCACCCCTTCCCAGTCTGCCCAGTGCCTTTGGTTCGGTCTCAGACTGGAGTCTGAAGTGAGGCAAGGAAACTTTCCCAGCCAGGAAACTTGGGCTGGGGGCTGGCGCAGGTTTTAGGTTTGGGCAGCACACCCGCCTGGCCCCCGATCCGTGCCCGAGCGATGCCTGCGACCTTTCTTTCCCTTTTTCCTCCCAAAGCACCTCGGGGAGGTCACCCCGGCACAGAGCTGCCTCCCCAAACCAGGGGTGCTAAAGAGGACACGCATTTAAATATTATTTAGCATGTGGTTTGCATGCTGTCTAGCCTTTGCTTGAAGGAGTGGTGTATAGGAAGAGAACCGACAAGTCACGTTTTTTTAAAGTCCTTGAAGAGCTATAAACCTGACCGCTCAGAAGTAAACCGAATCGCTGATGAAAGGAAAAGCCATGTGTCGTTGCCACAGGTAAGCAGCCAGGCATCTGCTTTAAAAAGGAGTGTTTAAAGGCCCCCAGTGAGCACACCCTTGCTCAAGTTCCTATCAAAAGGAAATTCAGTCTCAGGAGGATTTTTTTTTTTTTTTACCCTGAGAAGTTTTCCAGCCATATGGTGTCTCAAAAATTCATGTCTGAATCATTTATTTTTAATAGGTAAATATCTTCCTTCTGTCTCTCCCTTATTCAGGCTTCCTTAGTGGGACCAGAATAAAATGCTAATTTTTTTTTTTTTTTTTTTTAATAGAGAAGGGCCTCCCTGTCTTGATCGCTTGGATTTGTGGAAGTTTTTCCTTGAAAAGTCTCCCCAGAAGGGGAAGGCTGCTGCACTTGTTCCATCTCGTGCGGCAGCTTGAGGAAGAGCCACTCCGCACTGCCTCGTATGCAGCACAGGGCTGCTGGCAAACCTCCCCGCCGAAGTGGGGGGAAGTTCCTCAGAAATTGCGTTTGTGCAATAATATACTTACGTTACAACATATGTGTCCAGCTCCTTTTATAAAGTTCAGCGTGGTTTTCTTTCTGCTGGCTGTATTGCAGCACCTTTGGAAAATACGCTCCATCACTTCGGCGGTCCTCTTGTTCTCCAAGTTCTCTGCAATCATCTCTTGCAAGCTGGAAATGAAACCGTGCTTTCTATCTCTCCTTTTATCTCATGGAAGCCAATAATACGGACGTGTGTGTGCCCGGATGGGTGTCATCGTTTTAAATGTGCCGCCTGTTTGGTTGCTATATACTCGGCAGCTGAGCAAGAAAAGCAGCAGCTCTCCTTCCCTCGCTCCTCTAACTGGGCTCTGCCATTTTAGTGCCAAAATATCCTCCCAACAGGGGACTGAAAGCAACGGTGGGAAGGTGCTCTGCATTCAACCTGGTGTACTCAATCTGGGATGCAAAAATATCTGAATTATGTGCTGTAATTGGGTTATTATCTGCAGCGATGAGATGTGCGCTAGCATAGGTAAGCAAGTAGATGCATCCAACTTTGGGAAAGATTTTAAATAGGCAGCTTAGGCAGTCCTCTTGATTTCTCTCAACATGAGGATTTTCTGCTTTACTGGTTTATTTTTGGACACATAGACTGCAGAAAAAGGAGTTTTGTTAATAGAGGCATGCAGTCTCATTTGTGAAAGTAACTTCAGAAGTACGAGAGAACATTGTGCTGTTATACTTAAATCTGTACATGTTTTGCTGACTTGGAAGTTGGTACCTCATTTCAAAGACTAACTGGCTAAGCCTGATTGGTGTCCTTTATCTTTTGATGTTTAAGAAGCTTTTCTTTCCAAAGTCTCCCTTTCTTTCAAGGCACTTCAATGAATCTCTTCTCTTGCCCACCTTCAGAACGGCACGTAGCATCCTTCTATTATTCTCCCTGATTTATCTTATGTATTCTCTTGACTAGAGGCAGATCATAAATTTGCCCTAATTTATGATCTGATGTTTTTCTTTTTCCTTCTCCTTCAATTCTGCCATTTTCTGAGACATTTCAACCTAATGAAATAATGTATCTACTGGGGTATGTTCATCCCTCTGAAAGTAAACTATGGTGGTCTACCACTGCAGTAAGGACATTAAATGCGTCAACTGGAAGCAAAATCAACTGATTCCTCGCTGACATTTCATCAAGCATCTGGACCTTTTTTTTTTTTTTTCCTTAAACTACTACTACTTACATGTTCAAATGCAAAAAAGTGTGTTTAAAAATAAAGTGGAGGGTCAAACTCTGACCTTGTCTTCTGTGGGAACTGCATGGATGTGGTGCTTAAGACCATGTTCTGGTCAGAATTCCACAGTAGACAGAAGAGCATTTTTATTTTGTTTTGGCTTTTTTGGGGGCAGCAATAGCTACAGGGTAAAAGACCCACTTATGTCTTGTTTGGAGGCTTTAAAACAAACCATAGTCTTCAGTGACAGTTCTGGGACTTGTATAACACTTCATTTTTGTATTTCTTTTCTTCTAGCTTTTTGTCACCAAAGGTGTTTGCAGGAAAAGAGGATTATTATTATTAATTTTAAAGAGGTCATCTGCTCCTGCTTCATCTCTCTCTCTCCTGGAATCATTATTTTCTGTTTGTCATATCAAAATTGTTGCTGTGGAAGTGTTTATCATCTCAAAAATAGAAGAACATGACATCATGCAGGAAAATAACAGCGGGAGCTGAGGAACTTTTAAAGGTGCCCTGATTTTTATTTTTCACTTTCTTACACTCTGATTTGAACTGTGTTTCCCTGAATAAATTAATTTGGCAGGCAATAGGCCTCCTCCCTACCATGTCCCTTTCTAGCATGTATGACTTCCCAGAGCTTTCATGTTTCAATATGAGATGATCAGCAATGGCTCAAGATTTAAACTTCCAAATCAGGGTTAACCATGAAAATGCAACTAGATCCTCAGCCACAGATTCCCTGGCAAAATGCTCCATTGATTGTGACCCCTGCCAAGTTGGGATAAAGATTAATGAATTCCATGCTCCTGATGGTCCTTTGTAGGACCCAGGGCACATCATGTCTTCCCTTGATGCTCAGTTTAGCTGTGGGAAATAGGGAAGCTTTGGACAAGAAGCCATGCTTGGTGTTTCTCCTCCTTCTGGAGGTCAGCGACTGGCTACAGCGGGAGGGGAGAAGGTGGACAAGAGGCAAAGCTTCTCTGTGTTAGGACCAAGCAACCTCGTGAGTGGTGGGATCATCTCTGTGGTCCTCAGACTCAGAACTGAGATGATCGCCAGGTTAGAAATAAGAATCAAATCAAGAACCAATGGCGATTTTGCCTCCTGAGGTAACACAGGGTGCAGTCCACCCTGGAAGATCATCTGCACTTTTCTCCCAGATGGACTTCTTACTCTGGCATGGTCCTAGGACATTAGGACCCTTTTTGCTACCTTTCTGTGGTTCTTTGAGGTGCTGTTGTGTGCTTTATTTCTGCACCAAAGATCTTGAGTTTGTCATGGATTAATGAAGTCTTTTGTGGCAAAGCAAAGAAGGGGTGTGGATCCTTCCATTATATGGTTGCCTGTGACTGCCAAAGACTGGATTTAATGACTCAGCAGGCTTCTTCTTCCAGTTGCATTACTGATACTAGTTGTTCAGGCTGAGCTCGTAGGAGAATCTGGACTATTGCCCTGGCAATGTTTTACTTGCATTCAGGCCTGGGTTGGGAGTAGGACTCTTGTAATGAGCTCTGAAAGTCATGAGTTCCCCAGAGGAAGGAGCTGAGGGGAGCAGTCTACTACCTGAAGTCCGCAGCCTTCACTAATTTGAAGCCTCTTGACTTCAAATCCCGTACTCTTCTTCTGAATTTGCTTTTTCAGAGAAAGGCTTTCTCATTCTCCATGCAGCAATGGAGTCTCTTTGCATATCACAGTCCTAAACTTGCCTGAGGCCTCTGGGTGCTTTAATCATGAAATAGTAGTTCAAGAACCAACAGGACAGACTTTTGGCAGCCACGGCAATCCTGCAGACCCAGTCCCCTCCTTATTCTGCGTACCAGTTTGCTGCAGAAGTTGGCTGAACTTGTGGGACGACTCCTTCACGCCTGTTTCTCTTCTGGAGTTTTGGAGGCCTCTGCTCAGTTCTTATCTCCGCTTCCTTGCTCCTGCTCCTCTGATTGTCACGTCTCCCATCAGGTGGGATCATGCAGTCTCTCAGACAGTGGACGTGTAGAGGCTTTGGGAGTAGCATCCTCACTCCACAATCGTTTAATGAATCCGCACGGCTGCGTTACCATCCCGGAGGAGGCATCACCCTGGCGCGAATGATCAGGGTACGCGCAGGGGCTGAGGCAGAGGTACCCGAGCTGCTCCTCAAGGCTTCGTCGTGGATTCCCATGACCAAAGGGTCCGAATGCAGCGTGAACTATGACAGACGTACCTCCTGCACTACCCCCCCAGCGCCTCTGAGCATCTCGGTGGCTTTTCTGAAATGGAGACCACAGGGGACCGTGGTGCAGGCTTCTCACGGGAGCTCCATGGAGGGTCTAGGGGAGATGGAAAGATCCACGCCGGTCCCATGGTAATGAGCCCTGCTTGGCTTCTGGAATGAGTTATAAGCAAGGAAGACACCCCTGCCTACCAAACAAGAGAAGAAAAGGTGAGGCAAAATGTTGCCACAGCAATTTTGGAGGCCTGCCTTAGAGAAATCTTGGTAGAACAAGCAGCAACTACATGCACACAGGGTAATTGGAAATAGAAGATTTAGAAAATAGTAATTATTATGTGGAGATAAGGAGATGCCAGTAGATGTGATTTAACAATGGGAATTTTATCCTCATCTTTTTACTTAATAGAAAAGCTGATTACATTCTCTTACATATGAAAAATAAAACAACTGAAAAGGAGGGAATGGTGAATTGTTAGCTGCTTATTTAAAAACACAGGAGCTGCAAAGAGTTATTCCAAAGGCATTTTCTTCGTCTTGCTCACTAACTCGTAAGTCAAGTGGAAGAGCTAATGAATTTGAGACATTCTGAAACGTGCAAGTGCGCTTCCCCACATCTCCTGTAATTGATCACTCTACAGGGAGGCGATTAATTTATCAAAATTAGAAATTCTTGATAGGGCTGTTTCACAGTTCCTCTACCTTTAGAGAGGAAAACAAAACAATGAATTAAACTAAAGAGAGAATTTCTCCAAAACAGTGACTCCCCAGCCAAATAAGATCGAACCTATTGTGATCATGGATTTATCTGGGGCTTGGTGAGGAAGTTGGTGAGCTCAGAAGGTAAGCGGCATACATAGGCACCAGTGCCCAGAAACCGTATGAGCTCTCAATCTGGAGCACGGCTAAATTATCGGTGCCAGGTCTCAACATTTCCCCCTAAGCCGTTCAGCAACACTTGGAAGCACCAGCTTACCTTTGTTGGCTCACTGATTAACTCCTGAGGTGCAGTTTCACCAAACGCGTGGCCGCAGGTGTTGGCCATCTGACCAGCTGTCCCCCTTTGCAGGTTGGTGTCACCCTCAGGAGCTGCTGGTGGTCATGGTCCCTGCTGGGAGACGTGACTCTTCTCCACGGCCCCCGCAGAGTGGAAGCCAGCAGGCCTGAGGCTACCGAGGATGGCTGCAGGGCTCTGCCACTTCACAAGCACCAGCAGCCATTAGGTGCACATCATACACTTACAAAACCTGATGTCTTCATGGGTGCTTGTCTGGAGCTCAGCACCATGGGACCCTGGGTTCAGGGCTTTTGAGTGCTCCTGCAATGCAAATATTAGGTAATAATTCATAAAAGTAAGAATAGGAAAATAAACTCAACAAAAGCTTGATTCAAACTCTGTTGAAATCAGTGAGGCCTTTCTTTTGAGCCCGTTAGGAGTTCGATTTAGCTCTCGAGAAAAATTATTCTTTCCCACGAAAGAAACACTAAAAGTATGTTTGTTGTTCCTGTGTTCAAGTATGGGAGTATTCCACGTTTTCTCTGCATAATGAAGAATTACAGACTTAAGAATAGATCCTACGCACTAGGCGTTATCGGAGAGATAATGAAACCCAGATGACATTTCAGGAAGAGCTTTGAAATTCTTTTTCCTTAGATAAGCTATCATCTGCTCTGTAAGCAAAATTGTTGTGACTATTTTTTTTTCCTTTGGTTTTCATTAACACAACCATTTGCATAAAAAACAAGATTCGTATTTCTGAAAAGTCATATTCTCCTGCTGCTTGTGTCCCCCCCACCCCGCCCCGAAGTTTTCATTCTCCGTTAGCCACCTGATAAATCACTTCCACTAAACTCAATTATGGTATCACCAACACGGCTTTATCGCTTTGGGTGATAAGGAATAAGCAGCAAGCACAGCCACAAAACCTGCAGGAATACAGATTATGTTTCCATGTCATTTGCTCCATTAACAGCTTGTATGGCTTGTTTGAAAAAAAGGAACAAAAAGAAGACATGATAGAAAGAGATTATATTCTTTGCGTACCTCAGATGCTTACAGCCGAGGTAATGCATAGATTATGAGCCTCAGGTAGGGCCTTCTGAGACCAATGGAAGGACTTTCATCAGCTTCAGTGAGTTTCAGATAGAACTACGTATTTGGAGTGAAGCAGAGTACCACGATGTAACCAACACTGACAAAAATTGGAAAGAAATGAAAAAAAGCAAGTGAGAAGAGAAAAAAGGCTGTAGGCATTTTTGCTGACTTGGATATGAAGGTTCACAGCAGACTCCATTGAAGCCGAAACAGATCCATATCTAAATGGAAATAAGGAAACCACTACATCTGAATGAGATTTTGCTGATCCTGTCTAATTAACCTGGTAAATGTTCAGGTACTTTAGTAATTAAATGTTAACTTTAGAAGCTAAATTGCTTCTAAATAAGCTGCTGGGACTTACCTTTGGCATGGAGATCAACAGTCGTCTTGTCTTCTGCACTACAAAAGCCTGGAGCATCATTATGACAGCCACCATTACAGTCCAAGCCACCACCAGAAACAGATTTGAAGAGACCCATATTTAACTATAGTCAAGAAGACCTGTGGAAAAAAAAAAATATTCAAGAATTTTAACCAGCAAAATTTCATCTAATATTTAAATCATTAAGTAAGTGTTACGATCAACCTGTGCTGTAAAATAAAATGCACTGTGGGAAAGTCAGTGGACGAAACTGCGGTGATAATGACAGGTTACTGAGAAAGGCTAATGTCTGGTTAATAATCACCATCCAAAACATGTTTAAATATTTCTAAAACAGAGGCAAATTGCAGCTTGGAAAATAAAGGGAGTACCTGTAAGACAGGAGAGTCTGTCTCGGGAAGGCTGCGAGAGTGGTTATGAATAACCTCCTCGACGTGACTTCCCAGGGCGACAAGAAGAGGGGCATCAAACAGAAGCAGGCGCGTTGCCGTGCCTCTGTGCAGGACACACGAGACCCCTTCTGGGGGGAGATGCCCCGTTATGTGGTCCACGCTGCGCGGAGGGTGAGGAGATACTGGGGAGAGCCCACAGGAGGACGGTCAGGGTGACCCTCAGCCTGGAGACCAAGCCTTCCCCGGTGTGACTGCAGGTAGACAGGCTGGCTTTCTTACCGAGGAGGAAGCTGAGCGGTGACTTACGTTCTTATACACAGAAAAAATCTACCTGATAAGGGAATGGTGGGGTGGCGTAAAGTTGCAGGCAAGCGGATAACGCGATCCGGTGGGTAGAAACTGGAGTCAGACGAATTCAACCTTGACGCAAGATGTAATGTCCTACTGCGAAAGTTAATGGGATGTCGGAGCGCCTGAACAGGGGAGGAGGTGGGCTCCATTCACGACTACGCTGGGCACCTCTGTCAGTATACGATAACACACGCCCTTTACGAAATGCTCCTCTCCCGAAATCAACTGCGCGTAATCTGTACGAAGCCACGGAGGGACGAGTAGGCGAGAGGGAGCAAGCTACGGGAGATCCGGTGCAGAGGCGAAACTGGGGCGGAGGAGATTCTGGCACAGACACGTGGATATTATTGGCACTGCTGTGGAGGGCTGTACAGATGAAAATACGACGGTGGCCCTGTTTGTTGTCCCCTTGCTCCACGGAGAGGCTGGGGAGTGCTGGCACGTGCTGCTAAGGCCATCAGCGCAACGAACCTCCCCGCATCCAGGCTTCGTGCAATTGCCCGAGGGGCTCTGGGGCGATATTTTTGTCCTGTCAGTGTACAACTACTAGATATGTATTTCAGATAAAGGCAGAAAGAAGAAATTTAACTCCGGCTGGGCGCAATAAATCCAAACAGGACAGATCACAGCACACCAAGGCAATCACGTGGTGCTGGGAGACGGTATCGAGACCGCTTTTTACATTTTATTGAGCCCATTACCAGATACGGAATTAGACCAGAAGAACCCTTTGGGTAACATCTGCCGGTGTCCACCACACCAAGCACGGACCGGCTGCTAGCCTGGTGTCCCACGGAGCCCAGGACTCGCTGCTGGCTGCCCACCCCTGGCAGCAGCACAGCCTCCTCGGCTGCTGGAAGCCGGGTTTTCCTCGGCTGCTGGAAGCCGGGTTTTCCTCGTCCCTCCGAGCAGGAGACGGCCAACGCGGTGCGGCGGCACGGAGGGGATCAGCGAGGGCTTCCCTGGCCGCCGGCTGCCTGAACGCTGAGTAGAAAGGAAAAGCTGTTGGTTGAGGACTGAGCTCCTCCGGCTTCCTGCTGAGCCTGGCTGCAGCCCTTTAATTAGGGGAAGCTAATTACATTTGACAGAGGAAAAGAGGCTGTCAGGTAGTATGGGAGAAATTCTTTTTGATTCAGCAGAAAACATTTTAACCTGAGGTGTCCCGTAGGCAGTAGGCACAGATAGGAAGCCGGTGCGCCCGAGAGCGGGATGCATTCTCTTTTCAGCAGCGTTTCCCCTTCGCCGGGGACGTGTCCTATTTGGACAGTGGCCGAAAGCCAGGAGATAAAAAGCTGCTGAGGCTGAGGTTTCCTACCAGCCGGCACCGCTCCACCTCCCTGCCGCATCGGAGGGGCGGCAGCGGCCGGTGGGGTGGGGGCTGCCGGGGCACGTTTAGGCTGGTGTTGGACCTGAAGAAGGCTTAGGATGTGCAAAAACCTCTTGACTTATTTGCTTATCAAAGGATTTAGGCTGAGCTTTCTAGAAGCTGGCACGGGCTGAGCCCAGCCCAGCCCCGCTGACATCCAGGAGGAACTGGCTCCTTGGTTCCCAGACGTCTTTGAAAATCCCAAACCTCCTCTCCCCTCCTGCCCCTGGGGGGGCTGGGACCGGCTCGGGGTGCTTGCCTGTGACTTATTTTATAATGTAGTCAAATAATCGTGATATCACCGAACTTAACTTAAACTCGCTAAACTCCAACGGCTAGCGTAATGCGGAGTTTGAAGAGCTGGCGATCGCAAATGGTTAACTAACGAGTGTTTACAGCACCTCATGATAGTTGCTGGCGCTAAGACAAGGGCAGTAAAAAGTGGATTAGATGAAGATAAATGTGAGACACAGGCAGAAACAAGTACTCCAGCAGATGTGTGTGGAAATTAATGGGGTGGTGATAATAACAAATTCTGATTCACCACACAGTAAACGTGTCTCCAACGGGGCATGCAGGAGACAGAAGCCTAAATGGGGTGACATCTCTGCATTGCCAATGCATTGGACAGACACTGAGCAGCTCAAAAAAGATAGCTGGGAAAGTTGAGTTTGTTTTGTCCCCTGCATTCTTCCCCCCCCCAAAATTTTATTTTCTGGATCTGTGACCCAGTCTCTTGACAAATAAATCCGCAGGTCTACCAGGGTAAGATATCTCCCAACTCGAGCATAAGGCTGGTCGTCAGGAGATCTGGGTCACGTTCCAACTGCTGCCGCAGATATCCTGTCTGACGCGGGGCGGGGGGTCACTGCCCACCCCACATGTCTGCGCATCTACCGAACTGGGATGTGAAAGCTCCCACACAGCTCAATACTCCGCCAGATGTGTTGTTGAACTTCGTGTGTTTATGTTTGTGAAGAGGACATAGGATGAAAGGCATTACAGAAATGCAAGATATGATTTGTTATGATTTAAAAGCCATTCTGGTTTAGCAGTGCTACTTTCAAATATTTGCACCCTGCAGGCATTTCCAGATAAGGACTCAAGCCCAGCTTTTTTTCTTTTCCGGTCCCGTTTGTTAAAGACGCAGAATGGTTTCCAAACCCTTTGGAAACGGGTCTTTGAGCTTGGCCCTGTGACCACAGGGACCAGGCTGTGGCTCCACAGACAAGAAGGCATGAAAATCAGTCCCTGCTCTCGCCTCTCTCCCCTCCCCGTACCTACGGATGCTCTTCTTCCCCCAGCTTCATCCCGCACATCCATCCTTGCGGATGCGTGCAATGAAGGTAGCGCAAACCCGGCCAGGGCTTCAGCTGGGTCCATTCCCTGGTGCCTGGGAGGAACTGGGAGAGAGGGAACGAGTGGCAGGGGACGTCGAGGGGAGACGGCTGGTTTGTGGTTCCCATGCTAGAAGCATAAGCTGCGTGCCAGGAGTGCAGTGTCAGCGTGTAGGTCTGCAACGCAATTTTCTTGGCAGGGAAATCGTTCAGAAGAGTCCCGTTTCTCCGTCCTCTGCATCGCAGTTTCGCTGCTGCCTGAATTGTGCAGATAAAACTGGGTAGCAGCTCCGTCCACCGAGGCCTTGGGAAGCTCCAGCTTAACAATAGCAAATGGAGGTTTTGCTTTGTTTGCTTTGCTTTGAGGGAGGGTTGTGGTTTTTTTAGCTGGGGTTATTTTGGTGAAGCTGTTCACAGAGCAGTGCTGTAAACACATTTCCCAGCACAGTGGAGGTTGGGGAGATGAATTCAGCTCGCAAAGGACCTGACCGGCCAAGCCGGGACTGCCCCGATGCTGATTTTGCCACCGTGCGCGGAGCTCGGGCTGGAGCAGGGGAGGGAGGGGAGGAGGACGGGAGGCCCGGAGCTGCCCTCACCACGGGGGTAACTGGCAGAAGGACCCACCTCGTCACTGGTACCTGGTATTTCTGCCCAGGGGCCTGGAGTGAGACGTTGGGTGAGGGTGAGAATAAATCCTGTGATCCTCCCTGAGCACCTGCTAAAATCCAGTAATTTGAAAAAGCGGGGAGTACTGAAGACAAAGAAAATGGAATTCATAGATTTCCGTCTTCTATCCTAAAATAAATGTGACATTTTCTACTCCCGGCGAAGGCAGCAAGTGCCGCCCTGCTCAAAGGACGTTTTTCCCTGCTGAAGGCTCCGGCCGCGTGTGACGGCACTGCTCGGATACTCTGTCCCCTGCCCCTCCTTCCCGGCCTCCCCCGTGTTCGGCCACATCAGCCCTGGGCTCCCTTGCCTCGGGCTCGGGCGGCGAGGGGTCGGCAAAAGCCCCAAAAAGCAGCGAGCGGGGACCTGCCAGCTCCAGATTACCGACGACGTAGCCCAGCCAAACGCGTCTAATTTCCCAATCACCGCTTCTTGCGCACATGACCTGTTAAAAGGATTAAATTAAAAGAATTCCCAGAGCTAATCTAGTGATGATATGATGAGAGACAGGAGCTCAAGCATATCCCAGAGGTGGCTGATCGAGTTTCTTAGGATGCATTATTTATGGGGCCATCTGCTTTAGACAAGTATTGAAGTCTGAAGGAGAGGAGGATTTTGATGGAATGCACTCATTTAACTGGGATGGGGGGTTCTGTGGGTTTTATTCCCCCCCAAAAAATACCGCTGTCGTTATTTATGGAATAAAGCTGGCAGCAGGGTACCTGCGTGCCGATGCCTTCAACAAAACGCTGCTCAGCTCTGAGAGCTCGCGCGTGTCCTCACAGAAGGGGCCATTCATAGCGTGGTCCATTAGCATAAGGGAGAGGGGTACAAATGCGTTCCAGTCTGAGTTACTGGTACTGTGAAATACAGGCATATAAACAGAGCCATGGCTGGAATGTGAGGAGGCAGGGGGAGCAGCCAAAAGAGGCAGAGTCCACAGGAGAACAGGAAGAATTTCCCCAAAATAGCTGATTTAGTTACTGTATAGGTCAGTAACTGCAGGATTTGTTTACCGCTATTATAGGCAACACAAAGCAAAATCGCAAATGTAAAAAAAAGAAACTGTCTCTCTTTCTGATTTGGGCTGACGTGCTATTTAAATAATATGGGTCAGGAAAACTGAAATAAAATATCTTCATGAACAGGATTTGTGTTCCTTCCCTTCCTGTCCATCTCCTGTGGTGCTAAAAGCAGCCACCTTCTTCTGACATTTCCCCATCAGAGTTGCATCATCAGATTTCTAAATATTGAAGCTTCCTCGGGCTAATGTCTAAGCCTTTCTTAGTGATCAGGAATGAAATTCCTCTCAAAGCTTTGGTTCGGAAGGCTCTAGTAAACCTTTATGTAGAAATTTGCTGGAAGCTACCTGTCAGTTTGCTGCCCATTTTCCAGTAATTCAGACTAATGACTCGTCAACCCCCCCCCCTTTTTTTTTTTTCTTCCTCCTTTTGCATCTGTCTAGAAGTAGCTTTCTGCTCCAGTTACCGGCTTAATAACACAAGGCTATCTACTGAGGCGAAATTCTCACCCAGTCTTACTTGATTTGTCTCATGACTGTTTTTATAATCCTTATTTTGTTAGTAAAAAAAAAAAAAAAAATCTGAGCAACTGGTTGTAGCATTCAAAGATTTGTACCTCTGAATTGAGGTATTGCTTAAGAGCTGTTCTCCTGGACACTGGACCTAAGCAGGAAAGTTTTGATTAGGAAAAACGCAGACATACAGTCACGGACTATAGGAAAGGCGGCTGTGTACAAAATCAGAAATCCTTTTATGCAAGAGTTTTCGCTTAGCTGAAGTATCAGTTTCTGTAGGTTTCTCCCGGAGTTGCTACCTATCAGTGTTTTATCCGGGCAGGCAGGGAATTAGGTTTCTGTCTGATAGGCGACTTGTTCTATCATCCACATACCAAACGTTCAGGCTGGGGAACGCAGCCCGCGGAAAGAGCCGGGATGGAGCCATACGCCGGCATTGTCCTCGCTCGCTCCCTTCGCTGCCGTGTCTGTCCCATGTAGCTGCCCCCCCGCGAGCCGTCCCGCCGCCCCCCCCCGGCCGTGGCACCCCGAGGTGCCGCCGGGCTCTTCTGGCCGTGGGACGGTGCCGTGGGACGCGGGAGCAGCGAAGCTCTCCCACGAGTGGCCTTCAGCCGCACCAGCGTAACCAGTTACCCATGAAAGCCTACGGCAAAGGGCTGGGTGCCCTCAGCACCCCCCGCTCTGTGGCGCCTGGGCAACAAGGGTCAGGGTGCTGCGAGCCGGGTAAATCCAGCAGAGGAGGGAGTTGGACGAAGCCCCGGCTGTGGGGCCACGGAGGAGGGTGTCTCTCGCGTGCTGCCATAAGGTACCACGAGGACAACTCCTTGGTACGTGCTCCCGTCTCTGAATACCCAGCCGGGTGCGCGCAGACAGAAACCTGCATGAAGATTAGCGCTCGGGGACACAGAGGGACGCGCGCTATCTTCTTGCTGCAAAAGTCGGAGTTTGGCAAGGTGATAAAAAGCAACCAAGCCACTGGAGTCCCTTTTCATTCCCATTGCTGTAAGACTGACACCAGTGGCAGATTTGTCTCTCCTCCTTCCAGCCCAAAAGCCTCCTGAGGACTGGATTTCTCTCCTGAAACTGCTCTGGTTGGCAGCCCTTCCCCTACTGCAGGGAAATGACTCACAAGGGACAAGACCTTTGGGCAGGACAGAGGGCCAGGGATTTTAAAGCCCTTGCAGGACAAAATACCGGAGGGGCTGGCATCAAGTGGCTTTTAAGCAGGTATCGCTGCAGAGGCTTCTTCATTTTCCAGCAAGCCAGGCAGAAGAGTCACGAGAGCTTCTTAAGGAATACCTACGAGCAAGAGGCGTCGTGCCTCCCTGTGTTTGTACAGCCCTTAGCACGAAGCATCTGGCTGCTGCCAGCACACGATTAAATCAGGGATGAATCCAGTCTGCCTGGTTTCACCGTCCTTCGCCGCCGCCACGGCCACACCGCCACGCAACGCTTCCTAAGTCACCTCTTGTGCTCGGGATAACGCTCTGCCGGGCGGCTGGAACGATCTCGCCCCTCGCTGCCGTTCGAAGGAGAGCCCCTTCGCCCCAGTTCAGCTGCCCATTTCCACGTCCCCCCCGGTCCCGTGTCATACGCTTGTTGGGCACGTCACTGCTCTTGGCTCCCGAAGCCAGCTAGGAGAGCAGCCCACCTCCGTTGCTGCTGGGTTAGTCTTCTGCTGGATTATTCTTCTGCCGGCTTAGTGAGCTAAACTGGCCGGGTGAAGAGACGTGCCCTTGGAGCCACGGTGGTGTAAGCAGTGAGAGCAGCTCCTGGAAGGGATGAAGGGAGAAGAGAGGGTGTCCATGGTGGTGAGACGTCAGGGTGGCTCAGTCTCATCTAACTTGGTCCTCATCCCTGCCTGGTCCCCTCCTGCCCGCTGGGCTGTGGCTCAGTCAGTCAGTGACAGGGTGGATCGGGAGATCAGGTGAAATCACGGGGAGGTTGTTTCTCTTTTTTCCCTTGGGATCCGTGCAGCCAAGGCCAATTCCCTGATCTGGATCGCTGTATGGCTTTATGGAGAGCTCTATGGGCAGGCACAACAGTGTGGGGAAAGGCAGGGCAGGGTTTGCTTAGCCCATATCTGCTATTAAAAAATGTTCATCGGAGACTCGGGGACCAGACCTGAACCTAAATTTTAGGTTTCTAAGAGGGCATCTCGTTGAGTAAGCGCTGATGTTTCCTGTGGAGTCAGCAAAGGAAAAAAAAAACCTTTTGGAGTTTTCCAGGTCCTGTTCCTTTAGGTTTAAATGCTTAGGCTACGTGGACTGGGTTTTGCACAGTAAACAACAAGCCACAGCAGTGGTATTTTTGAGATCTGCATGATCATGTTACTCCCAAGAGGCAGCAGTAAATACAGCCTCACTTCTCAGTACTCCTACATGAATGTGGACGTGTGGCTGGTTGCCTGTAGGTGAACCCTGTGTGGAGTATCTGGGACCATACGGACTGCATACAGCTGCTTCGCCACTGTACGTCCAGATATGTGCCATGGCTATGAATATTCACCCTCATATGGCCAGATACCCCGAGGTACGATCCAAAGGGTACATCCATTTCCACTGAACGCCTGGATATGTATCTTGTCTTAGTTGTTCTGGTGCCTACAATACATAATGTGCCTCCAAAATACAGCCGTAACTGCCTCAAAAGTTTCTTTAAACTGATTGTGATTTCCCTGGGCCATTTGCAGCATTACTGGGATGTCCCACTGAAAACCAGAGCTTTTCAATACGCAGATGCCACACTCGTCGTCTGTCCCTGACTAGTTCGATTCAGAGAAATTATTTTGGTATTACTGATGTCCATCCTGTCAATTCCTCCTGGATGCCCCGTAACAAGAGGTAAAAACCACTGCGCCTGGAGTAAAACATAGTTTTGCTGCTGCAGCCTTGCGAGGTTTTGAGCACGGCTGGCATTTACCTGGGGGACGGGTCTTTACAAATTCCTGCAGTAAAACGAGCCTGCCGGTCGTGACTTGTCCCTCTGGCCCTCCTGCTGACCCTAGGTGTGCCATCCCTCCACGCACCTCCTGGATGCTGGGTCTCAGCTCTGCTGCACCGATCCATACCAATTCCAGCACCTGCAAGAAATTAAAGAGCACTAAAATACTCCCCGGAGCCGGTCGCTCATCCTACGGCGGACACAAAAACCCGAATTCCTTTCACATGAGAACATGGGTACATCTGCTTGCAATCATCTTTCTCCAGGCAGCCGGCCTGATTAAGCAGAAATGTGATTCTCCACACTTGGTCCAAGGAGCGCTCAGCAGACGCCTGCAGCCGAGGGGCTGGGATTCGGGAGAAGCAGAATAAACGCGCCTTTCACGCCCGGCATCCCCGGCAGTCCCGCGGCTCCCGCGCTCGCAGCCTTGGTCGCTTCTTGCCCTGCTTGCGGGAGGCAAGACATGCTGAAATAAAGAGAAACTTGTTCTGTGGCAGGAAAGGTCATTTCTTCTGGCCAGGCATTTGGGAAGGAGACAGGAAGCGTATTATTTTAAAGGTAAACTGATAAAATATTTGTTTGCTGGAGGAAGGGGAGGAATGTCAAAAACATGTCAGTGTTCTTTAGAAAAAATTATTGTGGCGTCTTACTCCTGCCCTGACAACAACTGTGGGGTGTCGTAAATAAATGTTTTAGTCTTCAGCGGTCTGTAGTCTCATGCAGGGTATTTTCCTTGCTGGAAGGATGCTTTTTGTCCGTCTGTGCTCCCGTGTGTGTGCACACTGGGGTGTGAATACACACTCCACAGCAGAGGAGATGGCTGAAAATACTAGAAGTGAGTGGATGTAGAGGGATATTAGCAGTCTCTTTGGTAATGCTATTGTTTGTTTCTTAATATTTTCTTTATTGCAGCTGACCAATGAGGAAACAACTAAAAATCACTACTTTAATGAAAGCTGCTGTTTGTAGCACCGATGCCTTATGGTTTACGTACTTTTGTAGATTTGTCAGATTCCATTTCAAAACTTGCCTTCCGTGCTGCTGCGCAAGAGGACTGAAGAAGTAATTTATAGGTGCAGTTAAGAATGCCATGTTTGGGGAATAAAGGGAAAGTATTTATTTTTTACAAAAGCAAGCTTGCAGACTGAGTAGCTTAGCTTCACTGTGATTCCCGAAAGCAAGCTGAAGGCAGCGGCCACACTCTACTTTTAATCCTCAAACCTGATCATCAGTTAATATGTTTGTAACGGCTCGGTTGCTCCCCCTCCCAAGGCTGGTTTTTACCAGCTCATAGTCCCGATATAACCTGAGGACTTAAACCAGGTCTGCGGAAGGCGTACTCTGCCAGCGTGGCGATGCAGTCGTGGCCGCAGGGCACGCGTGTCCCAGCCCAGCTGCTGCATCCCTCCGGCTGGACTGATTAAAAGGGTCAGAAGTGACGATTCACCACGTCCCCGCTAACGAACGCGGCCGTGCAGGGAAAGGCTGGGCAGGGGGACCTGGGGAGAGGCAGCCTGCTTTGCGGTTGCTGTTTGGAGGCACGCGGTTAAATCAGGCACCAACTTCTCCTAAATTCTTTGAACTGAACTCTTGCCAAGACCTGCCAAGGTCTTGTTTTAGGCCAAGCTATATTCTTGGCCTCAAACAAATGCCTAAGAGAGAGGAGAGCTCTCCTGAACAAGTCTGACTCTGGGCATTTTAGGAATCTAGCTGGTTTAAGGAAGCTTTTAATGTAAGAGCAGGGTGGAAGAACATTGTCCCCTAACAAGTGCAGGGAACGGTGATGGACAGACAGTGTTTTAAAAAAATTTTCCATGCAGGGGTCTATTCACTTGTCCGCATGTTTGACTGTTGCAGTTTATTCACCTGCATTCACGTACAAGTGCAGAATTTTAAGGGGACAGTAGGATGACCTGTGCTAGGGCATGAAGATACAAAGGGAAACATCTGTCATTAAAAAACAATAGGGAAAAACATTTATTTAGCGCAGGCTGGAATACAGAAATGTTTGCATGCTGTGTTTGGCTTGACTTACTATAGGCAAGAATTAATGATGTACAGAAGGGTTGTCTGAAAGAAGCTGTGCGGGGTCTGATATTTTCTGGGGCTTCTCTCCTGAATGTTCATTTGGATGTTGCAACACACTGACACTGTAATAAATCCGTGCGGGTATTATTTAGAGGTCTTATGCTCAATATCTTTTTTCTAATACTGCTTCATTCCCCGTGAATGCTAATGCGGATATATGGAGACGAGCAGCTCTCTGCTGATAGACATAGATGGGATGCCTTTAAGGCTGTGTCAACAGCTTCTGAAAATATTGATTGCCAAGTGTGGTTACTGAGAAAAGATGCTAAAGCCTTTGGAACTGAACAGTTAACAGAGCGTGGATCAAACCTGGATTTTCACTTATAGGAAGGATAAGCCCTTATGTCAGTCCATCCCCATGGCAGTCAGCCAGTCTGACGGTTGGGTCTCGGTGTAGCAATGGGAAAATGCACATCTTTCTTTGTTACTCTGCTTTGTGAGGGCTGTGCTTGCACAGAATATTCTTACCACTCGCCACGCAGCTTTCACCCTCAGCAGGAGGCACAAATCTTTAACTTATGAGAGTAAATGTAATTTGTCAAGGTCTTGCAGAATTGGGTCCCGCTCTTGCCCCTTGGTCTTTCCGATCTGTTACGCTACCACCCTTTGCCTGCTCTGCTGCTCACCTGCAGCCCCTCTGCTCCTCGTAGCATTGTCATCAGCCGTCGTCCTTTTTCAGATATCGCCTGAAACCACTGCCGTGCAATTGATGGGAAAACGATAACGGTTAGGTTGAAGGAAAGTTGGCTTTGGCTGACATTTTTGTGTAAATATGGAGCAATCAATTTCATGGGTGATTTGTAAATGTACAAACTCTACGCTACCGCCTGTCTTTTCCTTCCTTTCGCATCTGAGAGAGATGCATTGATTTTAAGGCTAGAAGGCATCACTCTGGGCTGACCACCTACATAATTCAGATCCTCTGACATCCCTGTGTAAACTCATGTTTCAGGATCAAGAAGAGTACTTGTGACAGGGACTGTCTTTTAGCAAGAACCACCCTCCCTCCCTCATTGATTAAGAAAGATCCACATAGTCCAAGACAATCCTTCTGAAGTTGTTCCAGTCTTGTCCAAGAAAAATGTCTTATACCTTCCACGTGCTTGTTAACACCCATCTGAGAAGATAGATAGATAGATATTCCCTCACAAGTCAGACTCTGAGCCCATTACACATCCAATTAGGTTATAAGAACTCCAGAAGGGAGGCTGCTCTGCTACCTGCACAGGCATTGCCGGTGCACAGAATTCAAATATTGGTAAAAAAAAATATACATGTTTCATAACTGTAATTGTTCTTGTCACAAACTCAGCCTCAGATCGTTTTGGATAATTCATTCCTGAAGCTGCTCACATAGTCTGGGGAGGGAAGAGGCAGATATATTTTTTCCAATATATTGCTATGTGGAGAATGTGCTTAGATCTTTGAATAATATTCCTGGTTTGTATTGTTTATTTACATATAAGAGTTTAGTTCTCTGTGTGAGAACTTACTTATTTTTAAATGAAAGTATGTGATGTTTAAGTGAAAAGCAGAGATGAATATGGGAGAGAAACCTCTGATGAAATAAGAAGAGGTGGAATTTGTCCATAATGAAACCAAAATGAAGGTGTTCTGTCAGCCTTTGTTTTACTTTTTGCTTCTTTTTTTAGCCTAGCCCCGAGTTGTCTGTGCGCTCACAGGGAAATCAATCTGTGCCTTGGGCAGCAAGATCTCTCCATGGCTAGGGGAGACTGATGGATTGTTTCACATATTGAGACTGTAGGTTTGATGGGAACTGTATAGGAATGGTGACAGTAGTGGAGATTTGAGGGTTTTGGCTTCTTTAGTAAAATATATACCTTACAACATATGCTCCTGTTTTTCAGATAAAAAGTCTTCTCTCTGCTATGCATTCCTCCTTTCTTTCTGCTGTGCATTTCTCTTCTCTTTCTTCTGTGTATTTCTCTCCTTCCTCTCTAAACATTTCAGTATGGCTTGTTTTAAGTAAAAAATAAATTAATACATCATGTAAGATTAGTACTATGGAAAAGCTTTTCCATAGGCATATTTACTGGCTTTGTAATGATTCAGTGATTTGGTTATATTGGGCTTTTTTTTTTTTTTTCCCTGAAATTGTAACACTGTTTCTCATTAAATGGCCAACCCAAATGCCATGACAAAAATTTCCTATGAAATGATCAAGGGTAAAGTGTTGATTTTACGAAACCCAAGGACAAGTGTTGCATTTGAATCAACAGGACCAGGATTCTTCTTGTCCTGGTGCCTAAAATTAGCTCAGCAGCAGGCCAGGCTAGGTCTCTGAAAAATGTGCTCCCACATCAGGTACTGTATGCTTCAAAGCGTGACTGATCTGGGCTCCCCCAGTTTTCTCTTCATTGAAGAAAAAGGCAGCAAGCCTCCTAGCTGCTCCTGTCTCCTCCCTGCTGCCCGGGGAAGCGGTGGAGTCACCATCCCTGGAGGTATTTAAAAGATGGTAGATGTGGTGCTTAGGGACATGGTTTAGTGGTGGACTTGGCAGTGTTAGATTTATAGTTGGACTCGATGATCTTAAGGGTCTTTTCCAACCTAAATGATTCTATGATCTTATCACCTCTGATTAACAAGTGATTACCAACAGCAAAGTTATATTGTGTGTTACATACTGTCCCTGTGTCTGCATTAATCAACGTGAAAAATAAAAGTTTAAATGACCATCTTTAAGAAGACGTTCCTAACCGAGTTATTACTTGAGTGAAAAGAAACAGTCTAATACCACTGCACGGCCTCTCCTGATCTATCATGTACTCATTACTGTGCTCGTGCCATTTCTCTAAGGTACAAGAAGTCCTCGAAGGTTTGTCTGCGTGTTTACTCACTCCGGTATGGCTAACCTGGACACACAGGGGAGAGAAAGAGATCAGTGTCACCAGAGCATCACTGTGTAATTACCCTGCTCAGGTCCTCCCGAGCTCCAAATAATGTTCAGCTAATATGTGTTTGTTAGACTTACAGCCTCTGCATCGCTACTAATTACCAGGTGAAAGCATCTTTCCATTGTGGCCATTAGGTGGTAACATTACCTAATAGAAAAGCAGTCACTGTCCTTTGCTTAGAAGAGTACTACAGATCTGCAGTGCAGGGTGTGAAGAGATGTTAAACCACGAAAATGTTCTTTAAAGCAAAAATCACTGCAGTTGTCCTTGGAAAAAAAAACAAGGAGTTGGCCACAAGGGTTTATAGTGGCAGATTTTGAGAAAGGCGGAGGCAAAAGACTTTTGTGTTGGTTTTGGTAGAAGTAAGCGATTAAATCGCTCACCCCACCTTGAAGAACTACAGCCTCAGAATTCCTATTTCTGAAGCAGATTAGCTTTCTGGTTAAAGTGTATATCTGGTCTGGCCCAGAACGGGGCTGTCTTATCCACCAGGACATTTCTGACGGAGAGCAAACCACATGGTGGAGACGGATGGCAGCGTATCACCTCCTCCGTGCCACAGCCATCCCCCGTGGCAAGAGCTCCAGGGCGTAAAAGCAATTATGTCAACGCCAAGAGGAGCTAGCAGGGACTTCAGAAGCCTGTCTACATCCACAAACGCGGGCAGGTTCTCCTGCTTGGGTGAAGGAGACCCCGCTTGAGTTCAGAAGCTGTGCAGCCCTAATTAGCGTGGACAGAACTAATGGGCCTGCGGTGAGCTGGGTCAGGCCCCGTGCCGGGCTTCGGGATCGGAGCCCGGCGGCGTTCCCCTCCGGCACCCACCGAACACAGCCCCGGGAGAGCAAAGGGCCGGGGATGGAACGCCTGCCTTTCCAAGGGAGCCGCGTTTCTGTACGACGGCGTTTTGCGAGACCCAGGCAGCAGATGGATTTAATCTTTCTGAGATAAACGGGATTCCATAGGGCTCTTATGATTAAAAATACAGATGTGCATGAATACGGGCAGGACAGACGCCTAAATGATCGCAACGGGCAAAAAAAATCTCCCCTTAAATTTCCATACCCCGCAGCCGTGGTACTGCCAGGTTGGCACACGCGCCCTTCGAAGCCTCCGGCATCCGAGCACAGCCGGGTGCAGTGGGGCTTCGTACGGGAAGATTAAAGATGTCACGATCTCTTACTCAGCAGCAGCAGCACGGAGAGACTACAGAAAGTGCATTCTCCTGGAAACAAACCGAACCGTAAATCAGAAAGGTAATCTAACATCAGATGAACAGAGGCGCGGGCTTGTTCACAGGCAGGGCACTGGTGAAACTGGAAAGCACAGCTATAAAGCAGAGCCAGCAAGAGCGGCCACAAAGCAGATCAAGAGAGGTGTAAGGTCACACGTGATAATGTCAGGAAGACAAGTGAGGTTTCTGCTCTGATAACCTGAGAACCGTGCTCCGAGCTGGGGCGCGCTGCCTGTTATTAAGGCTCCCAAAGGCTCGCGTTCGACCCGAGGAGAGAGCAATCGCCTGCCCTCCGCCGCGGATGACTTTGCCCTATTTCGACCATTCGGGCAGACGTTTTGCGTGCCGGGGGGCCTGCCTCAGGCAGGCTGGCGGTGCTGCTGAAGATTTCAGCCCGTGTGGTTCCTACCTGCCTGAGAAGGCAGGCAGGGGGTCGCAGGTTGGTTTGTTTATGCTAAAAATGCCTGGCGGGCTTCAGGTGATGTTCTGGCTCCCGTGCTCTGAAACAGGGGCTTCAAACGGAGCGAGGGGTGGCAGCAGCTCTCTGGGATGCGCCCCTTTGCCTTCCCCGTGAAAACGAGCCCGCTTTGTCCCATTTGAAATTAAAAATAATAAAAAAAAAAAATAGTTTTAAAGCACATGCTCGGTAGGCGTGCGCTGCGTCCCTGCAGGTCTCTGAGGCTTACGTCCACGCTGGTGAGGTCGCAGCGGAGACGCGTAGGGCTTGCCCTGCCTCCCACGCTGTCGTGCATCGCTGCTGGGACTGAGGCACAGGGGAGGAAACCTTGGGTCGAGCTAACCTGTCACTGCCTCAAAGCCCTTTGCTCCTCAGCCAAAAAACTCGTTCTGCTCGTAAACTTCCCCGCAGAGGCAGAAATCCGCTCTGGAGCATGCCCAAATTTAACGGGCATCAGAATCATCGCTAAAGGGTCACGAAGACACCGATTTGACATGAAAGGGAGCAGTTTTAGGCATTGGTGAAGGCTCAAATGCAAGCCGGGAAGAGGAACCGATCTGAGTGGGGTGCTCGGGCGGGATGGGATCGGCGTGCGTTCAGATCGCGCCTCTCTCTGCAGTGACAGCGCTTTCCGAGCATCGACTGAGCCCGACCCCCAGCTATTCCGCAGGGTGCGGTAGACCTAATACCTTCCTCCAGCAAAAGGGAGAAGTTCTGTTCCACCATTTTCACCCCAGTCCCACTTCTGGCCATACTCTCCCTTCTTCCTCGGCACCAGCTCTTGCAAACCACCTACTTGAGCCGTCGCAGCTCACTAGTCTTGAAGAAAACTAGCCCAGCAAGAGTAAACCTGACTATGGGTCTGCTGTTTTAGCACATTGAATTGACTCCTAAAAGTACTAGAGCCAGTGCAGGTACGAGAGGGGAGGACCAGGTAGCAGCGGGCAGAGAGGCTTCCTTCTCTTGGTGGTAGCAAGCCACCACATTGACTTAAGCTCTTCAGGGTAAGGCAGCTGCCTTGGGAAGAACAACCGGGTTCCCAGCTGTCCTCCAGTTTGTGCTGGATTCATCACAAGGTACTGAACCATGCGTTGGAAAGGCTGGCTCCTCTGGTGATACTCTTTACAAAGGAAGAGACTCACGTACGCTGTTTTGACGAGGGAGTTTAGGGCTGCGGGTGGAGAGGGGAGGAATATTCCTCCAGCTGTGATGAAGGTGCCCAAGTGTTTGAAGGTGGCTGGGCTTGCAAGAAACTCCTCTTCTCGCAGCTTGCCCTGGTCTTGCATTTGCTGACGTGATGGTGGTGTGTCCCCAAAACAGCTTTCTGGTGAAGCGCAAGGGAGGAAATCATGCTCTCGTGATGAGGATTTGCTCGGGGGCTTGGGAAGATGGGGAAACCGTGACAGCCAGGACAGGGCAGCTGGCGGTGGTATGGGACGTTCTTCAGGGAAGGGCTTGGTCACCGTGAACAGCGCGTGGTCACTGATGAGATGATGCAGCACAAGGTCAGAGAGCATTTTTTATTATGTGAGTAACACCCACCCCATGAGTGAGCCCAGAGTTTTGGGGAAAGAACCGGAACGCGTACAAACCATTAAGACAGCAATAATGTGTAGGAAGAGGGATGCTAAAACCAAATTGCTAAATTTAAGATTTTATGACTTTGCATTTACTAATCTTTGAACAGTTGCAGCCTGTTTCTTGGGTGGTTTTTTTTTTTTTTTTCTTTTTTTTAAAGAGTGTGCATGCATTCTGGTTGTGAATAATAAAATAAGGGGATGAAAATAAGTAAAAAATAGCTCAGAAATAAGAGTCCAGAAAAAATGTTCTGAAGCATAAAAAGAAGAGTCCCGAGAGACAGCAGTAAAAGAAAGAGTGATTCGAATGAAATCAGGCTGTGGTAAAAAGACATGTAATGTAATGTACTACAGTCCCTCTCCATCTCCCTTCCTGTTAGATCGGACTCGCAGACTTGCTATATACTTACAGGTTTATCCTAAAAATATACTGGAGGCAGTGAAAGAGAAAAAGGAGAAGGATTTCTTAGAGAGAGAATTTTTTTTATCCCTCCGCAGAAAGGAAGCAGCTGTGATCAGATAATGTTGCCGAACTAATCTGCTTCTCACTGTGCTTATCACGAGAGCAATAAGGTTAATTCTGTAGCGAGGGCAGCAAAGCACTGTCAGTTAGTGAAGGGAGGAGGACGGACAGACCAACAGACACCATTTCTTATCTGACAGGGTGAGCCAGAAGCTCACCAGCAGTAGCCAAGCACAGGGGGAAAAAAAGGAAAGACTGTATTTTAAGCTATCTTCTATGGAAAACATAAACACTAATATTAATTAATGACATGGACCGAAGCAATGGTGCGACCAGATGAGACGCAGTGGGTGAAATGTGTCCCAAACCACGTGTCAAGGCCAACGAGACTCATAGCCAGCAACAAATAAACTTTCCTTAAAGCAAAGGTGTTTGTCCTGCGACTTGGGGCTGGTCCTGTCACTATCAGGAGGACTCTGGAGCAGTGGGAGAAATAGTATGAAACTCAAAATGTTTTGGAAAGAACTGACCAACGACTCAAATGTTCTTCCTTCTGTTTGGAAGGAAAACATGACTCCTGCAGTTTTCTTGGAACAGGCTGCAGAAAGCAATCTGGAGTGCCAAGTGCCTCTGTCCTAAGGCTAGCGACCAGGCCTATATGGCTGGGAAATTTTGTAAAATCCTCATAAACAGAAAATAATATTTTTTTCGGTGTCGGGAACACTGTTCAATGCTGCCCTGTTCTTGATCAAATGGGTCATTTTAGCAGATCATCAAAATCTTCATGGTGCTTCTTTGCAAAAGACAAAGTGTCATCTCCTGCAATCCTTGGCCAATTTCCAACTCATCTATTTGCCTACTAAGTTAGTAAGCTCATGCCAGGTCCCAGTATTTTACCTTAAGTCTTGTTATATTTGGTGGGTTTTTTCCCTTGAAAATCCAGCTTTGGGAGTCCTGTGATTATATGAGCATTTAATCTACACTACATTTAAAAACATTATTGTGTTGAAATGCTTGAAAACATGAAGCTTAATAAAAGAAGGAAAGAAACCAAGATCAACCTTTTTAACACCCTTTTTTTTTGCTTTGAATTTCTGAATATCCTTGAATGGTCATTACTAATGCTCTCTCTTACGTTTTAATGAACACAACACAGTTCTCCCAACAGCTCCTGTGATGAGATGCGAAAGCAGAGGTGTCACTCTGCTATTCAGAAATCTCTCTGTACTTAATTTTAGGCAAAATGTACAATAATAATAAAGGCATTCAGACACAAATTCAGCGATGCTTTGGGGCTGAGATTTTTTCCCCGGTTTAGTTCAGATCCGTTAAACAGCCACACACACCTACACCACTTTAGGTAGTTATAGAAACCACCGGGCTTAAAACCACAACACGTAAACTTGGAGGTGACACAGGGGAAACGGGGTCACCTGAGCAGTTTGGTGAAACAGGCAGCGAGTTGCAGAACTGTTTAACAAAATTGGCTAGAATCTTATCTGCTTACCCCCAAAAACGTACACAAAGTCCTGCAGGCTCCGAAGACAACACTGGCCGGCAGTAAGGCTCGGCGATCGGGATTTCTCCGGCTCCATCGAGCTCCTTGCCTGGCTCCTGCCCGTTGTTTCTCAAGGTCAGGCTCAGAGTGGCTTTCTTTTGGATTGCTCCCAGATTTCTGCCTCAACACGCAGGCTCGCAACACCGTAGCCTAGCCCCATGCTGGGGAAGGGGCGAAACCCGCCAGCTCCATCCCGCTATCCTGGCGCGGGCATCCCTCCGATGAGCGTTCCTCATTACGCTACGGGGCTTGACGGAGTTTTACACGGTGCGTGAAAGGGGCCCTGCTCACCGCTCCTCCTCCCCGAGCAGTCTGGGGAACAGTCCTGCTGATGACGTTAATTAACATCTTTCAACAAATTTTCGACACCGGGAGTCCACCACTGTCACCAGTGGTGATGAAAGGCAGTTAACCGAATGACGTCATTAGCGCAGACTCTCTTACCCAGAGCCCTCGGGGATGCTGCGGGGCCGTGCTGGCAGAGAGCTCCCAGCACTGGCGTGCCCGTGGAAGCAAACCAAGCCCTAAGACAAGCCTTAAACTCCTCCGTGCTGTTTTAGAGAGGGTGATGCCACTGCTGATAGAGAGAGACCAGGAAAACAGCGCGGTATCAGTTGCGCACACAGCGGCTGTGTTTTTACATGGCAAATAGCAGAAAGGGGTACCACAGGCATATCAATAAACATGGATACTCATTTGAAGGTAAATACTTCCAATAAAGGTGCAGTAGTCACAAGCTCAGCAGAAAAAAACCGTGTCTTAATACAACACCAGGGCAACGCTGCCTTAGTCCTTAAAACAACCTAGAATGAAAATAAAGATTGCTACTGGGAAAATACCCGTCACCTTTCACCGCTGCCTTTGAAAATAAGTGGTGTTATATTTTTACACAACTTTTTTACTTTATGTCAAAAATTTCTGTGCCTTGAACTGAGAAACTGACCTCTTCTGGGAAGATACTGCACTCAGTTTAACCCTAAGCATTATATTCTTCTGTCAATCACTTCTTCCACCACTAGAGCAACAATTTTCTACAATAACCTTGCACTTGAGTCAATCCATTCTCTGGGTTTCACCAGACAGCATTTTATCTCAGCGGTTTCTTGAGTCATTATGATATATTTGGTATACAGAGGAGGTTTTGTGCTTTATATTCCCTTGGCCCAGAGGCACCTGAAGTCCTGCAGAGGCCCAACTCCCACGCAAGGCTCGTTACAAACCAACCAGCTGAACAAAACACCCTTTGCCATTACCAGTAGAGCAGCAGACCATAAATATTCATGAGTTATCGCCCTGGTTTTATAAATTACCTACACCATGGCTGTTTCATGTAGCCTTACATATGTGCTCTTCGCTTCTGTCCCTTCTAGCTATATTCTGCAACTAGCTATCCAAAAACCTCGGGTGGTTTTAGTGAAGAGGCTGGCAACGTTAAGCTGATGAAAGAGTGCGTTGATTCAGCAGAAGGGGCGTTTGCTCCAACGCACGGCGTTAAGTCCGCTGCCACTTGAAACATGGGGCTGTAGGGAAAAAAACCCAAAACACTCAAAAGCGGCGACAGAAAGGACAAACTAATTTTGGTTCCCAGTTGCATGGGAGTTGAGCTGGGACACCGGTCTCCTATGCGAGTGCTTCCATCACAGGGGTCTGGGAGCTGCTGCTCCCTCCCGCTCTGCCCCTCCGAGCCACTTCGGCTGGAGCGACCACGTTGATTTTTCAAGCTGTTGGTGCTGCCGCTTCAGCTGGGATGAGGAGAGAGGCCTGAGCGTGAGCTGGGGGATGGAGGGAGGCAGGGGAAGGGCTTTGGGTGCAGCTCCAAGCACGGTTTTCACAAGGGGAGAGATGCGCGGGGCGATGGGGACGGGCACCTGAAGCGACGGTTCAGGCTGGGGAACCCGTGCCGCTGCCGCTTCTGCGTTTTATGATGCGCGGGAAAGCCAGCCCCAGGGTCTCGTCCCGCTCCCACAATTAGCTGCGCCTGAAATAGCACTGGCGGGCTCCTCATCTCATCACGGGGAGCTCATCACCACCGCACAGCTCCCTCGCCGTACACACGCGTATACGTATACACAGACGCGTATCCGATATACGTATTTACATACAACTACGATACATACACCGCGTGTGCACATACCGATCTGCAACCAATTTGGAAACAATCCTTGGATCAGGGAGCCGAGGCCCCGGCGCTTGCCAGATTTTTCACAAGCGGGTTACAGCGAGAGCCCGGCTCTTCTTCATCCCCCCTTAAATCCCCGGCGCGCTCCCGGCTGGACCCTGGCACAGCTTCAGCAGGAGGCGAGACGCCCGTAAAGCGTCGTGGGTCTCTGCCGCGAGGGAGGAGAGAGGTTTGTGTCCGAGGACGGGCAAGGATTTCGCTAGGCTTCATCTGGGGTGTTTCTGGCATTTGCAGGGGAAGGAGCTGAGAGAAGCTGAATTCACCGAGGGAAGCTGAAGTCCGAATTAGGAAAAGGCAGCGTAAGTTTAGGCACCGTTACAGTTACGGTCCTGCTGAGCAAGGACTTTCAGTTTGTGAGTTCGGCTTTTGGTCCCTGAGGTCTTATTATAAGCTAAACCTGTCTATATGTAGAAAAAGAAAGCCGAATTATTTTTTAAAGCTGAGTGGTTAAAATGCATTGCGGTTTTCTGTGGACTTGAGGGGTGGGAGGGAGGGAGAGGGAGAAAAAAACCTGAACTAAGCCACCTTTGGTCAATTCTGATTTTGTTTTCCCACCAAGACAAGCTCTTGCTTTTCGTCTGCTGTTACAGGCAACTGACAAACGGGCTTTACGTGTAGAGAAATGTTAAATGATGTGCTATAGCTATTTATTTTTTTTTAATTCCCCTGTAAGAAAAGCCTGCGTGAGTTGCTGAAAGGTCTTTGCCAGTTGCACCGGATTATGCGTAACCACCAAAAAAAAAAAAAAAAAAAAAAGGGCTGCTGGGAACTGGCAAACTGTGCCATGCCAAACAAAAGCCCGGATGCCTCGTCCTGCTGAAACTCATCTCGCTCCACCTTCGAATGCAAAGGGCACGCGACCACGGGAGCCCACGGCTGCCGATACCGGGAGCGCTCCCTGCCCCTCCCCATGGCGTCGGGCCAGGTCGGACCGCTCCGGCTCCGGCTCCATCATCTCCATCTTCCTCCCGCCTAGGTGGGTCGCCGCCATGCCGCTGCCGTGCCCCCGCGGGGCCCTGCCTGGGGCTGCCTTCCTCCTCCTCATCTTCCTCCCGCTGCTCTGCACAGCCCCCGGTGAGTGAGCGCGGGCTGGGGCGCGGGGAGGGAAATCCTAACCCAAAATGTCCCGGGGAGTGGGAAAAAGCCTTCCCCTGGCCTCCCGCGTGGGTGAACGCTTTCGGTCCCTCCAAAAGTTGTGCAAGTTGAACGTCTTTTTTTTTTTTTTTTTTTTTTAAAAGAGCTTGTTTTCCAGTGAATAAAGCGTTTGGGAGCAGCTGAGTACTCGCAGGTCTCCTGTTGCACTGCCCAGCCCTGGGCTAAATTAAAGCCTTGGATCCCTTCTGGGAAAGGGCTTCAGCAGGGCGACAGCTTTGATGTGCTTCGGGACTTTTCTGCAAGGAAAAATTTTGCAGCATTGGCTGTTAGCATGCCCCTCGCTCCCTGTGACAAGGGTTTTCCAGGATTATCGTGCCACCCTGGACGCTGTGTCACGGTACTGGGACCAGCTGCGGTCTTCTGCTGAAAAATATAATAATTTAATTGGTGAAGAAGGCCAGTAGTGGGGTGCCCTGGCCAAGAAGAGCTGGGGAGAGCACACTGGAGTGTCAGAAGCTTCCCTGCAGCATCTGTTGCGCTCGAGCATGGAAACAGGAGCAAAGGGAGGCATTGGGAGAAACTTGCTGTTGAGCTGGAACTGTGGCAAAAATACTTCCAGTATTTTTTGAGATACGATCTTTTTTTGGTTGTTATTTCCTTCCTAGTAAATGTATGTGTTTTATTTTTACTTGTCTAGATGTTTCAAGGGGAAATAAGCTTAAACTGATGCTTCAGAAACGCGAAGGTAAGTAAAGAGACAGCAAAGTGCTTTCCCTTATTTTTCCTTTAAGGCAGTTGCTATCGGTCAAAGCGTTGTCCCTCTACCTCCGGCTCCGAGCAGGCAGGCAGAGGAGCAGCGTACGACACCCGGTTCAAAGCTGGCAGCTCACAGCCGCTCTCGCTACGTACCGTACCAAAACCTCCGCGCATACGGAGCCTGTGCCTGCGTGTCCGTTTGGGACTCGGAATTGGCAAGGCTGGAGGCTCTACTTAGCGCAGCCCCCTCCGAAAACCAAGGTTCCCAGCCTCAGGCAGCATGCCTATGTTTTGCTCTGCACAGCGTATAGCAGCG
Organism: Aquila chrysaetos chrysaetos; assembly: GCF_900496995.4. Classification (NCBI taxonomy): domain Eukaryota; kingdom Metazoa; phylum Chordata; class Aves; order Accipitriformes; family Accipitridae; genus Aquila; species Aquila chrysaetos. The sequence goes on along the minus strand of NC_044026.1, from coordinate 4,829,636 downwards.
TATACCTTTTCCAGCGCGTGCACGGCATTTATCTGGTTTATTCTGGGAAGTCACAAGCTTTTCCAAGGAATTATAATGCATGGAAAGACTGCTGGCTCAGGTGCAGAGAAGAAAACGCGCAAAGCGGGCTTGCTCGCCATGCTTTGACTTGTTCCCTTTGTTCTCTTGGCCCCTTCTTGGAAGACCGCTTTCTACGCAGTCCAGCAGCAGTCCACTTGTTTGTTCAGGTCCCCTGGTGAGAGGGACCACCCAGGAGAAGGCTTTTGGAGCGTGCAGACAACATGGCCTAGACCGGGAAGAGCTGCAAAGCCTTGAATTGGTGATGGAGGGAGCACGCAGCCCCTTAATTCCAGCCTCGCTCCCCTTTTCCAGTTGCGCGCTAAAGCGAGCAGGCTAAGCACGCAGTACTGGCTCCCTCGCTGGCAGCGTCCCACGTGTGAGGCTCGTTCACACGGCATTTATTCAGCTGTCCCGCTTCCCAGTAATAACACCCAGCTCCAGCGCACGGTGAGTTATCAGTTTCCAGCTCATCACTGCAGGGCAGCCTGCGGTTTCCCACTCTTCCCGCGACAACACATCCATCACTTTTACCTCTCGACTCTCCTGCCCGCTGCAGTCCTTTGCCTCCCCCGCGAGTCTGCCCGGCTCCTGCTTCGATGGTTTTCACATCTCCGCCCGACTTACCTGTCTGCTCCAACCTCTTCCCTCGCATCCCCCAAAAATACCCATCCGCACCCAGGTTCTTGGTCTCTCCCTCATTGCAATGAACCCTCTGAAGCCAAGACATTCCTCCTTGTTTCACGGGAAGAACAAATATCCTACCACGTTTTATCATTTCTATGCATGGCAGGGGGGCTAGCCAGTCCTCACATCCATACCTTTCCGAGGTACACCTCCCTTCACCAGCTTGTTACTGGTGTTTCTCCAGCTTCTTCACGCTTTTTAACTCCACCTCTCACCTTCATTCCCATTTCTGCAACAGCAGCACGCAGAGGCCGGTCTCCTGTTCTCTCCACAAAGCACAAACGCATTGTGTCTATGCTCCTTGAGGTTGGGTTTATTTATTTAAATACCTCACTTAGCTTCTGTCCTTGAGCTCAGAAGAGCTTTTCGAAAATCCAAGAGAATGAGGGCAGCTGAGAAATCCTATTACATCAACGATTCCTGGGTTTATTACTGTTACTGCTGCTACATGCGTCGCGCTGCCAAGCACAAAGGTGATGGCATAATACGAGAAGCATTTTCTTACTTGCTGCAAGCCGTATGCTTCAGGCCGACTAAAAATTTCCTGGCATGCCTTTTTTTCTGGGGGGGCGGGGGGGAATTAATTTCAGCCCCTGTTGCCACGAAGCCCGAGGTGTCAGTGAAAGAAGCGGTGGCCAAGGAGTTCCTAAGCAGCCTGAGACGGCAGAGGCGTCAGCTCTGGGACAGAAGCCAGCCCGACGTACAGCAGTGGTACCAGCAGTTCCTCTACCTGGGATTCGACGAGGCGGTGAGCATAAGGCTTTCTAGGGTTGGTAAAGCTTTAGAATAAGCGGCTGCGAGCATGGATGCACAGCCACGGGGGCACCCGGGGAGAAGCTGCCCGGCTTCTGTTCACAGATACTGCCATTTCTTTTTTTTAAAGTAGCAAATGTTGCACAGAAATATAAGCTTCGTTATTTGTTAAGAGATTCCTGCGTTGTTAATTGAAAAAAAGCGACATCAAAATCTTGCGTGGAGCTCTTGCCTGCTGCTGAACTTAAGCTTAATGAATTGCAACCAAAGTTTGCTTTGAGAAATAGGTGGCCAGACCCAAAGCAATCAATCGTATTTCAGGAAATTAATTTGGCAGCCTCAACCTAATCAATTTGTTTTTTAACATGGTGAGAAATCCACACCACGCTGGCCGTGACTGGCATTCCTCAATGAAACTGCACTAACGTTACCCACCAAATGCAGGCGTGCGCCTCCGCGGCGTGGGCAGCTCCTGACCATCGCGAGCGCTGGCAGCTGTGCCTCCACTCTGAATGTGAAAGGAAAACCATTCAATAACACGCAGCCAACCTCCCTTCAAATGAGGAGGATACAAATTAACTGTTTTAAAAAAAAATAAATGTAAGAACACTGGAGTGGAATCAGGAGTTCCCAGCTCTGCTAAACAGATGCTGAAATAGGCGAAATAGGGTGAAAAATGTGCATTTAGTTGCAGTCCCACATGTAGAATAATTTCTACGTTTAATAACAGGTAAAAATAGTTATAGATGTTGAATTCTTGGCTTCTGTCAGCTGCGTGAATACATTTAATGAGATTGCATTGGCACAGGCAAACTGGAGTACATTTTGGACCTTCATGCTATGTGGATTGCTTAGAAGATGAATGCACTCATTTTCAAAGCTGGAACAATTAGAAAAATAATCCTTTGCTTGGACTGAAATAATGAAGGATTTTTTTTGTATCCTCCTGGACATTATGCAGATAAAAGTGACTTTTTAACAGCATGGCTATATCCCCCCTCCCCCAATAGGAATAGGAAAAATGGGAAAAGTGGTTTTATGCATCAGAAACTGAAGACTGGGGGCAAATACCAAGAAGTAAGTAATAAGGACAAACCATGCACATAAGATGAATTCTCCTCCGAGTTCCTGTGTGCAATTCAAAAACTGAAATGAGGTCTGTTGTGGCTTACAATGAATCCACTTAGTAGGTTTTCTTGGGTATTAAGACACAGTTTTAACAATGAAATAACTGTTTGTTCCAGCAAAGGACTTGGGCCATACTTACCCATTGTGTATTTTGCAAAACTTTTTTTTCAAATCTCAGCCAAAAATATTTCCAAAGAGTCATTCAGATGGAAAGGCTTTGGCTTGGCAAGTATTTGATATCCTTGCACACAGTTTTTCCTCTGCTGTTGTGAGCAGAATTGAACTGCTTCTTGCGCTTCCATAGCTAGAAGGCTGCACTGTACCTTCGTTTTTACCCATGCAAAATGGGAGCAAAAGATCACAGGCATAAAACAAAAGCCTGTTGCACCCACTTTGCAGTCAGGGACATCGTAACTAAAGGCACGGGGCAATGGAGAACCAAACCTTTAAAGTGCAAGACAGTGACGTGTTTTTATAGTCCACCACTGAAAAGGTAACAGAAATGTTAAAGGTGCTCAGTGCATGTTTCAGTCGCAGGCGCTCTCGGTTTAAGCACCTGACAGTAGGCAGAGCGGGTAGGTCCCAGGTGGGGCTGGGCAGGACAATTCCTGCACTCCGGACCCCGATAATCCCATAGAAGAAGTAGGTACAAGTCACAAAACCCCTCAGATCTAAAGATCTCGTTTTGACAAATACGCAAAGGATCTGAATTTCTGAAAGAGAACCTCTTGCACCACTTCTGTTTCACTTTCTTCATTGTAAAGCTCCAGGGTTGGAAAGCAAGTATTTTCTTTTTTTTGGCAGAAATTTGAAGATGACATCTCCTACTGGACAAGCTTAGGGCGTGCTCGTAATGAATACTATGGTGGATACTACCAACACCACTACGATGAAGATTCCCCAATTGGCCCACGAAATCCACACACCTTCAGGCATGGAGCCGGTGTCAACTACGATGATTACTAATGCCATTTATCTTACTATAGCTGGTGCCTATAGGGCTGCATTGGGCAAGGCTGAGTCCTCCCTCGGTCAGAATGACCCTGCTTTCCTTCTATTCATGTAAAATAGCAAGAGTAAAGGAACTGCCAGACTTCGAAGCAAGCAACACGAGGGTTTTTTTAATTATCATTACTTAGTAGTACACTATATATAAAGTGCTATAGAAATAAAGCTTTTTTGATAAAATAAACAGGTTGCCATTATTTAGTAGAGTTTGTAACAGCAAGTTTCATTCCAACTGTATTACTACAGATTCCTTTTCAAAGGGCTTTTCCATTTGCTCTCCTATAATCAATCGCAAAATTACATTTTATCATCTAGTTTGGCATATAGAATACATAATATAAGCCAATACATTTCAGATGTGCCTGCTCATTCAGGTTTGTGTCAACAAATAAATCCTATTATTCTTGGGGAGAAAAGAAAAAAAACCATTCCTCTCAACTGAAGTGCTGCCTTGTCGCCTCCTCTGCTATTTCCGTACCTACCGCGCACTGCCCTCCAGACCTGTGTGACGTGGCACTTCTAGTGCCTGTTGGGGCAAGGACACAGATGTTCACAAAAGCTAAATTCAGTGCAGAGTTGCTCACCTCCCTGCAAAGCCTGTGAAAGGAAAGGATTCTCCAGGGAAAGGGCTCCGTGCAGCAACCTGCCGTCAGAAGTAATCGCCCAGACGCAGAGCATCTAACCTGAATGGCTGCAACCCCTCCCGGGCACGATAACCCAAAGGTTATCTTTGATGAATACTCCCCTTTGTGGCCTTTCCACTTAGCTGCAAGCTTTCAGTCTGGCTCAAAACAGGGAGTAAAATAACAAACTAAGCTATTTAAAATGAAGTTAGTATCAGATAGTATCCAACGCAGTCCCCGGACATAATATCCTACCGTGAAGTTCCCTCTATCCCCAATTCAAACTGGAATCTAGACACATCAACATGTATCAGAGACTAGGCATTTGTTAACGGAGTGGATTAAAGGGGGGGTTGGTTGGTGGGGTTGCGTGTGTTAAGAACCCCAAAATACAACCAACTTTTCTACCACAGCAACATCAGCCATGTCGCTGCTTCTCTCCCGTTATTGTAAAGTTCTCAGGCAGACCGAAGCCTGGGAGGGAGATTTCAGCTGTCCGGGGCTTCGGGAGGAGCTTAGTGGGGGAAAGCCCTGCTGGAGCTTGACAAGCACAGAGGACGGGGAAGGGGCTGCTCCATGACTTCTGGAGCTGAAGAATCGGGATAAAAAGAGAGATGAAATGGATACTGCAAACTCTAGCAGTCAGAGAAAACAGCATGGACGCTTTAGCTGTCTGTCACCTAAAGCTTACAAAAAATTTCCAAAGCGTGGATCATGGTAACACCATTCTTTACACTTCACTTCTTTCTTAACTCTGAGTGTATTTCCTAATCTTTCACTTAAAGCCCCGCTGCGTGATGGACTGGTGTCCAGGAGAGGCAGCCCAGCACTATCCCGCTCCCTGCAGCAACACTTCCAGGTTTTTGCCGAGGGAGCCAAATTGAACAAACATGCTAGTCGCTTCTCCTCTGCACGCACAGATACGCGCTAGCCTAACGGGCTCCAAAAACTCAGCTTTCCCCTAGGTTTTGGAGCGTTTGCTCTTAGCGGAATCCTTGCCAGTTTAATTGGTTTAAACTGGCGTATTTCCTTGGTAGAAGACCCTTTATTCCAAATACAGAATAATCATATTCTGAGTCAAGCACACGCTCTTTTGCACAGTTGGAAAACACCTATTCCTAGAAGAATACTTTCATTTTGTGTCCTATCAAAAAAATGCACCGAATTTGGCAATGTTTGAACATGCTGATAATTTCCATCATTTCCCAGAATATAAAACAACTGGGAATTCAGACCTGCTGAATAAGGAAGAATTAAAAAAAATGCTGTAAATAAATACCATCCCTCCCTAGGCCATGGTAAACTGTGTCTATTCCTGCAGGCTGACTCAGTCCAGCAGCTTTCTGTGCCTTGCAGACTCACAACAAAGACTACAATCTCTCTCTTTTGGATGGTCTTAAGAGAAAAAAAAGAAAGAAATCTTTTCCATTACTTTGTGCTGCACGCTGAAGTTTCCCACCACGTACTGGGTCTGGCTGGGATAGAGTTAAGTTTCTTCATAACCTGTATGGTGCTGTGGTTTAGATTTGAGACTAAACCAGTGTTGATAACCCAACATATAAATAATATTTTAGTTACTGCTGAGCAGTGCCTGCACAGCATCAAGGCCTTCTTGTTTCCCACGTCGGCCCCCAGCAGGTAGGCTAAGGTGGCGAGAGCTTGGGAGGGGACACAGCTGGGACAGCTGACCCAAACCGACCAATTCCATACCATATAACGTCTTGCTCGGCAATAAAAGCTGGGAAGAGGAACAAGGGGGTGGGGGTTTTTCTTCTAGGGTAGCCATTGCTCAGAGTGGCCAGGCATCAGTCTGCTGGTCAGCACCCTTTGCATCACCTTTTTTTTCACCCCCTTCTTTCCTTCACTTATTAAACCACCCTTAACTCTCAAGTTTGCTCACTTTTGCTCTTCCTATTTTCTCCCCTTGTCCCACTGGGGTGGGGGGAGTGAGCGGCTGCGAGTACTTAGCTGCGGGCTGGGGTCAACCCACCACAAAGCAATAGCTCTGAGGGGAGGGCACCCTCCTGCTCGCAGAGGGGTCCACCTGATTTGAAATGCAGCAGTTGCAATGATGCAAAAGTAGAATCATAGAATCATTTAGGTGGGAAAAGACCTTCAAGATCATCGAGTCCAACCATCAAGTACATGCAATAAGCTACAAAGAATGCAAGCAGGTATGAGCCATCACAGGTTTGAGCAAAAGGAGGAAAACTTAAAAAGAAAATTGTTAAATACGGACAGAGTGCTTCAAAGTTAACTACATTAACAAAGTTAATTTCCTTTGACTATCCCCTGTCCCAAAACACAGACAAAACTGCACGCCCCCTCCCAGCCTTTCTATTCTGCTGTGCAGACAGCACAGACCGCTTCACATCATCATCATCATCATGCCCAGCCATCCTGGCATTGACATCACATAACCTCTCCTGCAAGACAGAAGAGCAGCCATTGTTCATTGTGGCTCCTGGCAGAACAAGAACAGTTTGGCCACGGGCCAGCGCTTCATGTTTCAAGACCCGCTGCTGCCACATCCCCGTTTGCAGGTGTCAGCCAGGCAAGTCCAGCAGTCGGACCAATAGGGCAGTCCTGCCTCCTCTGCTGATAATACCTGCCAGGTAACCCTTCTGTCAAAGCATGTCTTCCATACTACTGCCGTGCCCCCCCCCAGACACTCTCGTATACACCCCCAAGTCTCGACAAATTTTTCTCTCCAAATCCAGTGTCTTCAGCAGCAGCCTTAAATACATATTTTCTTTTTTTTGGGGGGGCCTTCATTCCCTTTAAGTTCCTTCTTGTAACACAAACACATTGGGGATGGGGGATTGGGCACTTTTATCCCAGGACTGTTTCCCAGGTGGAAGATGGAGGTTTCCTTGCTCAAAACAGCTTTCTCTGCAATGGGTTGGACAGAGCCCAGATGGCTCTGCTTGACTTTGATAGCACTTAAGGCCACCCACAGTTCCCTGTGGCTTCATGTTTTGGACCTTCCAGCTGCTTCAGCTGTGGCATGGACCAAGGCATTCAGAGGATCCCCCTCCTTGCTGAAGAGCACATCAAACTAGGGAAAATATAGTACAAATGAACCAGCTGTTGGTTGTTCCAGGCTGTAAATGGCAACAAAGTGGACAAAAAGTTGTTGCCATGTTTGCTATTATGGAATAGGCAAGTGAGAGAAGGAAAGGGACTGGGAAAATAAATAGAGAACCAGAGTCTGTGATCCAAGCACAGGGAAATGTTCACAGCAGAGCAATTATGGATTTGTGCTGGCTACATTCCCACTGATTTCAGGAAGGGCACGTATGGATGTTAGGTCTAGCAACGTTGAGTACATACTTCCCTTGCAATTAACAAAGCATCTTCTTCCTATGGACAGATCTTCTCCGATCAGCCTCTAACCACCTTCAAGGACTTCTTGGCCTCAAGTAGCATTAAACTTAATACTAATAAGACTGGGGACTAGCTCAATCCATCACACTGATCAAAGCCCTGCTTTGCCCTCTGTAGCCTGTTCTCCAAGGCTAACGAATTTATGCAATTGTGTTTGTCTTCCCCCTCCTCCTTGCCTCTTTCTCTCAACTTTGAAACTAAATTCCAACCCTATCTGATGAAAGTGAAAGTTTTTAAAAATATATTACATTTCTAAAAAATTATTGAAAAAATAGATGACAGAGACATTTGTAAATGCCCAGAGGGCACTGAGCTCACTGGCTACTAAACCTGCCGGAGTCTATATAGCTTAAGAGAAGCTGCAAACACCCTAGACACAGGAAGACTGTCAGATCATGATCTCCCCACATAGCAAAGAATCTAAATTAAAGATAGACATGAGGCTTCTCTAGACTATACCTTCACGGAACTACTTAAATTAGGTCTGCAAGCCCCACTGTAGCTTGTCTGTAGACCAGCAATGTGGTTTACAATGCTTCTGAGCAGCCTACACATAGAAATAAAGCAAAAGTACATCATGTTTAAAAAAAAATAAAATTTAGAACAAAATACAAAACAAAAAAATTACAATGCATTGTGTTCAGGCATGAAAATGAGAACATGTCTCAGCTTCATTTACTCCTCCCAAGCCCTATGTTTGCAAGCTTTCAGTGCTGTATTCCACTGCCCTCCATCAAAAGTGGCTCTTCTGGAGAGACAGCAGCTGTTTCTTGCCTATGGTTCCCTGCAACCTTGATGCCCCTTTCTCCTACCAAGATATGTAACCCCAGATGGGAGCAGAGAGGACCGACATGCAAACCCTCACCTGCCTTCTCAAAGACTCAGTTCAGACTAGACCAAACTTGAAATTACCCCAGACTTTCAGTCTTGAGCACCAGCTGACTCTGTTTTAAACACCCATGATTCATGCCTTTCGAATCAGCTAGAAGGCCAGTCACTGGCTTCAAACACAAAGGGCAACAGCTGCCTCAGCTGCTGCTTCTGGAAGACACTATTTAGAAAGAATACGGGAACTGAACCAGGAACCTCTGAAGCAAAAGCTAGAAACAGTACAAGGCAAGTAGCAAATCAATACGGTCTCTCACTCAGGCCCAGTGGGAGGCATGCCACATACTCACAGATGGGTTGTACTGGTACCAGCCATTAGCCCTCTCCAATTTGCTCCTTTTATGAAGGATGTCAGGCTGTGAAGTAACCTAAAAAGCTTTTAAATTCATATCTGTAGTATCCAAACGTTGACATCCTGAGGGATTTTTTTTTTTTTTTTTTTTGAAAACACACATTTTGTGCTAGTCTGCAGAAGCACTCGTGTTCCAGTATAGTTTATGTATTTTGCACTGAAGTCATTGGATTAAATTGAAAAACAGCCCTGGAAGTAACAGCTGGCACCCACAGCTCCCATTTACTCTCAATGGCTGCTCTAAATGCTGGACTAGGGTTGCACCCTTGTGCACCACCTCTTCACAGATGCTTTGGCATCCAAAGGCACAATTTGCACGAGGAGTAAAACATAAGGAGAAAGAGCACCTTCCCCCAAATACAATCTAGAGCTCAAGGGTTAAAAACACCATGTTGGGAGCTGATTAACAGTTCTCACCACAGAACTATTAAAGCAGGGGGCACTACTTTCACATACATCCAGCTGTGGTTTTGAGTATAGAGAGAAGCTGTGCTTCGAGAGCGTATCAGTAATGATAGGTTACAGTCACATTTGGAGCACGCGCACCACGGTGTACTTTTCAGGCAATTTAATAGGGGATAAATGCCCAGATCAAGTACCTAGAAAAATGCTTCAAACAAAAAGCAGACCTCAAGCTGCTTAGCTGTGAAAAAATGGAGGCAATGTATAATACCTAAATTCTACCTCTGAGTCCAGACAGAAAAATGCTCCCTGGCTCCCCATCTTAGTTGCATGGCAGATTTCCACTGGAAGAAAACCTGTGTGTGTGAGCAGGGAAGAAACCGTTTTGTCTTAAAAGAATCACTGCAGACCCGGTCCACACAGGGCACACAAACGAACGCAGCAGCCCCATCATTGCTGGAGTCCTAGGGAACTTTACCAGACAGACTGCATGGGACTCCAAACCTTCAAACTCCAGGAGGCTCTGGCAGATGGCATGCTCGGACGAGGGGGCCTAAATAGAACACTGCTCCCAGAGTCCTCCCTGGGTCCGGGCATCAAGTCATTGCTAGAGGTAGCTTCCACTATGACCATCAACCTAAAGATACTCAAAAGCTAATGAAACATCAGGCTTTAATGAGATAAAGTCAAGTCACTTTGCTTGATGAGATTTCAGATTTTCAATGTTGAGTGGCACTAAGCCAAAATACCTTTTAAAAAACTCTGCCAATCTCCTCTTCTAGGTATCCAGTCTTGGGTATTAAAACTAAAGAGGAACTATTAAAAATAAGGGGAATTGGATTTTTTTTTGTTTGTTTGTTTTTTGTTAAGATGACAGGCATAGTTATCAAAGTTGAAAGCATTTACTGGCAATTCAATAACAGCTTAAAATAGAAACATTGCCTCCATTAGGGAGGCTGAAGGTAGACTCTACAGTTTAAAGAAAATCTTACACTCCTGCATCACTATCAACTACCTGAACCGGAATAAATCATGATGTTTTTATCCAATCTATTTCAACAGACATCCTGCAGCCCTTCCTATGTATCTGTTAAGAGACAAGCAATGAAAGACCAATGTTATTAACTTTGAGCCAATTATTTACAGACTGTTACTTTCGAATTAATATACAATAAATGCACAGATGTGTAATGCCAGAGAAGTGCCCACAGTGAAACCTTGAAACTAGTAAATAGAAGTTTCAATATTTTATTAAAATAGCATATTCAACCACTGTAACCAATAATACATTAACTTTATTCCCAGAGTACGCACAACACAGTAGTGATTCAAAATATCCTTATCCATGGTAATCAATGAAAATATCTCAAATTCAAGTGTACAACTAAAACTAAACCTTTGAAAAAATCTCTCCTTTAAAGAATACATAAAGCTCTCATACAGAATTCTTTTAAACTCCTCTATACTTAGATGTCAGTGTCTCTCACCTGACAATACCACTAGCTTTTTTTCTTATGCATAGTAGAACATCTCATATTTTATAGTACCCATTTTATAAATAAATTGGCATTTTCCATCCCGTTTGAGTTTATCTTCAGCTTCACAAAGAAACCAGTAAATAAAACTGTCAAGGACAGTCACAACAAAATGATCTCACAGCAAGATATAAAACTTGAAGATACTAAAAGATGCTTCTACTCTATTTTACATAAAAAGACAGATTTAAAAAGTGCAAGGCAAGATTTGCAGGGGAAAGGGAATATTTGTTTGTTATCTTTAGGCACATCCACTTCTTTAAAGCAAGCTTCAGAATGAAATTCCAGTTTGTTCTTCATGATACCTGTTTCAAAGTCTCTCTCAAAAAAAAAAAAAACAACCCAAGAAGAAAACAAAAATTACATCCGTCAAATGTCAAGCAGGGAATTTCCTGTCCAACTAATAGTCTTCAGTTATGTCTTGTTCTTCCTTTTTTCATCCTTGCAGGTTTTGGTTTGGGAATATACTGATTGTTCGCCTGATACTCAAGCTCTTTACGGAAGTAATGAATTGCTTTATTCAAACCTTCTTCCAATGGGACCTGTTCCCAAAAGTGAGGAGAGAATCATATCATTCTAAGTTCACATCAGCTCTTTTCACAACAGTATTTTTTTTTTTTAATACAGCTATCAACAGACTGCTAGGAAGTCTCATTCTTAGCCAATATAAGTATTAACAGCACCACATACTGGTTACATCTCTGCACTGCTAATGGATGTTTAAACATCAGGTATATTTTCCGATTTAGTAAGTCCAAAAACCCAATAAATTTAGATCTCATCAGATGGTTACGACTGGTCTGTTTAGTGTCAAAACAGACTTACATAATTCTCCTTTCAATTCCTAATACATTTAAAGAGATAAGCACACGGAAATTTAAGCCCCTTCTGTTTTTAATGATTACAGATCCTTCTGTTTCACAGAATCTCACAGAATGGTAGATACCACAGAAAGGTATAAAGGTAGTGTTTTTTTGTTTGTTTTTTTTTTTTAGTTTTTATTCCTTCAGCACTCCACTGATATACAGATAAAGGGATACAAATTATCATCCAGTATCTCATCTGATATTCTTAAATCCTACAGAAATAAATGTAATTCTTCATATTCTATGCCTGTATTTAAACACTATGATTTGTAGACAGGAACAACAGAAATACTACCCACTTTTCTCAGGAGCCATATGCTCTGACATGCTTCCTGATACCATCGTTGATACAGGAGGATAAAATAGCAGCAAAAAAACCCAAACCTACTTGCCTTAATGTACCAACACTGTATTGCTACTTCAGAGTAAGTTTTGTTACTGACTAGGCCAAACACAGAAGGTCATAAGTATGAATGAAATATTTTAAACCTTTTGTGATTGTAACACTTGCCATCATCCTTGTGCTTTCAGGCACAGTCTATTAATATCAGGTGCCTCTGTGAATTCTTTCAGAAGGGTCTGGAGCTACCTTTTTCTATCAATAGGCTTACATTTACTAGACAGGTTCACATGTTTCCTGGAAAGATTTTTGTCTGCAAATCTAAAGAAGCCTACAAACCACTGTACTAGCTAGAATGGGGAGCTGGCTAAAAAAGTCATGCCCCTTCTGGGGATTAAGTAGACCTTACCTCCCCAGACAAATCAGGTCTTATCAGCTATGCCTGGTTATACACAGTTAACTTCAAAAAGGTTGAGAAAGGAAAAAAACCAGCAACCACAGGCATTTTGCATTTCTTGCATATTAGCTGTGCAGAACAACCACAATCTTGACATCACCTCAGGCGGCTGATAACTAACCTTTAGAGTTGGACAGACATTATTGTGGGTGGTGAGATGTTAGACTAACCCCGAGTATGTTTCAAGTTTATCAACACACAGAACAAGCCCTGAACATCTCCACTGTATAATACCTGTAGTCCAAAATAAGGGTTTCTTATTCTGGTTTACTTCAGTCCACCAGAATTTAAAAAAAGTATAATTTCTCTCTGACTAGCTTCTGTTTTGCCTGAGTTTCACATACTTCCCTTTAAACAAACTCTAAAACCCAGAACGTTTTTCTGGTGCTCGTATTTCTCCCTATTAATCCAAACAAACTTTTTGACTACAATGATGTTACAGATAATCTTAAAAATAGTCTTACTCCGAAGATGTTTCTAAAAATATTTTAATTAAATAAAAGCAATTTTCTCCTTCCATAATGCATGTTACTACAACAAAAGAGGAATAAGGATTGCAGCAACAACAGCAAACTCATCAGCTCCCAGAACTATGTACCACATATTTCAAAGGATTCACCAGGCTTACAGAAAGGTAGACACTTCATAATACACATGTGAAAAAGTTAAGATGTCTATCTTAATGTTTTTTTCTACTTAAGTCTATTACAAATGCTAATGCTAATCTGCTCTTCTGCATGGCACAGGTCATACAATCTTACCCAGCAGTTCTTGAATCGTGAGCTAGGGCAACATGCAAGAGACAGCCTTTTAAACAACTGACCTGGAGACTGTGTTAAGCAGATATTCTGATAACTTAAATGTATCGTTATCATGGATGTAAGTCCTCCCTCATACCCCTCTGCCTCCCTGTGTTTCTGCACACAACAACAGTAATACAGCTGTACATACCACAGGTTCCCAGCCAAGCAATAACTTGGCTTTTCTGATATCAGGTTTTCGTTTCTGAGGGTCATCCTGTGCTTCTGAGAGAAACTGGATTTCACTCCCACTGCCTGTGAAACAAGAGACTGTGCATTATCATCCGCAATTCACTATGCTTTGCATTTACATCTTTCCTACCTATTGGAGCATCAGGTCTTTCTGCAGCTTTCTGCTTCGTAATTCTACCATGGAAATGCTTTCCACAGAAACAGCTGCACTGCATGCAACAGCTGGGTGAACCAGCTGTCTCACAGCAGCACGGATTCACGAAGCATTTCACAAAGATTTCAGCATGAATTCACAAAAAGGAAGTTATGCTTGACCAGTTTAATAACGTTCTATGATGAAATGACTGCTTCAGTAGGCAAGGGCAGGGCAGTGGATATCATCCACCTTGACTTCAGTGAGGCTTTTGACACTGTCTCCCGTAACATCCTTACTGTGGACTGGATGAGCAGACAGTGAGGTGGATTTTAAACTGGTTGCACAGCTGGGCCCAGAGGGTGGTGATCAGTGGCACGAAGTCTAGTTGAAGGCTAGTAACTAGTGGTATACCCCAGGGGTCAATACTGAGTTGCTGATACACCAGAGGGCTGATACACATACCCAAACCCCATCTGAAGGACCTCGAAAAAAGAGGCTGGAGAAAAGGGCTGACGGGAACCTCATGAAGTTCAACAAGGAGAAGTGCAAAGTCCTGCACCTGGGGAGGAACAACACCAGGCACCAGTACAGGCTGGGGGCCAGCCAGCTGGAAAGCAGCTTGGCAGGAAAGGACCCAGGTGTCCTGGTGGATGCGAAGTTGAACATGAGCCAGCAATGTGCCCTTGCCACAAAGAAGGCTAATGGTATCCTGGGCTGCATAGGAGGAGTGCTGCCAGCAGGTCAAGGGAGATGATCTTTCCCCTCTACTCAGCACTGGTGAGATACATCTGGAGGGCTGGGTCCAGCTCTGGGCTCCCCAGTACAAGAAAGACATGGACATACTCGAGAGACTCCAAAAAAGGGCCATGGAGATGATGAAGGGACTGGAGCATCTCTCCTATGAGGAGATGCTGAAAGACCTGGGACTGTTCAGCCTGGAGAAGAGAAGGCTCAGGGGGAATCTTATCCGTGTGTATAAATACCTGAAGGGAGGGTACAAAGAGGACAGAGCCAGGCTCTTTTCAGTGGTGCCCAGTGACAGGACCAGAGACAGTGGGCACAACCTCAAACACAGGAGGTTCCCTCTGAACATCAGTAAATGCTATTTTACTGGGAGGATGAACCAGCACTGGCACAGGTTGCCCAGTGAGGCTGTGGAGTCTCCAGCCTTGGAGATACTCAAAAGCTGTCTGGACATGGTCCTGGGCCACTGCCAGCTGTAGGTGGCCCTGCTTGAGCAGAAGGGTTGGACCAAATGACCTCCAGAGGTCCCTTCCAACCTCAACCACTCTGTGATTCTGTTAGCCCTTTTGCATTGTAAAAGGACCTTCTTCTTTCCTCTTTGCCCCTACTCTCCAGTCCAATTTAAATAGCCAACCTACTACTTGCCCTTCCTCATGACAATACACAGAAACAGGACAATTTCTCTAACCAAATCTAGCAAATAGTTTACATGCCGTGTTCCTGTGGGATTTTATGGATGTAGAACTAAACCACCTCTCCGGGCAGACTGAAACAGATCAAGTTGTTTGTGAAGAAACAGACATATGGAGGTAACAATTATTCTATGTGCCTGATGGGTTTGGTGCTGTGATTTTCAATTTCCTTCCTTGATCTGTGGATTCACAGAAGTTTTCCAGAGGGGATAGTTTCCTATTATAAACATTACATGCATCATGTACGTACTTCAGTACTGTATGTTTGAACTTGTCCTTTTCAGATCCCTCAGAAGCACTTCTGGAATCTACAGACTAAAAACCCTGGCTAATGGCATCAGTATGTTTCATATCATTAGGAAGCCACACTAGAAGACTAAGCACAGCCCTTCGCTTCCATTCTTGAGAGCTCTGATTTGCTACAGGTATCAGAGCAAGAATGCAGAGAAAGCCACAGTGTTTTCTTCCCATCCACATACAAGGGAGGTGCTGACAGCCCTTGCAAGCATCACTGGTAGATCAGTGAAAAGTAGAGAAAGACTGTCACCACAGCATGAGGTTTCTAATCGTAAGTGAAGGAGAACAGCCTGCATAATTGTGAAGAATCACCTTGCTGAAGTATCTGTATTTCAGCTAAGATGTTATGCAAGACGTTTTCATTCATGTGTTTTACATTTCATTTATGTATTGTCCTTGTGCCAAAACAAAGCTAAAAAACGCATGTGTTATACAAAATAATGGATATAGATTGCACAGATACACAGAAAGAATGTATTCAATCTACTGTTCATGCAATATTTTACATACATTTGAGAGTATTTGGATTATCTTATTAATATTTAATTATAGGATCAGGATACAATTAAATGCCTTTGATAAAGTTACTAAGAAATCCAAAGACCAATTAAATTATCCATAGATTACACACACTAATCAAGTAATAATCATCTAACGACAGTAAGTACTTCATAAGCTTTACTAAGAATTACTTATCAAACTCACCAACAAGTTTCTTAATTAACTGGGCAAATTCTAGGATAGTGTGCTCTTCTGGGTTTCCCTAGAAATAGAAGGGATATTCATTACAATAACAAACACCTTACAACATGCTAGCTTTCTGACATGAGACAATTCTAACAGGGTCATGTTAAATTCTGATAAATCTACACATTATGCCTTATTCCTACTTTGATGAAAAAATGTAACTTTGATGAGCTCGACTCATTAGAAAAGTTGCCCTCCATTACATTTGCCTTGGTAATTCAATGTATGTAGGGGGTGCCCCAAAAAAATCAGTCTGTAAACAATGGGCAAATGCACCTCAATCACAGTAAAGGCATATGCCACTCAACAGCCCACAAAACCACATCATCAGTTTGAAATCTGGATTCAAGGACTTTGCTGAGTTGAAGACAAATGATGTAAATGAAGTATGCTAAATTCTCAGTTCATCCAAAGTTAGGAAACCAAACTAATTTAGCTGCAAGCAATTGCTTCCATATTTACTACAGCTTACATATCATTATGTATAAGGGCTATTTGCTTTCCTATACAATATTCCTTTTCTTAACTTCTTTTTTAACCAATTTGCACATGAACTCCTGATGAACATTTCAGGACAAAATACTGAAAGCTTCCTGTTAGCATTAACTCACCTTCATCAGACTTAATTCCCTCTATCCCTAGCTTTCCTTATTGCAAAACTGTTCTTTACTACATCTTGTTTGACCTAAAGCTGAACATTTAGGTACATATAGATTTAAACACTGAGTTTTCTGGGACAGAACATGCGATGGGGTTTAAAAATATAAGCATTTGGATAGAAACATAAAAATGAATTCATGGCCACAGTAAAAAAGGACAATCTAGTGAATAATTGCCCACAGAGTTGAATATCTGATTTGGCAAAAGTTGGCGTACACAGAAATGACCTGGCATACACAATCCTTTTTCTAGTCTTATATCCACTGCTGAGAGTAAGGTGACAACAAATGGGACAGAACAAAAATCTTATAGGAAAAGTTAAGTTCTAAGCAGCCTTAATCAATATTAGAAAATTATACCACCAAATACTATCCCATTTTCCTCTAATCAAGGCTAGTATGAAGTGATTTCTAATTATTTGGAGCTAAGTATTCCTTCAGCGCTTTTTTTCATTAAACCCAGACTTCAATCATTTCCTTAGTATATTTTGCGTGTGTCCCGTGTCCACTGTCGTGTCCGTGTTCCCCCCCCCCCAGCTCGTATTTTGATCGGGTTTTTCCATATTTTAATTACATAAATCTTTTTGCTAAAACAAACGAAAAACTCTAGAACTCACCAAGTTGACAGGACTGCTGACATTGCTGTTCATCAACGCCACCAACCCATTCACAAGATCACTATAAAAAAGGAAGAACAGATTGAGGCAATTTCCACTTCCCTATAAATATTATTTTTATCTAAAAAGAGAGCTGCCTCCTCAGAGCTCCTGTGAAGCAGACCAGGCAGCTGAGGAATGCCGAAATCAGATTTACAGTGTATAGTTCAATGGGTGCGTGTTTTCTTGGCTGTTTGTTCCACAGTCCCTATTGTAAGATCTACTGAACTGGAGGTTAGTTTGAAAGGGCGATTATCTTTGGGATACACTGGCTATAGTTCACCTGAGCATATGAAAGAATATAAAAAAATAAAGTTACTAAAAAACAATTAATAATTCCTCTTCCCTCCAGTACCCAAGCGTATTTAGAGGCCCATTTCCAACACATTTCAGACAGAATAGAGTAAGCTGTAATACAGAGGCAGAAGACCACCACTTGCTTTGCAGTTTGTTGTTTGAATTGTATTCTCGCTTTCAGAAATTCTTAAATCAAGTTTGTTAAAACCCAGTATTTTGGCGCTACCTCCCCCCAGCAAAATAATCCAAAGTTATTTTGGATTATTGGCAACAAATTTAGCAGCTCTCTTTCATTATGTTTCATAATCAGGAAAGGAGTGGCTATTTTGAACTGATGGGGTTTCCATAGCTTCTATCCCTGCCATTATTACTTTCAGCAGAGAGAAAGAACGTTTCCAAGTGCAGAATGATTAAAACAACCCAGAAGCCTGGCACAGAAGTTTAGCTAGCATGACAGAACAAAAGATTCTGAGGAACAGATTCACTTTTTTGTAGTGAAAGTACCTGCTGGCATTGTTTATACTGCAAATATGAGCTACAGCAATACCCCCTCAACCAGTTCCTTCCCCCAGAAGAGGACATGGGCATGTACAGCAGACACGCTGCCCACAGCACCCCCAAAGACACGAGGTGGCAGCATTGCATTAAAATGCAAGGAGGGACAAACTGCTCGGCATTAAAAACTTACCTACCCCTTACTTGCTGTTCCTTGAAGGAAGGAACACATTAATATTTCAATTCAAAGTTCTAAACCAACTAACGTTTTATTCCTCGGCACTTTAAAAAACTTCAGTGTCTCCCTTCTGGAAGTAAAGCTGGACTAAGAATGAACATAATTTCTTGGACTAAAATGCACATGCATACAAAGTTGGCCAAGCTCAAAGAGCGATCAAGTGAAGTAAATATCAGACAATACAAACAAGGCTTACCTGACATACTGGAAAGCTCTCGTCTGAGTTCCAGGTCCATAGACCTAAAACCAGATGAAAATTAGAAAAGTTACATACATATAAAAGTCCTCTTGAGCCCAAATATCTTCTCACGATTCTAGAAAAATGTCCCAAGGAAAAAACACCTGAGACACAAGCTCAATGTTACAGGAATAGAAAAAGATGTGCTTGCAGAACCTTTGGCAAAGGATCAGTTCTCTGAAGATCTTCTTCCTCTTGGACGTGTCTCCAGTAAACATATCCTTAGGCATTTTGTTATCCAGACTCTGCATGTAGGAAACATTCTCGGGGATGTAGGACAGAGTGATGCTTTGTCCTCTCCTGGAATGTTGAAAGAGGCTGCAGCATGCACTCAGCCAGAAAAGAGCACCAAATATTTAAAGCAAACCTCAGGCTACCAAGATGTGGTTACGACGAGTAATTTTTGTTCGCTCATTAACAACAGCCAACTTCAAAGACACCACCAAAAGTTAGTGGTCTCTAAAAAAATTGTCAAGAAAAATATCACTGCAAGTGTATAAAGTAATGAGCACAAAAAAAAAAAAAATCAGGTAGCTCTAAATATTACTATCTGGGGAAATGGAGGTAGAATTTCTAGAGGATATGACTCGCAAAGTCACCTGTACAGATTTGTACCAAAATCTTAGAAGGGCAAAAAGAAGAAGTTTTTTCAGGTTGTGTGTGCTGCCACTTTGGAGCAAGCAAGTTGTTTTAAGTTCAAACAGACATTAAAGTATACATAATGGTAACAGGTAACATTTTTTCACCGTTTTATTGCGTGCAGTACTAAAGTCCCTAGAACATGAATACTTAAATTCTGAAAGCTATCAGTAGGCATATTTAAGCGGTGAAAACACTTAAGTTTAACTGGGGACCCACATATCTTACCATCAACCTGCTATGACGGAAAAGCTTTTTGGAAGGGCAGAATAGAAAGCATGTTTGTTTTCCCAGGGGACAGGAAAGACAATACAATTGGTATACATGCTGTCATGTGTCACTTGGTAAGCCTGCTGCTCTCTGAGGCCAATTTGGAACGAGAAGAGTTCACATTTCAGTAGGCATTGGGTAAGATCAGTGGTTTAAGAGTTTACCCAGTAACTGATTCTGAAAGGAATGCACCAGGAGAGCACACTGACAGCCTGATGGACTCCCAAAGCAATCAGGAAGCAGATTTTATGTATGTATATAGAGCATCCTGCTTGTTTTCATTTCGCTTGTGGGATAAGTTTTACAGAACAAAGGCATTTGTGCATGATTTCTGCAAAGTCATCCGTGTGGCTACCTTTCCTATGTGCAGGCAGTGGCTGGAAAACACAATGTAGTTTCTTCCTCCTGGTTTCTCTCAATACCTCCCAATTTCTCTTAATAAACCCTTCCTTTACGATAATACAAAACAACAATGGTCATATGCTATAATTTCTTCAAATTAAAGACATTGTTTCCTCAAGAGATTATTTACTCCATTTGAAAAACTACTTTGACTGAAGAGATTGAATACATTCAGTTTCTAAAGAGGTCAACACTTGGTATTCCTGTCAGCCAAATTCTGTGATGATGCAAGGGTGAAACATTTTTTTGGTCTCAACTACTGCTTATTGCTGATAATTCATTTTATTTGACCTGGTCAGCTAAACAACTCACCCCTTAGTTCTTTTCTCATATTCAGTAATTTTCAAAGTCAGACAGTTCCTCCCCGCAGAGCGGTAATGTTGGGTACAGGTGAGGCACTGTCTGTATTGCTAAATTACCAACAGCACCTTTGGCAGAGTATTGGCCTGTGCCAGCTCTTGCTCTCCCACACCATGTTGTGACATTGCTTAAGCATTATCAAGAGCCAAGGACCATTCACAGCAAACAGTCTGGTCGGGGCAACTTATTTCAGCAGGAAAATTTAGCTGTATAGATGTGGGTCATGCCAACCAGTTTGTCAATGGTAACAAAAAGAAGTCCTGGATGGCTTTACTTACTAATATGTGACGTAGCCTGAAGGCCTTTAATGTTACGTTATACATGGAAAATTTAGGCTGATCTCCAAGCTTGCAAAAAGACATTTAGATGCCTAACTTCTCAAAATGGTTCAGAGAAAGTTCCTCAACAGCAATAAGTACCAAAACATGATTCTGTAAGCCGTGTCAACGCCATGTCCCCATAGAAGAGTTGTAACAGACAGAGATTCAAGTTCAGGATGAATAAAATACTTTCTCAGATAGCAACTGGCAGCCTTGTTTCTCTCTGGGAAAGGAACACTGATACCATCCACAGAGCACATCTTTGGGTATATAGTTCTATACTTTTGCACCTGATATACTGAAAGACTAGATTTTTAGTGTTGGGGAAGAAACCTCAGTATTTTCTAAAATCCATCCTCTTTCATAGCACATGAGGAGAGGGCATAGAGACAAACGGTTCTTCACAACACTGATAGGTCATTACTTACTGTTAGTGGTTCTCCCTGGAGAGCTTGTAGGATAAAATTACTGACAACTCTACCATCATTCATATGCATTCGAGGACCAAAGGTATTGAATATTCTGGCAACCCTCACTTCAACTCCTTCCTGTAGGCAAAGCAAAAAGAATTGTTACTACCTTAATAAGAGTGTCTTTCTTCCTAAAAGTGCAAATTAACTCTCCCTTGTCCAAAAGCTTTCTTAAGAATCCCTCTTACAGCTTTGACAAGCATTGTTTTCTCACCATGAAATACTTCTAACCTCTCCTCAACACTACTGGAAACTGTAGTACATACAGCAAGGTAATAGCTCTCAGTTGTAATGCAAATTCAGAATCAGTGCTAGAACAGCTGATGATTTCAGCACTTGCATTTTCTTCCAACAAAAACTTTAAGGTTTCCAGCAACAACTTATTTCACCTGGGACTTACCTTCATTTTTTGCATGTTAAGTGAAGCCTCACAATCACCAGATACAGTACCAAGGTAGCATTTCCAAATATTAGAAAAGTTGAACACTTCACATAAGTAGCTTTATGAATGCTATAAAGTGGCTTTGTAACAGCCACAATGTTTCTTAGCTCCCAGCAACTTATTAGGCTTAGTTTTTTCCAAGAAACATTTCTATCATTCCCAGAAGTCCTTTCTGCAGGATATTTTGCAAATCTTCAAAGCAAAATGTGAAATTGGAAATTGTCAGGACAAAACATTTTAACACTGGGAGACTGCAGACTGAAGTAATCTCTCTCTAGGTATTTTCTGGTTATTGACACTTACTCATCTGGACAAGCCACAGTTCATGATAAAGCCTACAAGAAAGATGTTTGGCCTTTGGCTCCTGATGAGTTCAGAGCAGTGTGGTATGCTGTAAACAGATAGATGCTACCATGTGAGAGTGATAGCCACAAGGCAGGGAGGAAGATGTCAGCCCAGGCCTGTGCATCCTCCTCATACTCCCTGGTCCTCCCCTCGCCCAGAAAAAGCCATCCTTGTATCAGTCACAGGAAACACTTTCCACGTGAAGCAAACTTTGTGCTGCTGATTCAACTGAAGCAACTGAAGTCACAACCACAACGTTCTGGAGTTGCAAACATTCAGTTATTCCTTCAGAGGATACACAGAACATCTTGTATTTTCAATGCCTTTTACTAAGGCTTAAACCAATGCTGGCCATTTTCTTGGAAGACAAGCATGTGGAAGGTATGTGTTGTTGGCACATCTGTGGCTGAAGGCTGCAGCTCACACACTTCACTCAGGAGAGACCTGGAAACACATTTTTATTGGAAATAAGTGTAGCTTCATGTACAAGAGAAACTTGTAGGAAAATCTGATCTTCTCTCTTGGGTCTCTAAGTGATTCATAAAAAGATGAATCCTCAAAGTTTTGTGAAAGCAATAGCATTAGCTTTTTACAGATGACAGAGTGAGAGAGGCAAAAGGTACATTTAACACTTTAGCTATTACTTGGTGTTGAGAAATGGGAAACATCAAGTTCTATAGGTAAAGCCCAACACTTCCTGGTATGGAAAACAACAACATCCAGTTCTGTTTAACCGCAGGTAAGGTTTCACTTGCCATGATCAAACGTTGGTTATATTTGCAACTAAACTGTAAACTAACAGTAACCAGGGAGGTAACTGCTGTGCCATAGGAAAAGCTACAGTTTTGGGTCTTCGTCACATAACAAGCTTACATCCACAACAGAGCCAAAAAAATAACCTCACAACATCCACTTGGCCCTGCTGAGAGACCCTGGAAAGAGTAGAAGCCCCTTCCCATGCAAAACACATCAGCTGGGAACATATTCTTTATTTCCTACTAGCTAAAAAAGCATGGCAGTGTAACATGTCAAACATACTTCCAGCAGCATATTGCAGAGCCATTCCCAATGCCTTCATTGTTTCTGAAAATACATACTCTGATAGCATTGCTCGTTCTTTCGTTTTGCCCAGCACTCTACCTTCAAAAGGACACTGACTCCTTCGGGGGGGATTGTATTTCATTTGGGCTTTCCAGATATTGCCATTAATAACAAGTACAGAAAATGAGGCACTTGGAAGCCAGTACTCAAGATAAAAATAACTCATTAAACAATGCTGACCAAAGAGCCTCTCTTGTACTGCACAAGCTACAGCAGCAGCCTTGTTTTCCAGTATTGGTTGGAAACTAGCAAGGGATCTAGAAAAGAAAAGCAACACATTCTCTATAGGCACTTACTCATAGCCACAGTGAATCCAGTATTTCTTTTCCCTTCTATTTATTTCCCTCCCCTCACTGTAATGTTGTCTTTTAAAATGAGTAACTTTTTATTTATAGCGTCATCTAGCAAAGCTTTTCTCTGCAGCCTACTGCTTTGAAAAAATCATTTGTGCCTGTAAAACTGGGATCTATCTTCTTAAAAGAAACTCTTCCACAGACAAAGAGATTTTGGAGCCACTAACTTAAAAATTGTCCTAAGTTTCCTTTCACCATTTCATGGACGTCTCCTTTGAAGTGATCTTTTTTGCATGTTGATAACTCTACTTTTTATATTAACTGCCTATGAACACTTATGGTACACTCTTACCTATGTCCTGTTACTCTGAATATCAACAACATGTTAATTATGACTACCTCCACCATATTCCCACTAGCAAAGCCAATTAATTCCCCAGATTTGTGGCAGTAAGTCACGTACAATATTTTATTATATCCTAGAGAACAGAGAAGAACTTCTTTGGCCCACATTTACACTGCTAAACAAAAGAGAGCTTGAGACTAATCCTTGACCCTGAGATCAATCGTGGTCAACTGGCTTCTTTCCTCATGGTTTAAGACTATGCCTTCCTATAGCAGATTAATCAGAGAGAAAGTTCCTTGAGCAATCCAAAAAAGAGCCTGGGAGCAAGCTAATAAAATGCAGCATTGTGGGCTATAAAAACACTTTAGCTTACTCTGTTATTTACCATGTTCACAGAGCATGCCCGTACAGGTGGAGAGGGAAGACAGGAAAGATGCAAGGAAGATTGTTATGGCTTACAGAGATACCTCCTCTGAAGAAATACTCAGCTTATTCTATGGCTGTCAGTCAAAACGTAGCATTAGTTACCCAGTCTCCCCTGCAAAACAAACTTGTCCATGGTCTTCAGCATGAGTCTTTGCCACTTAGTTCTAGAGATCTCTGCTCCAGAAAGTATCAAGATATCAAGGATGCTATAACACCACCTTAATTTAAAAGGACATATTTTAATTTTATAAGCCTTTTAAGAAAACATATCTCCTTGTTTTGACTGTCTCAGAAAATAGATCAATACAGAATACAACTCAAATGTCAAGAGGTTCTTTTAACTGAAACAGCTTGAACATATGCTGTGGCTGTAATTCGTAAGGATATCAGGCAAGCTTCTCTTACTAATTAACACTTCCTTCTTTGTGAAGTCTGTGGATATATCTGAACAGCAAGCATGAATTAGACCTTCCTGCATACAAAATCAGGAAAGGGAAAGCTGCAATTGTCTGCTCTCCAGCAGAAAACTGGATTAAAAAAATCTGCCAAGGAAAACCCAGACAGTTGCATGGATATCACTGTGACCTGATACAAGTGTTTATCAATGTTTCAGCTAAAATTATTAAGATTATTGCCTGCATTGCTTGCTTTATTAGTCACTTTCTTACTGATTCATATTCTTTCCCATGTATTTCAGAGATCATTAACTAACTCTCAAAATTTTGTTCCCAAAGCCCTGAATTGTAATCACAGCGGAATTACTAGCACAGAATTCACCAAGATCCATCTGTGACGTGTTTAAGCTACAATACTCTACACTGAGGCTTGGTCCAAGGTATTTGATATGTACGCACTGGCTACTGTATTAGCAAAATGAGATTAACTCCTGGTTACTAACAGCTTTTTAAAACCGTTTTGCAAAAATAGTGATGCTGAGATCTGAATTTCATGAACAGTAAAGCCCCTAAACAAGCTAGGAAGCACAATCACAATCATCTGACTCTACTTTCGGCATAACGCAGGTCCCTGAACACAACCAAGGCATACCTCCAATAGTCTCATCTTATGGCTGAAACGTTACCATGCTTCTAGTTCAGCACTTCCCAGACTAGAGAAGCTGCAACTTCTCTTCGAGGTCTCTTCATACCATTATTTATACCTCCCTCCTAAAAGTATGTCCTATTTCTAGCACTTGCCCCAGCTTGCATACCTCTTGTACGTACTCTACAAGGCCAGTGCAAACAGCCACCGGCCTGTTCCACCAACACTTTGACAGGAGACATTGCCATTGGGAAGGGACATGTACCCACTTAAGTGCATCTATACCTGAATTACTAGGATACTCCCTTCAGACAGGGCTTTTAACTATTTTACTGTACAACATGGCTTCTGAGCATAAGGCAGCAGATAATACAACCAGTGCACTAATAACCAGTGAATGAGAGCGGTATCAGTTTCCAGTAAGGGTCAGGGATACATGCAAACAAACAACAACATATACTCCAAACAATTTAATTTTAGTCATCTGCATAACAGAGAGTTCAGAGTTATACTCATGAATTAGTGTAACAATGACAGTTACAAGGGAAAGAAAATGCTTCACCAGTGCTTTTAGAGCACTGGTGGCTGTGTGAGGAGGATGCATCTTATAGCCAAAAATAAGAGGTATATCAAATTGAAAAGAACATCAGAAGCAAAACACACCTTGCATCAAAAGGTGCATGCTGCTATGGATATATTCTTATGCAAACACTGACTGAACTTACTGAAGTGAATCAACCTCCAAAAAAAGTCTGAAGTCTTGATGACTTCAAAATTCAATTTACGCAACAGTGCAGCAATATCAAAACCAAAGAAGTTCTCCAATTACCTGAGGGAAATCAGAAGGTGGCATTTCTTACAGCACAGCAAGGAAAGAAAATAAAAGAACAAAAAAATAGAGCACAGAGACTACGGAAAGTATTCAGACTTTTCTTAGGAAACTGCCTGCATTTGTTTAGTCCACGGCTTTGATAATCATTGCAATACAGTCTTCTAACCTTGTCTATGGTACAAGGTTATTTTGCAATTGTTAACAGCACAGAGCATGTAGAAACAGTAAAGATATTAGAGCATTAGCAAAACCATTGTGTCTGAATACAGGCCAGAAGACCTGACAGTTTTTTCCTGCTTTATTTTCATATAATTTGGAAAAAGCATTGCTCCACTGAGAGAAAGAAGTGCCTCCTATCATATCCACACTATGTTTGTATTAGGAAGTTCTAACAACTCAGATAAAACCATACGATTTAGAAATAGATACTTAATAAACTCTCCACTTACAGAGGGGGTCCTATTACTAATGACCCAGTGAAACAACAGGTTGCATTTTTATAACACTGCCTCAGTTACTTCAGTGCTCTCCTCCCCTTTGCACCTCACTTCCTCCAACTGAATGTAAGCAACAGATAGCTTTGGAAAACTATATGCCACTTCTGCATTTGTATAGGACCAAACACAATGTTTGGTTCATGTGCAGAGTTCCTACATGGCAAAAAAAAAATTATTATGGACAGCTCTAACAACTCACTAGAAAATGTGCAGATCCATTAATCCAATAGGGCAGAGAAATGAAAGTTTTAGAAAATGGCAGGACTATCAGAAGGACTGTATGAGGGTAACTGGAACAAGCCAGTTTCAAAAGCTTAGCATTATTTAATCTCTAAATTATTACAGTTTGCAGGACTTAACTTTATTGAACTATGGGGAAACATATTTATCTGTGGTTTCTCTTTTCCAAAGTGTAAAAGCCTATTTGTGAACCATGCAGTTACAATGGTTGAAAGCAGCACTGCTTCCTCTTTGGAAGTGGAGCCAGTTAATCAAGAAGATAAAAGTGACGAACAGCAAACAGTACTTGAAATTTTCAATGGAACTGCCACATTTATTGAGAAGGCTAATATAACTGTGACTGTGTGACCTCTCAGACTTTGCAGAGGAAATGAATTGTGGATGATTTTTTAATTTTCTTTCTGAATTTCACTGACTTGGTATATAACAACTCAGATGGGACACTAGTTGTGGTGCTGACACCTGCGCTTCAGGGGTGTCAATGCCCTCTCAGTCAGCAGTGAGAGGGGCTGCAGCATCTCAACTTGACCTTACGGGCAGCGCCCAAGGTGGCTGACTGCCTGTAGCATCTTACAGACTCCCCTCTCCAACCTTCGCCTCACTAATATTCCTGGACGTGAAACTCCTCTGCATGGCTTCGAAAAGCTAAAAGGATCCATGATACGTCTCATCACTCCAATTTAGCTTTGGCCTGGCACACATCCAACAGTAACCACCATCTGTGTCATTAAAGGACTGTTGTCTGGGCTTTTGACTATGGCCCTGAGGAAATGCAATGCTGCTGCTTCTCCCCCTGTGCTGTCAGAACCACAAACAACTCAATTCCATTCTTCCACAAAATACATCAATTCTGCATCTTTTCTTAAGCAAATTGCTAGCAAACTTCATGTGACAACACCAAAATGAATGCTGCATGCTTAAAAATAATCTATACTGAATATCAAGGAAAGAAAACAACAAGCAATAATTAGAGAATACGGGAACTCCCAAAAGACATTAAAGCAAACTGCTTTAATTCAACATAGCTATTTGTTTTCTGTTTACTCAGTAACTACCTGGTTATTCACTATCCAATGCCTTTTCAGTTGCAATTCAATCAACGGTTTTCATTACCCCTACATTTTACATCAAGGCTTTTTATGATTACTGAAACCAACTCAATTTGTGAATTAAAGATTAGGGGGAAATTACAACTCAATATAAACCAGAAAAATCACCCTCGTGTTGCAACTGCAATGCACTTCTATATTTAACAAATTTCAACGTCAGTTTGTATGTGTTATTCTCTCACATTAATATAATAAACTTCACCTCTAACATGTCTTTCCTTTCTTTTGTTACCTATTATTTTTGGCACCTCGAGTCTTCACAGTCGTGGTTATAGAACACTCTATAATGCAGAGCATAACACTCGTCTGAAAGTTACACTTAATATTTGGTTACGATAACTCAATTCACTCCTATATGCTTAGAAAGGCATCCAGTGGAATTCTGAATTGGAAGATCTAAGCTATTCTAAGGCAATTTCAAAACTATCACATCACATCATGTACAACTAAGCCCATTTGCTACCACTGAAGCTTGCAGTTGGTATGAAAAAAAGGATGAAGAAAGTGGAAGGAGATGAAACATTTCCCCGCAACATTCCATGGTGAACTGAAGTGCTGCTTCAGCTCTGGAGAATTTCCTTACAGATCAACAGTGTAAAAGCAGAAGTTAAATCTAGTTCACAAAGCACCCTTAATAGGCTAAGCATTTAAAATGCTGTGTATTTGTACTTATGACATGCCTATGCAAACATACCAGATCCCTGCCATGAAGGCAGTGTCAGGTTCTGACTAGTATTTAAATTAAACCAGAGTTGGAGAATACATGAATATTTGGATTTCCAGGTAGCTCCATAATTCCAGCTGCAATTTTTTTAAAAAGTTAAATGCATACTGAATGGCAACTCCTGAACAAAGCACAAAATTCACGTTGCAGTACTACGTGCTGAAACTCCCCTTCCACCTCTTTATTCGCCCCCGCACCTGTATGTTTTCTCCAACTATATATGTCCAGGAAGACCTTACTTGCATTTGGAAAATGCTGTTCATTTTGGAAAATGGTTGTATTACCTTATCTAGTAAAACAGAAGTTCTGTGGAGGAGAAAAATTACTAGCTGTACAATCATATCACATCTATAGCAAGTCACAAACCTGTATATGAAGTTTATGCAAAAAAGCACTTCAGAAGGACAGGGAAGGATAGGCAGAATAGTAACAAAGATAAGAGTACAGAATGGAGAAAGCAAACAGATCGACAAGCTGTTATTATAAGAGAGTTTCAAAGCTATGCTTCACATCTTGTTAAGGCAATTGAGTGAACTGAAAAAGGCTTTCCAGGAGGGAGTGCTAGCAAGCCCAGCGAAAAAGATGAAGAGAAGGGAATTCTGAAGAAGTCTGAATCACAGGATGCAAATGAGTTCCCAGATGAACAGGCCACGGAACTAAGACTTCCTGCGGCTTGAGAAAAGTTCCAGAAGTAGGTACTTCCACTCACACTACGGAGCATGGCTGACCTACGCTCCCACATGAATTTATGGAGGAAGAGCTGCTCCCAGAAGCCTATAGCAAATATCCTCTCAAACCACACACTCAAGTGCCTCACGGGGATGAGATGAACTTGTGTACGTGCTTTGAATTTGTGAGCCCTGCATTTCTCCAGCAAATGTTTCACCCCCCACCTCTCCTTTCAAGCAGATGCTTATATATTACTGAACGCTACTACCGCCCTTGGACTCTTTGATAAGGAAGTACTGCTGGGCTTGTTTAAAGACAGCAGTTGTAAAGTGGAGATAAAAATCAAGAAATGCTTAATTCATAGGGTCAAAATAAGTGAACAAAACAATGTTGCCAGCAGAAAAGAGTGCACCAAAAAGATCTTGGTCAGGATGAGCTACTGAGGAACTCTGACAACTGTGAATAGAAGTCGTCTTTGACTAGATTCAAGAACTGTTCTGATTCAAACAGCTTGTCTGGAAGTATAATGTAGAAGTTAATTTTTATTTTATATTTTTCGGAAACATGATTAGGTATTTAAGGTACCTAACAATGTGCATGATGATGGAAATCTTTGGAAGAAATGACAAAAAAATTCAGAAATAAGTTCGCTTCTTTCTTCTTTTTATTGAAGCTGAGAAGATTCTGGAAATATTTTAGCCTGAAATCCTCTAAATCCAATTGTTCTGGGCTAGGTCACTCCTATCTGAAAACCCTCCTAAAAGCAGAATACTTATTTGCATAGTAGAAGTCAGACCTTTCCACTAGCAAAAGATAATGTTTCCTCCAATAATAACAGCGTATCATCTAAACTCTGAAAAAAACCAAACAAAAAACCAAACCAAAACAGCTCAACAGTGTTTCAGAATATATGTGAATGTGGGACAAGCTTGGGCAGACTTCGCTAACCCATGATAAAGTACAAGAAATATCTCATAGAGCTGCCCCTAGGACAGAGAGCTCATTTGCATCATGAGTTTTCACTTACTGTATGTGTGCATTGCTGTTCCACCTTACGTACCTTTACTATCCTTTGTAAATCCTGCATAAAATTTATGGGATAGTACCATGACTCATCCTGTGGCTTTAAGATACAGCCCACGGTTTTCAAAATGACCTACAGTCTTGCCCTTCTAAAAGAATACTGCAGTGTGTATCACAAACTTGCAAAAAATTCAATACCCTACAGCACAAGAATTTCTCGTAAGAACTACAATATTCAACTGCGAACCGATTTCCAGACCCATGAGGAATATCTTGCTACAGTGAAGTATAGAAGACATCATCCTGAACAAGAGCAGTACCACCATGTTGGACCTTAAATGATTTAAAAGAGAACAAAGGAGACATGAACCTCTGCCTTCTCTGTCTGGCTGAAGAGATGAGAGAAAATTACTACAACCTCTGTACTAAAATACCATTCCTGAAGTCTTACCACTTAAGTTTAATTCTGTTTTCAAGGTTTTTAAAAGCACTTTGTATTTTATCATTTAAAGGTTTAAAATTCTACAGAATATACTACATTTGATTTATACCTTTGTATATTAAGGCTCCAAACACCAAGTAACAGTGATATGATTTCTTTAGTGTGCCACATTTTCTAATTGAAGTCTCCCAGAGACTAGATGAACAGCAATTAAATAAGATTCACATACAGGTAAAGAGTCGATGCTGGGTAAGTTAATGATAAGTTTCTACTTGTTGATTATGAAACCCAAGGAAACTGGCATGTATTATTTCACAAACATATTTTAAATGGCATTTTATCCTCATGTTACTGTATTTGTCTGAAAAAGTGCACTACAAAGCTAAGTATTCGCATCTTCCGTTAAGATCTATATTTATACCTACATAATTTTAAGACATTTCTAAAGTGATTTAAAATACGTTGCTCCTATGTAGGTACTCATTATATAACTTCCTCATTTTTACCCGTATATTCTGATTTCAGTTATGCTCATTAAACATTCCACATTTATCAGTAATGGCCCTATTCAGCAAAGCACTTCTCAGCACAGGACCAACTTAAAACAACTCTTATCTGGTTCCCAAATTAGTAATGTCACCTCAGTTTAATTTGTTTAAAAACTATTTACGATACTGAAAGACACATTATGTCTATTAAGAAGACTAAAGCACATTTTCTTGAAGAACATTGCTCATCTGAAAAAACACAACAGATGGGACCAATAAAACTTCTGCATTACAGAAAACAGATTTTGCAGCTACAGTACGAGCACTCCTACTCAAAACATTCCCTTTTGCCCTCCTACCCCTAAATACACATGTTCCAGTTTTGCCATACATTTGGCCTTCATTAATTACAGAAAATCCACTGAATCTGGTACAAGTTTAATACCTGCTTCATGTATGCATAGCACATGGTCTCTGCAACCCGCTTTCCTTCATCATAGCAGGCTCTTGGACCTATTGGATTCACATGGCCCCAGTAATCCTCATTTTGAGGGTGAACTTCAGGATCTATGGGGGGGGGAAAAAAAAATCTTCTATCAAAAAAGTGACTATATATAATGAATCTTTCAGTAGATCATTGGTGTTATACAATTCAACAGCTTCTCTCTGAACTATGCATTTAAAAATATTAAGTTTCAACGCCATTCCTTAGAAGCATATTCACTGGAACCATGAAAATGACAGTTACAGAAGATGTGAGATTAGTAAGATAACTGAGTGCAGGCAAACAACAGCCGTCATCTGCTTTCCCCTAAAAGACTGTGCTAACAGTGGGTTAAATTCAACTGTTCTCTGCAAAGACAGACTATTTCAAGGGCACAGATATGACTCTTATCTAATGTAATTCAGAGGAAATATTATAGGTTACGTAGGCAGCACTTTTTACTGGAAGAAAAAAAGGAAAGTAAAGCATCTTCAAGTTTTATAAAATAAGAAACAAGGAAAGAAAAATGGAGAAGTTCTGCATTTCCTAAAGAAGAAAGAGTAGAGCAATGTACCACAATGCACTTGCTATGTTTCTTTTGTTTTATCCTAAGCATTTTTACTAGCTATCACTGGGCACAGACAATCAGGTTAGACAGTCCTTTGGTTTGATGCAGTACAGAAGTTCTTGATTACAAAAAAACCCCAACCAACCAAAAATCTCCTAGGAATCTCTGTGTGTGTGCACTTTATACGCTTGAAACAATACAATCACTTTGTTACATTTCCCCACTTTGCTATCTGTGCTGGGTATACTTCTTACTGGGTTTGAAGTTTCCATACATTACGACAAAACTTTCAAGGGTTCCAGGCTAATTTTTGAAACAATTTTGATGATCAGTTCCAATTAACCCTTCCAGTTTTTATGCTGCTCAGACATGATTACAGATGAATTCCTGTCATACAAGAGCCACAGAGCAATGGTAAATGAAGAGATGTTTCACATGACTATAAAAGCCTGTAGCATTCTTAAAAAGGCCCCAGAAGGTGCTGTGATCTGGAAGGCCACTGCAGTTTGTCTCCTTTCTGGCAGAGGCAGCCCTACGAAGCACTTGGAAACTCTCTGTACAACACTGCTTTGAGAAATCCTGTGGAAACAGCTAACATATTTTCTGACCTTCTGTCCTTTATTTTTCAGCAAAATTACTTTGCCTGTTTAGTCAGAGTATAATGTGAGTAGACTCTCCTTGCTACATTGGATTTACTGATGCAATAAAGCCTGATAACAGGAGTCCCAAGTTTTCCACTTCAGCAGGCAGATTGCAGCAGAGCAGTGAGGCTCCAAAACTTGGGGACTTTTTTGCCTGTTGGTCCCCTGTTCCAGAAGGGAGTTTGCTCAATTACAGAAGAGTCCTTGGGGCTACCATTTTTCTCTGTGGAGCCTTACCACAGATTATCAAAGGCAAGGGAGGCAGCAGGAATCCTGCACAGGCTCAAGCCACTTATTTGGCCAGTCATCTTGGTGATCTCTTGCTTGGATATTTGCTTTGAATCTTCTTGACTGAAGTTATTCCACCAAAAGTGTACTCCTTGAGGTACATTCTTTGTCCTTCCTCATTTTTTCCTCACAAAATTTTGTATCTTGTTACACAGATGAGTATTTTTTGTTTGCTTGTTTGTTCTTTAAAGCCTAGACTCTCATAACTACTAGTGTTCAGCAGGTGACTGTGCCTACATTATCTCCATTAATCTTGCAACACTGCTATTACCAATTAGGCAAGAGTTCACAACAGCAAGAAGTTTCTCTAGCAGGCACACAATCTGTTACACACCCCAAGGAAGTATTAAAGAGTCTCACTGCATCCAGCTAGCAGTTCTATCAGTCATTCTCTCACTACTTCACTTCTTAGTAACAGTAAAAGGAAGATGGAGAGATATGGCACTATTGCTGCATATTACATTTTAAGAGACACCACAAGAGCCTGCATGCACAATCACTATTTTCTTAGCTTGGAGGTTATGTCCTTGTCTCTTACAATTTAGCAATCGCCCTGGTGCGTAACAATACAACCCATAAGTGACAGGGAAAAGAGATGCAGATTTATTACTGAAATTATCTTTCTTCCCATGTTTTCCTTATGGCATCTGGATTTTAATTAGAGTTCAACAGTCAAAATTCCCCTGCAAGCCTTTGGAAAAAGAGACATAAACTAAGACATAGGAAAGTTACAGACAACAGTCCAAGCCTCCTTTTACCACTCTGACTAGAGATTCAAAGCAAGTACTAGTGCCCACATTCTAAACTGTGAGAAGTACATCTGATAAAGAAATCAAGCTAAGACAGTCATGAAAATCTATCGTTCTATCATCTGACAAAAGGTTTGTAAATACCCTTTTACACAGTCATGTCTCAAGAGCTCTGAACACTGTTTTATCTGTCTTACCTCCATATACCTCTGATGTAGAGGCCAGCAGCAGCCGTGCTCCAACACGTTTAGCCAACCCTAAATTTTAAGCAACAGCGAAAGAACATAATTAGAGCAAGTGCAAGAATCTTTCAGTTAACTGCTTTAGTATGATCCTGTTTTACATGTTTTTAAAGAGAATTCAATTTCTCTCACTAGATAAATCTAGCTGTGAATCACATCCATAGCTCCCACTCCCAAGCTAGAAAACCTGGGAAACAGCAGAGCAGCACCCACATGTGATGTGTTTACTTCTGGGACTTAAAGTTACACTGAACCAAGATTCAAGAAAATATATTACACTCTAAATAAAGGCCAAGGAAGCATAAACCAACCCAGTTATGAAATCGGGATCTTGAAACAACACCCTATATTATGATTACCAAAAAAGATAAGCTACATAAAGAAACTGATACAGAATAATGTTATAGGACAAAAACAATCATTTTCCCTTCATTATGCCCCTTTAAACTACCTGGATGATCCTACCCATCACTCCAGATTATTCTGCACTCCATTTCAATGACTTTCTGACCTTCACGTTGGCAGGGCCAATCAAAGAAATCTCTCACCTATGCCGTACAACTGCCTGGTACCTCAACAGCTTCTAAATCACTCAATTCTCTGAATTGTACTCACTAGAGTATCACTCAAATGAGAAACTCAGCTGAGCTAATGCCCAGGAGTTTTTTTGCTTCATAACAACAGGATCACTGACACCGAGTTCAAGCTGCAGCATATGCCAGATAGATCAAAGATGGGAGGAAAAAGTAGTGAAGGCTTGAGGCCACCTTTTCATAGGCCCATTCCCAGCATCAAAACCAATAGACAAAGCTGAAAATGTTGCCTTGTAATTATCTAGTATGAAGCTAGACATTAAACTTTCTTGCAGAATTTGCTAGCCAAGGCATGCACAAGAGGGTGCAGTACTCTTGATGTTTGGGATTTACAGAGCCAGCGCAGTTCCACCTAGTTGAATGTTTCTGGTGGTGGAAAGGAACAGTCACTCACGGGAAACGTGGGAATGTTCCACAGTCACCAGTGAGAAGTGCAGTCATGGACACAACTTTGCTATAAAAATCCCATGCTCTTAATTGTTCCTATGACTTCTATAACTACTGCACACTCAATAGCCAAGTTACAGGCATGAGTTCTTGTGCTTTGACAGCCGAGCTTGCATGTTGTCAGAATTCATTTGCAGATATATCTAAACGAAAAATACAAAAGTCTTCAAAGAGGGGAAAAAACCCACCTTATTTTTCTTAAAGAAACAATTTTAAAAAATGTACAACTCATCTGCTCCATCCTCCCCTCTCCCCAGTAACTCTGTCCAGGTTATACTATGTCTAACCAAGTTAAGTAAGAAAAAAATTTCCACTTACCCAGCATGTTTAATGTCCCAATAGTGTTGGTCTTCAATGTTTTTATAGGATTATACATGTAATTTGGAGGAGAAGCAGGAGATGCGAGATGATAGATCTGGTCCACTACAGAAAACCGGAGAGGAGGGAAGAAAGCATTATTATTTTCCCATGTAACATATTAAATGAGAAAGCATTAGTCAAGAAACAAGTACTTCTTTCTGCATCTCCTAGCATTGGAACTCAGCACTTCCTATATTGCTACATACAGATGATATGTACATAAACCTGTTGTAACCCAAAGACTTAATTTTTAGTAAAAGAAAACCTAAAGCATAATATATATCAACACTGTTGACACAGATACAGAAGTCTGCGTGAGTGTTGACATTTTCCACTTGTAAAAATTTTAGTTATGAGTACTTCAGAGATGTTTAGAAGCTGCAAAAGTATAAGCAACATTGTATTACCCTGAAGTTTTTAAGTGACTACCAGCTTCAGAATA
This sequence comes from Aquila chrysaetos chrysaetos, assembly GCF_900496995.4. Taxonomy (NCBI): domain Eukaryota; kingdom Metazoa; phylum Chordata; class Aves; order Accipitriformes; family Accipitridae; genus Aquila; species Aquila chrysaetos. The sequence continues at coordinate 4,793,669 of NC_044026.1, read as the reverse complement.
TTTTTCTCAAATAGAAACCCAAGCAAAGATAGTAGAAACATTTTTTAATACCAGGAGGAACCTTTGGGGAAAAATAAATACTGTACTTTTATTTGTAAGCCACTTGTCAGTGAAATATTAATGGGATTAGTATCACATTTATATTTTAAATATATATGCCAAGATATAGGCATGCAACTTTCGTCATTTTTCCTGTTACCTTTGTTCTATGCCATACTTTGGATAATACAGCATTTTAGCTTAAAAAAAAAAAAAAAAAAAAAAAATCCCCAATACAGAGATTCCAGCCTCCCCCCCCCCCCCCCCCAAGTTATGAAACATAATTAACCACACACACTAGACAGTACCTTACAATGAATGAAGGTATACTGATTCCTAACCTAATTTAAAATAAGGTAGCTTAGGTATTGGCAACAGATTGCCCAGGTAGTACAAGTCCCAATCTTAACTAATTATATTTGCTGCATTTCTGCAACTGCAGTGTAAACAAATGTATAGAATTATATCACCCATAGGAAACACATATTCAACACAACAGCAAAATAAGAGACTAGTACAACAAAACTAAACAGTTACACCATTTTCATGAGTGTAGACTAGATAAAACCCCAGGATTCTTTATTTAACAATTATTCCTAGCACAAACATACAGAGAAAAGAAAAGAACTAAAGCTGTAAAATATTTTAAGTTCTAAGGCCAAATGTATCATTAATCAGGACTTCTTTCTCTCTCCACCTTTTTCTACGTTCATTTATTTCTATCTTAAGCTAAATGAATTGTGGTTTGCTGTCTATTCATCCAGTACTCAGGCTTTCTTGTTTATTTTCAGCAATTTACCCATTTTCATACAATGGTCTATTTCCAGAACAAGCGTGGCAGTATCTATAGTTCAGAAGACATGCATGGGTATGGGTATGATAAATGTTATTTGATACAAGGAACACAAGCACACAAGACTTCACTCAACTTTGGTTTTGTAACAGGCCATCAGGAAAGTTGCTATCTGTACTTCTGAACTTCAGAGCTCAGCTCATCCCAGCAAATTTAAAGAACTGAAAAAAACCCCCTTAATAAGCTGTCAGTACACCAGAATCAGTTTTAAATATGAAACCTAAAAAAATCCCAAGATAGTAGTTGATTAACATTGGTAATCACAAAAATCTTTGGCAAATCCTAATTTGAGACTAGCTTCAGCATATCAGGGTTGCAAAATTCATTGCACGAGGTACAAATGCAAAGGTTGGAGATACTACAAGAAAAAAAGATTGTCTTTGTTAAATTATAATAAAAACAAACCAATGAAAATGGGACTCATTTTCACAAGCAGTATCCGATACTCAACAAACCTCATCTGCAAGCCTTTCATAACACAACTATGGCAAATATAAAAATGTCTGTTTTCTATGTAACACGAATCACAGTTAGCCAGAACTATCTAAACCTAACAAACCCACAGATGAGCAAATGCCAGAAAAATTAAACATAAGATCAAATTAGAGATAGTGAAGCTTAAGAAATAAAAAGAACAAGTCCCCTACACTAAGGTCATCCAAGAAAAGTAGTCAAAAGGTGATGTAAGAATTAGAATGGCAGGATGGAAGAAAGGGAAAGTATTTCCTTCTTTGTGTTACAAAAGGAAAGTTTGGGTTTTTTAAGAAGACTCAGCACTGAAACCTGAAAGAACCTGGAAAAGTCAAGGCTAGCTACTATTCTGACAGAAGACAATATCACATGGCATAAGGCTGTCTTACTCTAGAACAGAACACTATTGGCCAAATGGTACACTCAAACATTTCTCTCAACTCTTTTCTCAGGTGTTTTATAATTAACAAGCAGTAGCAAATGACAGCAATACAGAATAAAGCTGTATTTTGACAATGAGAAGGAGCTGCGGGGAAAAAAAAAACGTTTTCCTTGCCAGAGATATAGTCTTGCCTGTCAGAGTCTGGTTTGCCTCAATGTACTTTCTCCCATATGAACAAAGGCAAAAATAGACCCCCATGATGAAAAGGTTCAGCAAGAGCCAAACTAGCAGATAGATGGAAGATGAGGCATTTGCCAAGTGTCAGGTGGCCATCTTCTAGATCAAAGGGACAGGCAGCGAGGCAGCTCCAGGACCTTTCCTTCTTGCCCAGGAAGAAATCTTTAGACTATCAAGCCTTAGACCAATTAAAAACGACACTGTCTTTCCAAAACATTTAGAGAATGTTGGACATTTCAGAAGGGTGGAAAGACAAGTTTCTACCCCAAATGGGTCACATTTGATCCATCAAGCTGAGGATGTTGAGACAAGTACAATTATTTCTCCTTCCACCTTCCCTCTTTTAACTGTCAGGTCTAAAAAACGCATACTTTTTTGTCTCAGAATTTCAGCAGGACAGCCAAAGCCATCTACCTAGCTTGACTGACAACCTTGCGCGCTCTGGCACAAAATTGGCAGTTATTTAAGACAGCAGGCAACTTAAGCTCTCCTCAAGCCAGAACTGTGGAAGGCTATCATAGCTACAATTTTTCAGAGGATTAACTGTTTGGGTGCCTGGGACAGCACCCACTGAAGGATAGGAACAAATGCATCTTGTAATTGACCTCCACACCTCTTCCTTTTTTATGAGGTAAAGAAAAAATGTTTTACAACTTTTAATTGTGCCCACTAAGAAGCCTTGAGCTAGCTTTGCAATTAATTGAAAATAACTGTGTGAAAAGTTGTGCAAAGCTTTAGATAGATAGGTAAGGACCACAAAAGAACAAATGATAACAAAATTCTGCAAGTTTTGTATGTAACTTGCACCAGGGGCTAGAACACTGTAAGCCACTGTGAACACAGCAGCAAGTAGTAGTTTACCAAGCACAGGATGGTAGACTAGTGATAAAACAAAGAAACATTAAACAAATTTTTTGTGTTACAATTTTGCTGAAAAAAAGCAAAAAATTAAATCCATTTCAAAATAGCACAGACAGAAGTTGGCATAAACATTCAAGCCATCAGGTACACAGTGGTAAATATAGAAATCTATGATCAACATAAATAGTTTTAGTAACATATTGCAAGATCAACAGCAACTAGAATTTGTCAGTTGTGCCCTTTTCTGGGTGAAAAGCTCAAAAACCCCTGTAATTTAGCATACGTGGAACCTGTAATACCTAAGTGTGGACACAAGCATTCAGGTCTTCTGTTTTCCTTAACGCTAAACAAATATGATCAATATAACCACTCACTTTTACAAAATATTGCAATAAAACTACCTTCCTTCATATAATCTATCTTTATTTTCCAGCCGTATCACTGCATGTGTTCTGCGTGCTTCTTAAGTGAATAGTAAGGGTAGAATCTATCACCTTTCCTACAACAGGAAATTACATTCCTTCCCATTAAGGAATGACCTTCATCTTCAATTTCTGCCTTCAACATGTGTCATGGTATCAGAAAGGACTAAACGGGTCACTAAGTCCACTAAGCACCTGCATCCATCACTGTACTTGCTAGTCAGGAAGTACTAAGCAGAAAAGCTTTGATCAGAAGCGTACAAACAAGTTTCTACAGCTTAAACATATGGACTTTTCTTGTAAAGAATAGCTATGCCAATTCCATCACAGTAGGTCAGGCCAGAGAAGCTGACACAGTGAAGCGAGACATTTCTATGGCACTGAACTAAAAAGGACTACAAATACAAATTCATTTTCCTGATGTTAGAAATGTTGTCTGTAACTTAAGGCAAACTAGAATAACTTTTTAAAGGTTTACCATATTGCTCATACTGCAGCAGTTTTACAGAGCTTCACAAGAGACCCAGGCACCACTGCACTTGACTCTGGACAAACAAAATTAGTGGCATATATTATCTTCTGCCTTGCCATAAGTTTCCCTAATCATCCAACTTAAAACCATCAAGTTGAATGTATTGAGTATCTGGCAGAGGGAATGAAGACTAGGGGTAGAAGAATCTGGGATGGAAGTACTGAAGCAAAAAAAGGCAATGTATTGAAGGCACTCACATAAAAAATTAGAAGTTGTATTTGTATGTCCCTTAAGTTACCTGTGAAATGACCTGGAGACTGAACAATTCTGGGATACTGTAGAACAGTGTTTAGTAAAATGTTATCATCTTGGAAGGCTGTTTTTCACAAGAAGGCTATAGCCTATTCTTTTGGCCAATTTTATGAGACTGTTGGTTTTAGCCTTAAAGTCAACTCAGACTCACAAGCCAGCAAAGTCCTTGAGAATAAAACCATTTTTAGTCCCAGTCAAGCCAACGATCTATTGAAGTTCTATAAATAATGTTATTTTATATACCTATGTGCCTGTTACTAACAGCTTCATATTTTCTGAAAACTCTGAAAGCCAATCTCCTTGTTACTATGTATGCCATGTGCTTACAGCACTTCTTTCAACTTGCAAAATGTGTTTTTATTCTATCATTTTGACAGCTTTTCAGTGAAAGTCAGAAGAGCCCAAACTACCTTTGCATTCACAACAGTCACTGAAAATAGAGCCAACATTTAAGAAATGTTTTGCCAGAAACCAGACTGCTGGTATTAAGAATAAAAATAAAAATAAAAAAAAAAAAAAACAAACAAAAAAAACCAAAAAAACAACAAACCCAAAAACCAAGACCAAAACCGAACAGGTTTATTTAACTTATCCTTGCATTAATTATTTCAATTAATCTCAGGACAAAGGTAATGAAATAGTTCATCCTTACCTACCACTTACGAACACTTTTCTTCTCTGTCACTTCATATTACATTAGTTAGGCAGTGCACTTGCATTTGTTTTAAAAAGTCTGCCTTTGAGTGTCAGAATGAAACTACTCCTCCCTGCTCTGTCCAAAAATAAATAACCTATTTTGCCTTCAGCTGCCACAGACTGCAATTTTAGAAGTATTGTACTAATATTTTACCAGGAGCTCCTGTTTAAGCAGTGAAATGTTGGAGGCCACGAACAAAATTCCTACTCTGCAACTGTGCTCCTTTGGCTCAAAACCTAAGCGGGCAGTGTGATCTAATTAAATTGGAAAGAAAAAGAAAAACCTCTAAGTGAAGCCTTATGACTAAAAGCATAACCCTTGAGGACTACTGTGAACATCTTTCCAAGGGAAGAGGATCTTTAAGTTACATCATTTTTTGATATAACGATAAAGCATTCAGAACAGATTGTGCATTTGTGATTAGGGAAATGAAACCTGACCTACATTTATTTAATCTAAAATTTCATTTCGTAGTTTTTAATGCAATTCTATCTATTAACCTGAAGTGGGGTAGATCACAGTAACACCAGATCAAGCATTCATTCTCATCTGTTCTCCAACTAATACCTGTGTGTCTTTACACTACGGTTTGCAGGAACTTGAGCCACAGTGCTTTCAAGTAACCATCTTAGGGAGCTTGGAATCTTAAATAATGTAGAGAATGAGAGGCAGAAAATAAGCAAAGTGGATTTCTATACTTTTTTGCTGATAATACAGAAAAGAGTAGTAAGAGATTCTTTCCTTTATACACCGCTCTTCAGGAAAAAAAACTGTCTTCCTGCACCAAAAAACCCCATTTATTAGTGGATTAAACCTCAACATACAGGTTAGGCTGAAATGAAAATATCTTTAAAAATCCCAAGTACTTTAAAAACACAGAACTCCACTATGATAGAAAAAAGGGTTAATACAAGTATTATACAAAGTTTTGAAAACTTTCTTTTCAGACTTTTCTTTCCTTTTTTTTTTTTTCAAACTTTTTTTACTACTTTCTGTCTTTCAAGATTCCTAAACTACTTTCATTCCATTAAAAAATTCAGAGCCTTTGTTATTCTGCTGAAAAAGCCTATGTTCTTAAGCGTTTTCTACTGACACCTCCAAATGCTGAAGTAAAGGAAATCCTAGTGGAGGAGAAGAAAGTCATTCAGCACTACAGTTAACTATAGTTACCACAGGGCTAAGAAATAAAATGTGTATTTAGGTGATTTATTACTGTCTCTGGCCAATCTAGATCAAGATCCAAAAATGCTGAGTGCCACTTCATGTCATGGATCAAAGACAATGACTCAGACAAGGCAGACTGTGCGTAGGCATCACTGTGAAGCTAAAAAAAAAAAAAAATGCATCAAGAGATTTAATGAAAGCTACGCATCTTGAGACTAAACTCACTTTCCATATCAAAAGTGCAAACACTGTTCTTTCTAGATCAAAAATGAGGTCTCTCTCAGAAATGAAGCACTAATTACTCTCTCTGGAATTTAAGTGTCAAACAACCTTATATGACCTTGTTTAAACAGGACAGCAAATAAACACAAATTCTTTAGATACAAACCTTCTTTTGTCATGACTTCACAGTCATTCCAACTTCTATTTACAAGTAAAAAGGAGAAACTGGGACTAAGAAAAGAAGTATTGGTCCATATGCCAACTTGTTAATTGGTTACAATAACTACCTCTCATTTCCTCATCTTCCCCCCCCTGCCACGTTGGACTATAAACTCCGCACTGAAATGAAATTTTATCATGTTCCTATACTAGTATATCAAATTAACATTAAGCCATGCCAGCTTTTATGAATGCTGTCGGAGGATGAGAAGACATTCAATAGACTACCCACTGAATAACATGTTATAATTTCTTGTCAGTACAAAATGGGGAATTTGTGTCTTAATTCCATAGAACATGGGAGAGGTAGCTGAAGGATCTCTGAATTCCCACTCATTAGTGCCTAGTAACTGGGCAACAGTATTAGCAATGATGATAATTCTCTGAGAAAGTCTCAAGTGTAATCAGTCAGAAAGAAGGTAACACAGGGGAAAGATCAGGAAAGCTGACAAACTGAACTGGGTGAGGTATAAGCTACCAGCACCTGGAGCCAATTAATAAGATCCTAGTCCCATTATCTTGTCAGTGGAAGCAGGAGTTTGAAGCAAAATAGCAGGCAGTAACTGAACCAGTGCATTGTCAGAGCAGAGAAGCAGCATGTATTTGCAGGACTGTTTCAGTAGTGTTGTCAGGAATTCATCACAAGCAATAATACAAGAGATGCAATTGCTAGAGATTTTCCCTGTGAAAATCCATCCAATAGAATTTAGCAAGAACAAAAAATACCTCAGATTCATTCTTTTCTTTCTTTTTTTTTTTTTTTTAAACTACTACATTGCTACAAAGTTTTAAAGGGATGGAGCACACCCACCAGAACTGCAGTGTAATTTGAGTAATGTTTTCATTGATTCACTACATACTTATATACTCCCAAAGAAGTCTGTAAACACATCTCTCTCTCAAATATGGCTGTGTTAACGCTGTCTTACAATTTAGCATAACAGTTTGAGTTTTATGATAGTTTAGACGTTGAGTTACTTCTACTTCTTCAAAGCAGAATGTTTTTTTCTTTCTTTGTTCAGGTTTTTGTTTTGTTTTGTTGGAAACTGGGGAAATTCAGTGCTGCCATTTTCCTATTCTACAGACTGTGGAATGCTTGTACCTAAAGTAGGAGCAATGTGTTCCACAGAAGACAGTTAAGGCAAGTAAGGAAAGCGAGCTGACTTGCCCTCTGAAAGAGCTTAGTCTCCTCTCAACTGACCATACATAGATGTAGGATGCATGTCGCCTAGTGTAACTGCAACCCTGAATTAAACTTCTCAGTTCATTACATATATAGACCACAGACTGTGCATAAGCCTGTGAAGGCACACAGGGACGTGAAACAATGGCTGGGACAGACAGACTGACCCATTGCCATCTTGCCTTCTCACAAAATCAGTCACATTAGGAAGTTTTTAAGATTTCCTTCCTTCCGTCCCCTCAGAAAAGAAGAGCTGATTTCAAAGACAAAAGCATTCTGAACCTCTCACTCCACACTGGTCACAGAAAATAGGCTAATAATAAGCAAAGCATAAAGGTATTAGATCAATCTGGAAGTCAGTGCATAAATTCCATTTCTTAACAGACATACATACTTATGAGGGTAAAGCACAACGAAGTGCAGATACCAAAGCAGAGATTACTCACCTTCAATGTAGAGGGGCTCAACGACATCGTGATTTATCAGTTCGAAGTTCTCATGACCAATCCAGTGCTCCACATTTCTTTTCCTGCCCGTAAAGAAGTTGTCCACAACTGTAACCTCATGGCCATCCATCATTAGTTTGTCAGTAAGATGAGAACCCACAAACCCTGCTCCTCCAGTTATCTGCGTTAGGACAGTTGGTATAAATTTCTTTTTCTTTTTACAGAAACACCAGACAAAGTCTACAAACATGAAGACAGAAGAACAGTAGCTTTCAGATCTTTGCTTACTCCAGGGGAAACAACTCCATTTCCATGCTTAATTTTTTTTTTTTTCCAATATTTACAGCATTTAAAATTTCAAGAGACATGATTGACAGGTTTCATCACTGTCAGGCTAGGAGTTCAGCTAACCATTCACATCAACAAAATTTCTTTTTCAGATTAGATTATTTTCCTTTTTTCCTTCAAATTGGATTGTGCCCTTTTATGCAACAGCAAGGCCTAAAAAGATCCAAAAAGGTAAGAGGAGAATTCTCTGCAATTCCCATTTCTCAGAAAAAAGATGACAGATTGCCAGGTTATTCTCATGTAAGATTTATAGTATCAGACATGTCAAATCCAGCTTTTGTCTGGCTTAAACAGAAGACATGTTGGGTGTTCTAAGCAAGTACTACAAATTCTTTCACCCTTCAGAGAAGGAAGGAAGGAAGGGTATTCTTAGATGAGAGAAAGTCTTTGAAGACCTCTCATTTGAAATATCTGCTAAAGCCAAAATTATTCCTTTTGTGTTTTAATGCATCCATAGCCCACATCATTCTGGCCTGAAGTGGTCAGGCAGTTGGACTAGATGATTGTTGCAGGTCCCTTCCAACTGAAAATGCTCTATTCTACACCACTAGCTCTGACATCCAGCATTGGCCCGTCTTGGAACTTTATGACGTTTTACTGCAAAGAAATAAGCAGAAATAAAATATTTAAAACCTTGTACTCTTGTTCCATTGCAGATGTAGAAGAAGCAAGGAAGTTTGTTATTTTTTCCCTTTCTGGACCTCAGTCTTTAACAGGAAGCAAACAAACAAACAAAAAAAAAATCACTAACTCGGTATTGAAGCAGTCAACACAGTAAGTAGTAGAACTGCAAGTTGTGACACATCCAGACATATCTACAGAAGCCATTATTTTCTCTGCACTTCATAAGCTGTTTTCAAGAACACCAAAGACATGACAATCACCACTGTCAAAGAATGAAGGGACTTGTAGAAGTCCCATGTGGCATCAGCTATATTATATGACTGCATGATCAAATTCACATTTTGAAAGTGATTCAGCTGTTGATCTCCAATCTTCAGCTGCAGTGACAACTAACCAAACAACAAAAGGACATGGTGCAATTGTCAAGCAGGAATCTAATGAATGGATGGTGTGCTACAATGACAAAGTGCTGTGTGGAGAAGGATGTAGATGCCTGGAGTTCTTTCACTTTGGGCTAATCAAAGCCTAAACATTTATCCTGTCCACACCCCCACCATCCACTATTGAAAAAAGCCAGATTAGTGGAAGTTTTCTTTTTTTTTTTTTTTTTTTCTTAAACTAGGAAAGACACACAGGCAAAGAGAAAGCTATCAACAACTGAAAAGGAAAAAAAGATAACTACATCTATTTTCTTCTGTAAAAACTTGAATGTCCACTTCTTCTGTTCTCACATTTGTTTTTCTTATTAAAAATTCAGGGCCACCAGTGTGTCAAAGACATTGTAAGTACCAGTTAACAAAAGAATCATTTAGTTGGTCTGTTTAGTATTCTTCTGGGTTTGTCAGGGCTTCCTTGCAGCAGACTCAATATGCGATTCAGTTCCTTGACAAACCTGAAGGAGAAAGAGGATTTAGGAGAAACCATATTTGAAAGAAAGAAATTATCTTAAGGCTCCCACTACCCCAGAACAGACCGGAGTGAAGAACAGGTTTCTGGCAGAATGCTGTGAACAAGGAAAGAAGAGTAGTAGTAACTGAGGGAGAACAGCCCTCTGCCAGGTGCCACCACTTACCAAGGGAAAAATAATATGCATGGAAAACCTACTGCCATAAGCTTATCCTGACTTGGAAGCGAGCTGCAGCCTTGCTGAACGTTCCAAGGGTTTTGCCTTTTTGTGGCGACCAGGACAAAAGTTTTCTGTAGATGACCTGAACCTATTCCTTCAACTGAGGCCCAAGAAAATCCCCCTGCTGCTACTTCTGTTTCCAGGATTCCAGAGAAGACAAACTTGATGCTCGCAGTATGTCTTTGGTGCAGTAAAAGAAAGTGTTGTCTCCTTCCCCGTCTTTTGGAAAAAAACACAATGAAGCCAAGTACTGCTTACAGCACTCTTCTATGCTATATGCAAGCAAAAAAAGACAAAAAAAAAAAAGCACAAACCAATTTTGTCTGGAAAGAAGTTTCCAATTACTTTAAATCTGTAAGTAGTTTTCATGACAAATCTACATTAGCTTTATTAATATATCACTTCCATAGGTACTAGATAAAGAACTACTTGGAAAAGGAGCTGAATTTCCCCTGGAAAAGTAAACAACTGCGTAAATTATTTTTTGTATCATTACTTGAGACTACATTAAAAAAGAAAAAGATGGTTTATCACTGAAGCTCTCTGTATAACCTTCCTGTAATCACTCATAAAAGCAAGGTCAATATATTTCATTTCTAAATATGACTTCCTGCAAATCACAATGACATACTAATCTACAAAATCATGTACTGTATCTGAATCGTTTCCATATCAGAATTGAAGCACCAGCACCTGGGTATAAAGAGGCATTCTTTAATAAGACATCATTAATAAAAATATTTAATTACTCAGTAGTGCCAATATGCTTGGTAATTTCAGCATCTTCTAAAAGGCACAAATATCACTGATCATTTCCTCCACTAGAGGCACTTAAAGTTTGTGTATTTGTTACACAGGTTCATTTCTGCTGTCTGCAGTCAGATTCAAAACATCTGATGTCCCATATGGAAATTATATTAATTTTTTATTTTATGCTTTTATTGGTCTACCATATTCAATTCAGAAAAAATCCACACAACAGATTGAACCAATGTCAACACTATCTTCCATAATATTAACAGAATTCCTTCTCTTGCATATGAAAGCCTGTGGCCTAGTCACTTCAGGGAACAGAGGAAATAGATAAATCATGCATGACAGGACGAAGACCTGAGCTCTTTTGAACAAAAGTGCCCGAGTATCTAGTCTCAGCTGAAATACCACCCCTACTAGCAATCATCTCCAAATACAGATGCAGTATAATAAAAAATAACTGCTAGAACTGTTGTCTGGTAAGATCAGTGCTGTGGGTATCTCCAGGTTGCAGCTGCAGAGTGCATTCAGAGGGAAAAAAAAAAAAACAACCCAGAATTTAGAGTGGATTCTAGGAAAAGATGCAGCATCAACAAAATATGAAGCAAATCATCTACAGAAGTTCGCTTGGCTAGCCAATTCTTGAGAAATTTCCAAGTGTCACGCAAGGTCTACACGCGTCCTTTATGCACTGATTTCAGCTACTCAAAAGAACATGGATTATTACTTCCTGTAGGATTATGACAGCAACACTGTAACAGAATGAAACTGCCCACCTGGGAATGCCCATCCAAGTTCGCACTGAACTAGTCCCCGACAGAGAAGAAATGACTGAACAACTCGCTCATCCTTTTGGCCAGCTTTCTCTTTACTAATTTAAACTCTACAAAATATCTAGACACCAAAAAACCGTTCACCTCCAGGTCAGCAGAAAACACTGCTATTCCAACTACTTGCCACCTCTGTTGAAGCAACAGATTTCAACAAAATATCCAGTACCTTTCAGTGCCAAAATCTAAAAGTTAATATTAAGAGCTCTATAAGCTATTAATAGCTTGCACTGATACTTTTCTTGAAAGCACCTTCTCTCTTACACAGAAAACATGACATTAAGGTAACTTTATTACCCTTGCACACGTGAGCACACAATTTAGGAATTTTCAGGATTAAGACTCTCTCTGCTATTTTCCTCAGCATATCATAGAATGGTTTGGGTTGGAATGGACCTTAAAGAACATCGAGTTCCAACCCTCCTGCCACGGGCAGGGACACCTTCCACCAGACCAGGTTGTTCCAAGCCCCATCCAACCTGGCCTTGAACACCTCCAGGGAGGGGGCATCCACAGCCTCTCTGGGCAACCTGTGCCAGTGCCTCACCACCCTCACAGGGAAGAGCTTCTTCCTAATATCTAATCTAAATCTACCCTCTTTCAGTTTAAAGCCATTACTCCTTGTCCTATCACTACATGCCCTTGTAAAACGTCCCTCTCCAGCTTTCTTGCAGGCCCCCTTTAGGTACTGGCAGGCTGCTCTAAGGTCTGCCTGGAGCCTTCTCTTCTCCAGGCTGAACAACCCCAACTCGCTCAGACTGTCTTCATAGGAGAGATGTTCCAGGCCTCTTCGTGGCCCTCCTCTGGACTCGCTCCAACAGGTCCATGTCCTTCTTATGTTGGGGGCCCCAGAGCTGAACACAGTACTGCAGGTGGGGTCTCATGAGAGCAGAGTAGAGGGGCAGAATCACCTCCCTCAACCTGCTGGTTACACTTTTTTTGATGTGGCCCAGGATACAGTTGGCCTTCTGGGCTGCAAACACACATTGCTGGGTCATGTTGAGCTTCTCGTCAACACTCCCAAGTCCTTCTCCTCAGGGCTGCTCTCAATCCACTCACCACCCAGCCTGCATTTGTGCTTGGGATTGCCCTGACCCGTGTGCAGGACCTTGCACTTGGCCATGTTGAACTTCATGAGGTTCACACAGGCTCACCTCTCAAGCCTGTCAAGGTCCCTGGGGATGGCATCCATTCCCTCCAGCATGTTGAATGCACCACACAGCTTGGCATCATCGGCAAACTGGCTGAGGGTGCACTCAATCCCACTGTCCATGTCACCGACAAAGATGTTGAACAGCACAGGTCCCAATACTGATCCCTGAGGAATGCCACTCGTCACTGGTCTCCACTTGGACATCGAGCCATTGACCGCAACTCTGAGTGTGACCATCCAGCCAATTCCTTATCCACCGAGTGGTCCATCCATCAAATCCATGCCTCTCCAATTTAGAGACAAGGATGTCACATGGGACAGTGTCAAACGCTTTGCACAAGTCCAGGTAGATGACGTCAGTTGCTCTTCCCTTGTGCACCAAGGCTGTAACCTTGTCTTCCATATTTAACAAGGGAACAGGGAGCCTGCAGGTCTATCTCCTTCAGACTGTCATAAAAATGACAGAATAACATTGCAGAACTAAACTAATTTGATAACACTTATTCTTTATGAAGTTTTGCAATAGCAATGAAGACTATTGTCTAATAACGCAGTAAAAACAAAATTTGTTTTAATTTGCGTATTTTCAGTGCTTTTCTTCAAAATTTTGAAGCAAAAGAGAACACCAGATAAGTTAGGCACTTTAGCAGGGATTTCTCTCAGGCTTTGCTCTCTACTACAGAGGCAGAAGTTCATGCTCCGTATTTATCCATCTCTAGTAGCTATACTGTCTCTGCCTCTTCAAAATGTGGGGACAATTTTTCCCCTCCCAGGGCAGACAGAAACAAGGAAAAATTTAGGACACAGCTAACTTCAAAACTGTTTGTAGACAAAACTGGAAAGCTGATGTTGCAGCACAATTCGCTGAGTTTCAGAATGCCTTGGACAACTACTTGTCCTGACTACCTGCCCTCCTCTTCCACCCTAAAACGCCTATGATGCTTCAAAATACCAGAAACAACAGAGAAGATAAGAGATGAACGTTCCCTCAGTCTAATTAACTGGTCCTTCTTAACAGTGCTGCAGAGCAGCTGCTTTTCTAGCCTTACGACTAGATTTTGTCCAATTTGGTCACACAAGCTTTCCATCAAGATGTGCCTAAAAAGTTTCCCAGTCTCTGCAAGTTTAAGCCATCTGGAAGCATACACAAAGACCCTTTGGCAACGCACTCCTGAGATGTTACAAGCAGAGAATGGTAGGTTAACTGGCAAGTTGAACCTCCAAATCAGAGCCCAGAACTATTATCCATATGCTAAGTTTGAGAGCATCAACACAGAGTAAGTGAAGCACTACTCTAAATCCTGTGCAGCACATACAACATCCAAGGTAAATTTACTTTATTCATGCTCATGTCTCTAATCCTACAAGACTGAATACATTCCATAGAATTTTTTTATATTTCCCAAAAACAACCCCTGAGTTAAATACCAACTTACCAGGATTCTTTTACGATCCTTTTCTGATAAAAATTTCACCGGTGGATATTTCTGGGTGAAACTACAGAACATTTCAAAACAAAGAAGAGAAACTACATAAGTTTCAGCCTTGCTTCTTCATTCACATATGTGTCTCTGAAATACGAAAAACTACTCTAACAACCTCCCATTCTTAAAGTTCTGCTAAAGGTATATTTAGTCCTTTTTTCTAAAGAAAGACCCGGGCCAACATGAGAAAATGCATATGCTTTATAAAAGCACTGTGAGAAATATCAAAATTGATCCGTGGAAAGAGCTTTTAAAATTTCTGCTTAACTGATTTTCTAGAATGAATCACTTGACTTCTATCTTTTGAGAGCAGAACTGGTGCCAGACATGACATCACAAGAGAATAAAAAAAAATAAACCCTGAGCAGCAATTGGAGGTTGTTTTGTTGTTTTTTTTTTTAAGTTTTAAAAAGAAAAAAACCTTCTTAAAAGTTCTGGAAAAGAAAGAAGCTGTGGCGATTTACCGCACTGACTTCAAACACTTCTTAAAGTTTCATTGTGAGTTTACAATATAAAGTTTTAATTCTCCTTAAAGTTTCACAATAATCAATGTAAAGTTTACAATCAGAACGTCAAAGAAACTCTTTTTAAGGTACTTCAACAATTTTTACCAGAGAGCTTATTCAGTATGACAGCTAATCTTAATTTTCTTCTCAGAAATAGCTAGACTGCCATTGTTTTGATGGTCTTCAAACTACTTTCACTTTAAATTTTTTGCTCCTTCTTCTTTACAGGAACTACATCAAAAAGAAAGCATCCTAAAATAGAATTATGTGACATACGAATCTTAGGTGCTCTCTCAAGCTCTTGATGCTCAGAACCTTAGATGATTTCATGGACATGGTATTATATCACTTCTTTCTCCCCCCACTGGTATGCATTCTGCATACAGCAACAAACTCTGAAGGAAGGTGTGAATTTTATTTAGTTATTTCAGTAATTAGCATTGTAGTCTTGGCAACATTTCAACAGCTCAGCTTCTTCTTAACTATCAGTGTGACACTGGACAGAAATCAAACTACAGTTACTCTTCTCCTCCAGCAAGTCCACATGCTAATGACGCAATCTGATGTAGCATGCAGGAGGCACGTATGCCAAGAGTTCACACTGAGATTACATTTTCATCTACTCACAAATATACTCTGACTGAACTGACCCCACACCTCTGATCTTGGAGCACCTCCTCTGCTTCTAACCTGCAGTACTGGCTCAACAGGAATCCTTCAGAGGCAAAGCACAGATGCTTCTGTACTTGTGTTAACTTTTCATCTCAGAGTGAAAGACATTTTCAGGTTCCTGGATAGGGGAAATACGGCAGTGGAATCTTCTAACGTTACCCATACAGCAAGACTGAAATAAGAAGCTACCTACACTTAACTGTAACAGCAACCCTATTTCTTTGATTTAAGCTGAAGCAATGAGAAACAGCAGTGCATAAGTATAATGCAGACATGTAAAACACAGCCTTCCTGTAACAGAAAGGCAAATCCACCAATAACAAGAGGTTTATGGAGTTTAAAAAGAAGTTAAGCGCCAAATAACTTGATGCAAAGTAAAAGTCAGTCTCCTCAATTTTTAGGACCACTACTTTAAAGTCACATTAATCCAGCATGAAGTCATACTGCTGCCAAAGGGACCTCCCAACCATTTTTGCACCTTCCATTACACCAGTACTAGCTGAGAGGCAGTGGGCAGGAGTCTAGAACTGATCCAGCTGGATGTTCATCTTTTGGCAACATCATTGAGTTTATCTTGACCTAATGCTTGCTTTGATGACTACACAGCAATTCTTTTGCTGTGCAAATTATTAGTAAAAACTTTCCAGCTTTAGCTTCAGTTAAACAATCTCTTGTCATGAGACTAGCATTAAGGAATTCTTGTCCTTCCTGCTTCCCAAAAGCATGATGATGGCTTGCTTTCAGGTTTTATCAGCTTTTATCAGAGACAAAAAAACCCCATTGACACTAGAGAGTAAGCTTTGCAAGCAGGATCAGCCTGCAGGCATCTGACAGTGAGTAGTTATTTACTGTCACTTTAGATAAATATAGAATTCAAAAATTATTAATTGCAACAATCCCTATGCCATTGAACCAGCAGAGGTAAATGGCTACACTATTTGAAAAACCCAATAACAATAAGAGTCCATACTTTTTGTATGGGCTATAAGAGCCCATAATCCCACATTTTGTGAAAGTGTAATTCCCAGATCAGCTCATACAGAGGTGAAAAAAATACTTTCATTTTTTTTCCTCATTGCTAGACAATTGAAACAAGACTCATCAATACACTGTAAACACTACTCATAATGAAAAGAGCATTTAGATAGCTCCTGGGAGAAGTTTTGACTTAATGGTTCCACCCAACAACTCATTGCTCATTTGGAAAAATATAACAACTATAAAAAAAAGAGCCAGTCAGGGTACCTGCCCACAAAGGTCCTCTGTGAATGGCAGAAGGAAATACCTGAATTGCCAACAACAGAAGCTGAAGATATTTGGGCTATCAATAAAGATTAAATAAGTCAACTGAACTGAGGCAGGACATAAAAAATTTCATCTGAACATAAAATCTTTACTGTATAATTTCACTGTTGTAATTGGTATGGTAGTATCCCATGCAACTACCACAGGTGACCCAGTCTGCAATTTGTTTCATGTTGCCAATACATCGCCTAGTTTGATCCATGAAGTTCACACTTGTATTAAGAGATGAGCAATCAGATCAGTATTCTCGATGGAATAAATTGCATGTGGCAGGTCACTGAATCTATCAATCAATTGTAAAAAACAACTGACAACTTTTTTTCCTTTCTCTCTCTCTCTCTTTTTTTTTTTTTTTTTTTTTTTTTAAAAGACAGCACAGGAGTGGTGGGAGGAGGAAGGGCAACTGCTCACTGGCAAGACAAAACTCAAAACACCAAAACACTGCAGGCGTCGAGCATACCTCTGGCCAAGAGTACTGGGATTCTGCTCCCCTCTGCAGAGGAACAGCACACAACCGCCAGTATGCCAGATGTAACCATCCAGGCTTACTGGTACTGCTTGGATAAGTCCAGACTTGGCCCTTTGTAACGCAGCATTCTCAGCTAGCTGTTTGCTTCAGACATCAACAGGGCCACCTGTGAGCCAGTATCACTGTCAACAGCAGCAGTGTCCTTGTCAGAGCTGACAATTCTCACCCCTATTCCAGACCTTATTTTGTGATGACAAGTATGTGCCCAGGAGGACGCTCAGATGGGAGAACTGATCTGGAGGAAAGGCAACCAGGCTGGGGAGCAAGGGAGTTATTTGCAAAGAGAGACTGAAATGCCAAGTTTCTCCATCCAGCTTACTATCAGCACTCGAGTCGTGCTGCTGGCATAAAAATGAGGAAACGATGTTGCAGGGTAGACACAAGCAGCCAGGGAGAAATGGATCAGGCTTGGATTTTATTTTTCTTTTTTAACAACTATGCCAATTTAAGGTGCTTGCGGAACTGCAGCACATATTAAATACCTGCAGCTCATCAAAAAGCTTGTTTTTCCTCAATTGTATCATCCAGTTTAATCCAAGATAACACATTCCCTTACAAATCCTGAGAGGGGTGAGTCAGTCAGTCTCATCCAAAGCACATGCACAGACTAAGATTCATAAGCAAATCACTGTACATGAGCTGAACCATGGTAACTGATCACAAGTGTGGGAAATGTGAGGTAAAACATATTTTCAGTCTCTTGAAGTTGAAACCAGTATGTTTTAGCACACACCTGGGTTAGACTTACTAAACCATGGCAATCCGTTCACCAGCTGGACTCAAAACAGCAAATTCCTCCACAGGATGTGAACTTTACAAAAATCCAGCACTCCCAGTTTACTTTAGTGGGATTAATCAACCTGAATACCTTAAGCATTAATGTCTTCCAGCATTCAAGGCCCCATCCTCACTTAGATATGATAAAAGTCCAAAGGTACTGAGGGTATATACAAAACATTTATCTCAAGCCTACAACTACAGAATCGACTGCTACAGAACAGACACTGTACTTTTTAACTGCTTCCCAAATTTAGCAAGAGACATACCTTTTTTCTAGATCTTTGATCTTCTCCCTTAGAGGTGCAACAGCCTAAAAAAAGAGGAATAATACTTAATCTTTGAAGAATAGAACAAGATTCACCTTACAAAACACGCATATAGGAAGTTACTTTAGAGCAAAAATCATGGCGAACAGTCTCCTATGAACAGGTTCACTGAAGACACTCTAAGCAACTTGTATCTTAAAGCATCCTTTATGTCAGAAAATCCTTGAACCTTTTTCACCAAAAATCAAATCACCTAATACAGCGTGAAATCCCTTAGCTAACCACTGAAAACAACACACCTCAAGGCTGTGAGTGCCACAGCCTTGTTGATAAGAATATCCAATGTTGTGATTCCTTTTAGGCAAAGTGAAGTCACAAGTGACTTGTCTGAGGTTGTCAAAGGCAATCTATATTGAGAACAGCACAACAGGACAGTCGGTAAAACCTCAACTATTTAGATGGACAGCAGATACACATACTTAAAGAGTACACAGACACAGAAACAGAGGCATTAGCTCCAGTGCAAAGGCTGTAATTCTCTCAGAACATGGTATACGAATTTAAAGAATCATGTTTAAGAATCTAAGATACATTTTCCATCATGATTTGAGGGTATATCTAGGCTTTAAAAAAAATTATAAAAGGAAATTTGTTAGAAAATATAGTTCACCTACCACAACTACTGTTTGCATTTTCACTGCTTTGAAAGAGAGAATCACTGAAGTCAGCATCAGTTTCAGGTTCTTTATCACAGGACCCAAATTTCTAACAGTCCTGCCAAATTTCAACAAGTGCCTGAACTCTTGTTTTTAAGTTTACTAAAACCTTGACACAAAATTTACCATCTAGGGCCATACATAAGTTGAAAGCTATCAGAGGGTTATCACTTGAAATGGTATTACATAGCAACACATCACCAACCACCATTAATTTATTTTATACAAATACTGCTGGTTAGAGCTTGACAATTCAGGAACTTCATGAACTGAAACAAGCTGCATATCCACGTTAAGAGTAATAGAGTATTGTCATTTATATTCATTAAATATAGAATCATAGAATCATTTAGGTTGGAAAAGACCTTCAAGATCATCGAGTCCAGCCATCAACCATGCCCACTAAACCATGTCCTGAAGTACCCTGTCTACTCGCTTTTTGAACACCTCCAGGGATGGTGATACCTAGCTCTGTGGAGCAGCAAATAGTTCTTGAAACACTTACACTTATTCTGATGGTTGAAGATACTGTACGACTAAAGCTTTAAAAACAAGATCCAGAAATGCTCAACTTCCCAGGCCTTACAGTAACTGTGATCTAGCCATTGAATTTCAAGCATTTGACCACTCTTAAACAACTGGGATTTTCAGAACGATTGTTGCAATGTTTACCAGCATTTTTGGGAGGTTTCAAATTTCTAATGAAACTTATATATACTTAACATTTTGTAAGGGTGACAGAGGAAAGAATTTGTGTATATCCTTCATTCAGCAACAAAAAAAAACATTTCTCAGGAAGATTGTACCACAGTCTCTGCAGCAAATGAGACAGTAGAGCTATTACTTTCAAGAAAGGTTTAGAAGAAAAAAAATAAAAAGATAAGAATCACAGATCTATGTCAAACTCCTCTATAGCGAAGAACAATTCAAAAACTTACATACAGACACAAATCCAATGCTTTGAATGGTTTCAGTGGTATGGAGAGTAATGAGATAGAACTAAATATACCCTTTCAATAAGAAATGAGTGAAACAGAGTCCTCAAAACAAAACAGACTACAACTGTTAACAAACCAACCTCTTCTATTTTACTTTCCACCTTCTGATCCCCATTTTCTTGAAGAGACCTGTTGGCAAGAAAAGAAAGAACATAATCCATACCTAAGCGATAGTTGCTCCACTGCACCTGCATCATGCTTCTCCGGTTAAAACAGTATCTTCAAAACATCCCAAGTTAGTATTATTTCAAAGACATACTCAGAGCAAATGAAAGCGGATGGTCCAATTCCCATTGTCATGAAGTTTGGCAGAAACTGAACCAAGCCCACAGGAAAGAGTAATAACAATGAAAATAACATTCATTTTACAGAGAAAATTAATTTCATTGTAGAAAAGTATCTAATAATTGCACTAAGGTAGGGTCAGCAGAACTGTTTGTGAGTGTAGCTTTACTATGCAAATTCCTAAGGTGTTTCTTTGAGGGTCTCTGTTTACTGTATGCTACAAGTACACTAGCAAAATGTTTTCCCTTAAAGCCACAACTGTAACTAATATCAATCAAAAGAGGGCAAATGTATCTAGCTTTGACTTTGAACTTTTCCAAACACAAGGGGAAAAAAAAAAAACCCTATACTAAAACTTAAGTGACCATCTGATGGGCAATACTGACTTCTCACACAAGTGTTCCTCATTTGAAATGAAGCCAAGGGTGAAGGACGTCAAGGTAACTTGTGAAAACAGAGTACTGTCTAAGTTAGTGTCTTGTACAAATCTGTGTGGTCTTATTTAGCATCTAATTGTGTAAAGTATCTCAATTAGTTGCATTTATTCTTTGAGTAAACTTCTCCAAGTGTAGAATATGTATTTTTAAATTTTACCTCTTGCATCCAGTCTATGCAATTTTCCTTAAGTTTGCATAATTCTTTTTTTCAATTAAACCTTCTGAAAGGGGAATTATTTATCTTACAGTAGTAAGTTTTTGCATACTAGAGGATTCATGGGTATCCAACATAAAATGGAGTTCTTTCAAATAAAACAGAGCTCCTTTACTTGAGACCTGAAGTCATTACACCTAGGGAAACAGAAGATCCTTTGTTAAGCAGATATATATATGCCACACTGTTAAAGTTAGAGCAATTCCCTTCATATCCCTCTGTAAAACTCTCTTACTAAAAAGTCAGTTCAGTCTATTACTGAGGCAAAAATCTTATTGACCAGATTTGTTTTGTCATATCAGTAAAGAATGCGGTAAATTCCTACACTAAGACACACAGACCCTGAACCATCTTTTCAAAACAAATTGTAATTTATTGTACCAGTGGCAAATAAAATCCCTCCAGTTAACATAGTATCAATTTACTATAAAGAAGCAATGTTAAGTAATTCTTGTGAATTTTTCACGTTTTCCAAAATAACAGAAATCTACAAAAAGCTATGCGAACAATCTGTGGAATACATAGCCTTTCCTCTCTGCTAAATGAGCAAGGAAAATTTGGAAAACCCCTTAGAATATTAAAAAGTCCCCTCAAAAACGGTTGCTACTATTGTTTATTCACAAATCCTGGAACTTACAGACTGGCACTCTGCAGTTTGGTTTTTAATGAGCTCTTCCTCCTAACAAAGACAATCTTACTGGCCGAGGACCAACATCAGACCTTCAGAAATAAAGTTTTCCCCTTCGATAGCTCTATAAGGGACATCTCAAATAAGAAGTCAGATGCAGCTAATGATAGAATTTGTAAGGACAGCTTATCAGGGAATGAACACACTGGGTCCCATGTCCACCTGCCCTCCTCAAACCTCTCTCTGAGGTTCCCGTCCTTCCTTTGGAAATGCTCAGCTGCTCACTTAACAGCTGCTAAGCTGCCATAGTTTGCTGGTCATGATAACATGGTAATCTAAATGATATCTCCACCTGCAAGCTGCAGCAGCTCAGCAGCTGTTTGCCTAACAGCTGAACACTCTTTGCAGCAAGGGTGGGAAACTCCAAGAGGAGTAAAGTAGACAGCTTGGGACAGGAACAGATCCCAGGATAAGCTGTCCCGGGTGAATCAGAGCCCACAGAAAATTCATTATTTTTCTTACTTTGCCTCAAACTTTCTTTACTATGTGCTGCTAAGCATGGCAACAGAGTACCAAGACCCTTTACTTGCAAAACAACGTGGTGAAATATTTTGCCCTCCATGCCCAAAGACTTTGTTGTAGGGAACAGACTGTCTCCATATTCTTTCCACTTTTTCCAGTTGTGTCTTCCTGGCGAATTTTCCCAGAGGACAAACACTCACACGCAAGCAGAAACACCATGAAAATCTGCATGTTTTGCAAGCATATGCTATGCCTTCCTATTTCTAAGGGCAAAAATTCTAGTGGACAGTGCAGGATTTTTTTGCTTTTCAGCAGTTAAACCATCAGATTCTCTACCAATTAATTGTGGAGGAGAAAAAAAACCTCAAAACCACATTTCTAATTCTAGGTACAGAAACATAATTATGGCAAGCAGTGGAGGATCTGCCGGTCTTCAATGTTTAAGCCTGTATTGTCACAGACATATGGTCAGACCTGTGCTGAGGAAAAGCAGAATCCAAGCCTATGTGCCCAGCTATGCCAACCAACTTGCCTGAAAAATCTAAAATCAGAAGATTAATTTATGTAAAGAACATATAGCCATTTTTGAGATTGAACACCTTGAATTTAAAAAATGGTATCAGCTGCTTAGCCAAACAACAGTGTGAGCTGCTGTTCTGTTTTCTCCCTACTTGATATACAGTGATACACATTGATGGGAAAGGTAAATTAATTTTATTTCAGATAAGGATATTCAATAAAAAAAATGATATACATTACCTCATATTGACAAAGTTTCCCCATACAGCTGGAAAATAAGAAAAGGGAGAACATTACAGTGTCATATAACAGTACATGGGGTCATTTCTCCTGTTATCATCAGAAGGCATTTAAAACTATATTATGTTAATCACAAATTCTCTAAGTAAGTTAGATACATGCTATATATACACACACCAAGTGACTAGAACACAGTTTAAGAGTATGGGAGGCATTCTGATGAAATTACATGACACTACAAAAAGGTAGGAAAATACAGTAATTCAATAAAAAAGGACTAGACTATTCCAGTGCACACCTGGAATTACCTGACCAGTAAATCAGCAGATACATTTATCTGATCACTATCCCCACACTATATTACATAAACAAAATGTACAAGAATTCTCTGGACTATAATTTGTCACCACACACAGATTAAACAAACCAGAATTCTGGACTTGTTTATTAGGGATATTGAAAAAAATGGCAAGAGCAAGAAGGGAGTCTTGTAGACCTGAACCACACAAATTGGAAATTGCAGACTGACAAGAGTAAAAAACTCTGGCCACTACAGGCGATAGCTGAACCAGTCCAAAGAGGTGCCACAATAGTCCTGCATTAAAGGTAGCAAGTGCTTGTGCGCACACACATTCTCTCTCTAAATATATATATTGCGATGCAGACACAAAAAGTACCTAAGCAATATAACCAAACGCCTCACTAAGCAAACAAAGCTCATTTATTACACTGTTTGTATGGAAAAAAGTTTTAAGGAAGACAAACCGCAGTATAAAATAGCACAGCAAACATGTATCAGCTGTTTCTCTGTGTTCACAAAAAGATTCATCTGCCCAATTTATTTTCTACTAGAAAACAAAATCTTCTGAAACTGTTCAGGGTTTAAGTGATTACACAAAGACTATCAGAACACGGATTTTCCTTTTAACTTTCAACTAGGACAGAGAATGTAGTTTAAAGTGAAAAAAAGAAGCCATAAATAAGGCTAAACTACAGAGTTGACAACTTCAGATCGTCAAAACAAGGTTAATATGGAACAGTTACATAAGGGACTCTGCAACAATAAGCAACACAGGAAATATATACTGAATATCTCCAGAAAATCATTCTGCAATTGCTCTTTAAGAGACAAGGCTCAACCTAAGGATCCAGATTACACTGGGTCTTAAGAAGGAGGAGTAGCCTATATACAGTTATTAACATACATATAGAAAGCTTCTGCAGTGTCCTCGGTTTTTGTAAGCTGCGCTTCAGGCCTCACATAGCAGCTAATGAAGTATTTTGCCTAGATTCAGGGTTTGCACATACATTTTCATGATTATTACTTATTGATCTCAAGCAAATGATGAGGTGTTACAGAAAGAAGAAAACAAAAAATTCTGCTACAGTCACAGGCACCTCCCAGGCAAGAGAAGAAAGGAAACATACCCAGGAAAGAGGAGTGGGGAGGACACAAGTGAGAATGCAGTAATGCAGTCGCTGTTCCACCCTTCAGGGGATGGCAAAGCTACTGAACTGTTTTTAACTACTGTGTGCCACTGAGTAATTCAAAGAGTAACTCAAACGAATCCATGACAGACTATCAAACAAACTGTAAGAGGGCACTGCAATATCTGTAGTGTCATCACAAAACCTCTGTCGTCTTCTGGGGAAAAGATAAGGAAGCTTTATATTAGAGCAGATGATCAATAAAATCTAACCAAATTTAAAAAAACACTGTGGATTTTATGTTAATTAGATAAAGTAAATTCTCTGCGGGAAAAGGGATACAGTGCTGAGTACTAAGTTAAATTCAAGCTATTCACCCTCTGGCTGGGACTTCATAATTATTTATGATAACCTTAATGGAAAAACTTTTTTTTTTTTTTTTTTTTTCAGTGAATGATGACCATCTGGCAACTACAGGTACAGAATTCTCAAGTTATACATTACTCAGCTATACTTACAAGCAGTTATTTTTCTGGGCTACAGAAACCTGAACAAATAACATAACATATTGTTTACACAGTGGCAGGAAACATCTGGGCTTAGATGGTGAAGCAGGAGTTGATGAAAAAATGACTTCCCAGCTGCACCACAGATACCATCCTGCCAGTTTTGTTGCAAAGACAGTGCAGCTATATTGCATACAAGAAATGGGCTTCCTAAAGAAAACATGTTAATTGTGCCTGCTCAGTGTCCACAGCACAGAAGGGGAGCTCAGAGAGGCATTTGTGTACTTCCAGAAACACTATGCTTGATATCCCAGTTCTGTAGGAGTAAATGACCTTCCATTAAACTTCTAGGAAGCATAGTTTTGTACCATTGCAAAAAAGAATGAAACTGCAAAATGAACCACATCAGAAATACCACATGGAGGGATCTGAAGAACCCTGAAGTCTCTCTCACATGCAGAGAGGTGCTGCAGAAACTCGCTTGAACGTACAGCCCTCACAAAGGATTCTGAACACACAATTCTAAGGAGGATCTCTTCAGCTACTGCATGTTCACATACAGCTTATGTCAAGGTTGAAGGGATCAGAGGTAAGGTTTTGCACTACAGTGGAATACAGGTTTTGTTGGTTTTTTGCTAAATGCACATCACAATTGTTTATATAATGGGCTTACACAGCTGCAGAACCAGCAGTGTGACTATGACTTACAGAAGATTTCCTTGACTTGTTGCTTTCTTGCCCTAAAGGTTATGCCAAGGCCAGTTTGATATTCAAGCAAGAATGGAGACGTATTAAGGCAAGTGGGCCCAAATCCACAAGCAGAATGATGCAGAATTACAAGCCTGAATCCAAGATGAAATCCCTCACAGGCACCATAAAATCCCTTGACAGGCCCACCAAGTTCAGGCACCAAAAGCTGCAGACGTGTGGATGGCTAAAAAACCTTCCATACCAGCAAAGTCATGAATCAGGCACTCCACATAAACCCATTTTCAAAAGCATCACACTCCTAATGGACCCAATTTGAGCAAACACTAATATAACTGAGCATCTCACTGTAAAAGCCAGTCTTAAAAAAATACAATTAAAAAAAATTCCAACTCTAAAGCCATATCTTATAAGCCAAGTGGTATTCATTCAGGATAATAGTCCTACGCCAATTCTCAAACCTTAGAGATTTAACACCCTCACCCCCCACAGCCACACACAGTACCTACTGTACAAAGAACTTCCTATTGCTCAAGCTAGAGAGCATTCATGGACAGAGAGTCTTCCTGCCATCTCCTGAAACTCTGTGCAAGGGAAGAACTCACGATTAATTCAACTAGACAAACAAAAGCATGATTTGTATCCAAACAATTAAGACACTCACCCACAAGAGAGAAGAAATAAAGGTTCTGCTTATTCTCTCAAAGACTATTTGTAAACCTCACCCAATGACAGATTAAAGTACTAATAAATTGCTATTAGGGAAGAGATGAGAATATCTGGATTTTTCTGAGACACATGAAAGCCTGGTTTAACAGCCTGCAGGAGAAAGGTGTAGTCCTATTTGGGCTTGATCTGTTCTGGGATGTTTTTTCCCTTCTGCATCCCTTCCATAAAATAATGAGAACAATTTATTGTAGCGTTTTCGCAAGGATTAATTGCAAGTACCATGAAGATTAAAAGTACATCAGAGACATTAATCACTCCCACAGACGTTAAAGTGACAGCTTCCAGAGGAGAATGATATGCCTTGGATGAAGTGATAAAGAGCTCTACTTTTAGAAAAGAGTAGATTTGTTTCTTAAAGCCTTAATCACAGTATTGTTATTAAAGAGGTATTTACATTTTGCCAACTAAACATTAATCACTCATGGTTTTCAGAAAACCCCAATCCTCTTTTTTCTTTGGTTTGTTGTTTGGTTTTTTTTTTCCCCTCCAGCCTTTGAGAGATAAAGCTGTAACTATTTGGCAAGCACAGCCTTATGGTAAAATCATTGTAGATTTCCAAAACATCTCAAAACTACCTTAAACAAAAGCCAGTAAGTCACAGATGAGTAAAGAATGGTTTTCTTTCTACTGAATACATTTATATTCCTGGAAATTTAAAGGTTTGTCTAGTTTTTCTAGAGAAGACCCTTTCTGAAATTATGCCGGATGCAGAGCAGTACAATGACTGGGCTACTTTCAGCAAGGAATATTCCAAGAGCTATCCTTTGGATATAAGCCAAGCCTGCCTACATGAAGTAAACAAAAAAAGACCAAACACAAAATCTGTTAAGTCACACTCAATAAGTACAACAGAAATCCCAAGCAATTTGCTGTTGAGCATCCACGATTAAATGGACACTTCCCTATCTATCAGTCAGAATTTTAGCTCTGACCAGCTGCACTTCATAGCAGGCAAGAATCATTCTTCTAGATACTCAGAATATAGGAACAGGATGTTTGCTTTCACCTGAATGTCCTCTGAGTCTGTCATCTGCAATAATACTTACTGTATAGGTTTCTATAAACCACACATTACTACTCCAGAAACCTTGCATGCCTTAATTAACTCATCCACAGTAGGCTGGGAACCAGAAGAATAACACTATCACAATCTGAAGGTGGGAAAAAAACAGAATCTCAAAGGAAGCCTGTGCCTTTACCCCAGGATAAACCTTCTTCTCTGGGTCTCTTTAAATAACATTAAAATCAAGTCATAGACTATCTCAAGGCACTGACAGTAACAACCACTCATAATCTGAAATTATTAGTGACAATATTAGTTTCAGTATCACATACATTTTAAAATAGATGTTTTGAAAAGAGAGACCATGATGCCCAAGGAGATCCAACTGTACCAAAAAAAAGATGCAATCTCTTTTAAAACCATTTTCTTTCCCAATGGCTTTGTTGTTTGCATTTTCAAGACACTCAGTTAAAAAAACTTTTACACAAATTTTTGTCTAAGTAGTTATAGCTGAAAACACAGGAATTTCTCCCTGTATCGCCCTCCTTACAACCTCTGCTCCTCAGAATAAAAAGACTACAAGACAATGTTCATTTCAAACAGATCTCACTATCAACAGAAACAGCATGTAGGAACACTATGAATTGATATATGGTCATAATGTGAATTTCTAGAGCAAGATTGTAAGCTCTGAATGTCTAGAGTGAATTGCTTCAGCCAAACTTTCTATTTCAAAGAGATGCAATGTCATTCAAAACGTTGTTTGTTTTTTTTCCTTAAATCTGACTCTCCATAGTCACACAGCAGCTTCAGTCTCCTGGTAGAAATCCAGAAATTCCAGAGAAAAACTTGACAAAAAGGAAAAGTAGGCAAAGGGAGCTCATAAAATGCTTATTATTAGAGATGCATTAAAGTCTTAATTTAATTCTTTTACAGATCTCAATTAGATATGTAATAATGTAAAGAAAACTTATTTCCTTCAGGAAACTATTATTTCCCACACAACATCTTGTCGTTAAATTAGAGAGATACGGGTTTCATGGATGGACTACTCAATGGATAAGGAATTGTTTGGGTGGCCATATCCAAGGGGTTGCAGTCAACCACTCAATGTCCAAAGGGAGATCAGTAACAAGTGGTGTCCCTCAGGCGTCGGTGTTGTGACTGGTACTCATAAAGACACAGACAGTGGGATTGAGCACACCCGCAGCAGGTTTGCAGATGATACCAAGCTGAGTAGTGCCACTGAGGGAAGGGATGACATCCAGAAGGACCTTGACAGGCTTAAGGAGTGGGCAAATACAAACCTCACGAAGTTCAACAAGGCCAAGCACAAGGTCTGGCACCAGGGTCGGGGTAATCACCAGTATCAGTACAGACTGGGTTATGAATGCACTGAGAGCAGCCCTGCAGAGAAGGACTTGGGGGTACTGGTGGAGGAAAAATTGGACACGAGCTGGCAATGTGTGCTCGCAGCCCAGAAAGTGAACCGCATCCTGGGCTGCATAACAAGAACCATGGCCAGCAGGTCGAGGGAGGGGATTCTCCCCCTCTATCTACTCCACTCTCGTGAGACCCCACCCGGAGTATTGTGTCCAGCTGTGGGGTCCCCAGTACAAGAAAGACATGGACTTCTTGGAGCAAGGCCAGAGGAGGACCACAAAGATGATCAGGGGGCTGGAGCACCTCTCCTGAGGAAAGGCTGAGTGAGTTGGGGTTGTTCAGCCTGGAGAAGAGAAGGCTCCAGGGAGACCTGACTGCAGCCTTTCAGTACTTCAAGGGGGCTTATAAGAAAGAGGGGGACAGACTTTTTGGCAGGGCCTGTAGTGATAGGACAAGGGGCAACGGAGTTAACCTGAAAGAGAGTAGGTTTAAATTAGATACAAGGAAGTAATTCTTTACTGTGAGGGTGGTGAGGCACTGGAACAGGTTGCCCAGAGAAGCTGTGGATGCCCCATCCCTGGAAGTGTTCAAGGCCAGGTTGGATGGGGCTTGGAACAACCTGGTCTGGTGGAAGGTGTCCCTGCCCACGGCAGGGGGGTTGGACTAGATGATCTTTAAAGGTCCCTTCCAACCCAAACCATTCTGTGATTTGGCTAGCCAAAGCATTTCAAACTGCATTTTATAGTCTAGATTCCTTAACAACAAAAAAACCCAACTCGACTGCATCCTACCTGTAGTTCCAGTAGTTTGTTAATTTGCTTTAGAAAATTATTAGACTGATTAGAGTATGTTGCAGTATTAGTGGTGATAACAACATACAATTACTCATCATAACTTTGTATTATGGAATGTCACCTTCCTGGGTGATGTTTATGGTTATGCCTTTGGGGAATGTACAATAATTTGAATATAAAAAAATAAAAAAGTCTGCTCCTCTGGTATGTCTATACAGATTTCTGTACAGCAAGTAGTTCTTACTGTTACATTTCCTGAACTGACATCGTGTTCAACAGTAAAGTTCCTGCTTTACAGGAACAAAATCAAAGACAGCAGATAGGAACTGTAGGTTTTCCCACACGGGAAGTACCCTAGACACCAGGGTACAGGGTTTTCTGAAGGGGAAGATGCTTTCTCTTCAACTTGGATAACACCACTACTCTATGTCAATCCCTCAGCTAGTCATCACCTAGCAAAACAAAGGTAACAGTCACCAGAATGTTTTTGTATCTTCTCTTAAGAACAAATACTTAAACTTTGGCAAACTGGTACACTCTACAGCTGTGAGATATAACATTATGCAAATTTTCTTTCTTTACAAGAGTTAATGGAGCTTCATATTGGGTGGGAAGCTAACCATGAATACTTACTCTAACATTTCAGTTACCATCATCACTTTATGACTGAATTCTGTTCTTCGTTTCCCCGATGGCAAATTCTTTCGAGCTCTTCTGTTAAGTCTTTTTTCCAGTTCTCTGTTCAGTGTTTCTACTCCTTCCTATCTCATATCTTTAGCATATCATTCTTTACCACTACTCATCCATTTTTGTGTATCCTTTGTATTTTTCCACAAGTAAGGTAATAGACTCCAATTGTCAGTTACTACAAACAGGAAAAAAAAAATCCAATATTTACAACAAAAAAACAGAATGCACGTAACTCACAGCTATGAAGTTCCAAACAGGATCTTCAATTTTCATCACCACATATACTTGAGTGTGCCTGAACATCATAAAACTTTCTAGCTTTGAATTTACTGGCTTGAAACAACAAAGTGGTTTGCAAATACGTTAACTGCCTACAAAAGGTTTGAAATTCCCAAGGAGACAACAGAAGGACTTTGACCTATGCCTGACTGGAGTACCATGTAATAATTACATTCTGAATCAGGTCAAAATTATTTTGGCAATGTGAAAGCTAAGCAATCTAAATTGCTAATGTCCCTGTGTCCCCTTTTCACTTAATAATAGAGAAAGAACTGAAAACCCTGAGTGTCTTTCCTTAAATAGCAGCAGATGATGAAAAAAAAAAAACCTATGAAATGACATCTGTCTCCAGACAAATCTGATCTACACAATTCAAAGGCATAAAATTTGTTGAGAAAAGCATTTTCTCCCTTTGCTGTAAAGCAACACAGCAGGTGAAAGAAACCAAGACAAACCTTCTAAGCCAACAGACCTGCATGTGTTGTTAGGGCCACACATCTCCCTATTTTGAGTGAAGGAAAGAGAAAGCAGCAGAACTATTATCTCAACAACTGGAATATAGCATACGCAGTTTTACACAAATCATGCTTTCCCCCCCCCCCCCCAAAAAAAGGGGCGGGGGGGGGGGGCACTGTCTTCTTTAATTTCGCCCTTGACCTTCCCTTGGTTTCCCAGACATGTCTAGCAGAACTGTGGGACATTTTTCAAGAAACTCAAAGAGGCAGAGAATGTTCCACACTCCCAAGATAACGCTGATACACCAGCATGCATGTCAAACCCCAGAAACTGAGCAGCCACCCAAAGTAACATGACTCAAATTAGGGTAGCAATCAAATGAGGGGTCATGACTCAAATCAATTATCTTCAGCATTTTAAGTTTGTTGACTGCCAAGATCATTTTCAGCAGACTCACAGCATGCTCCAATGGTCAGCACTGTAACTGAAACAAACTCACTTTTCCCAGTTAACTTTTACAAACCCCTTCAGGTAAGTTGGTGCAGTAACCCCCACCTCTCTCTCCCTCCCTCCCTAGGGTCCACGAAGGAGAAGTTGAAAACTACCAGTTTCAACTGAACTCTGCTTTGGTCAACCAACCTTACAGAAATAACACAAGCAATATAAATGATAGGGAAACATTTCCCCTTTGCAAAAAAAGAGGGGAAAGAAGATGAAAGCCCTAAGATTGTTTGTCCTTGAGTAGAATGACGAAAGCACCACTTTCTGCACATGCCACAGAAAAGACAAATGTTTAGGGGAGATAAAATATTAAAGACAAATACTAAAGACAAATATTAAATGGAGATAAGCTGGGAACTGTAAGGGTGAATTTGTCCAGGATGCCAAAAAAATTGTTTAAAACATCATGGCTAGCCAAGCAGAGTTGGAGTCCATCTATTTCTGACAAACTCAGCTGAAGCGTGAACAAATTTTCATAAGCTACACGGCTACGGCTAGTTGGAAGCCTGATGAGCAGGGAATTGGAAGCTGCTGAAGACAGTTAACTTATTTGCATAAACCCACAGATGAAAGGCAGCTCTGCAGGACATGAAGCCAGCAAGCAAGTGTTTTTGGTTTGGTTTTTTTTTGGTGGAGAATCCATGGCATGCTGACACAAAAAGCAGGCAAGCCTGATGTCACATCAGACCACTTCAAACTCTTCCATGGCCAGTCAATCCTGCTGTCTAGTTGTAAAACAGCTGGGGAAGGATGATTTCTGGTATTCTCCACAGCAGTGCTGAATAACTTTCAGACAGCTAGCCTGAAGCAATAGGACAGGACCAAATTCACAGCTACTTTTCTTTTATGAAAAGTGAAAGTAAAAGCTTATCAGAACACAACACTAAGTAGCATTTAACCTTTGTTTTGAACACATGCAGGACAAGTAACATGCAAGGGACTGGTAAGATTCAAACCAAAAAGCTTACTCACACCTTGATATTCTGAGAAGAGCACATTACATTCTTCCCAGCTGATGGAAATCTGACAAAACCAAATGGCTAACCTTGTAAAACAAAGGGTAACAAGCATGGAAACTAACAATGCTGGGAGAAGTCAAGCCACTACACTGCAGGATGTACTTCCCTCACATTATTTTGACATTTTGTTTTTAAGTTGTTTCAGTAGCTGTGCTGTAATTTATCTTATAAAGCTAACGAGGTCTTAATCTTGGATCTCATGACAGCACCCTACTATTCATTCTTTTTTCCCTTGGAGAAGGAACAAGGCTACTGACATACTTCCTGAGAACCATTTGATCTACAAATGAGCAAAGAAAACTGTTATACTTTACCAGAAATAGAGCTCTAACTTTATTTTCACTAAGAACATGCAACTCCCTTGTTATACCAAGACATCGGTAGATTATTTACAGTAGCACCAAGATTATAAAGCAAACCATACAGATTGACAAGCTCTGGTCTTTAAATTCTGGCTACAAGATTTTACAAAGTCCTGATTCTACAAAGATAGCCTCACTAAAGCATCTCAGTATGCCTACAAAAAGCTGAATAAACATTCAAAACTTCAAAGGGAATAAGTTATAGGTGTCTATGTATTGACATACCAACCCACAAACAGGTAGGCTTTTTAAAAAAAAAAAAAAAAAAAAAACAACCAAAAAAAAACCAAACAAACCAAACTCTCAGCCTGGACATAAGTTACTCATATTGTGACGGCACTGGATTTTTTTTTTTTTTTTTTTTTTTTTTTTTTTTTACAATATCTATTTAATTGGTTGCTGTTTTATGATCCATCTACATTTCTTGTTACAGACAACAAAAATCAATTAAATCCCCTTCACTTGTGTTTATAATCACCTCATGTTCTTAAGCTGTGGTTTCACAAAGGCTTCAAGATGATGCAAGTGCAGCCCGTAACTGAAAGGATTTGTTTCAGTCCACCTCCACATTCTCCCCCTCTCCTTTGGTTAGCACTAGCACTCCTGCAGTATCTTGCTGGGGGTTAAACCAGAGAAAATCTGTAAAGGAAGACTGTGTCCCTCTAAAAGAGCAATGAAAATTCAACCTTTGGGCAAGGCTTCCCATCATACGTAGCACAGTATAGCTATGCAACGTTCACAGAAGGAGACAGCACTGCAAGTGAGTCAACTGAGCTAATTCTGAAAAATATTTAAAAAAAAAAAAAGTAGCATCCTACTAGATTACAGAGTGATTCAGACAGCTCCCTAGCTGCACTATCTCCAGATTCATCAATTGGGTGATGGAGAATAAAATCACCCCTTTCAACTAGGGCCTACAGGGAAGGTAAATGTTAGTTAAACTCTGTTCACTTCAGTTTTGCCAGGGAACAGTTGCTTAAATTACAACAGCCTTTAACTGCCTGCTGCATAGAAATGCTCCTTTTGGGTTCTATTTTCATACAGACAAACTATGCATAGCACACTGTTTCAAGTGAACCACTTTTTTTTAAATTAATAGAAATTAGTTTTACAGAAATGAGACATCAAATATCACTTTAATTCAAAACCAGATGTAAAGTAATGATCCTTCTTACTCTAAGTGCCACTAGGGAAACCAGTGAAGTCCATAAAAAGAGTTCTAGGTACCTTTAACATGAGCCTGACTGTGCACCTCACGTCATGGTGGCACTTTAACCAAAGTTAACAAGACTCCTTAGGTGAGACACTAATTGAAGACCTGCAAAACACATGATGGCAACGCTGCAAACAGCACTCCAGATGCCCATTTCACCGCTGCACAGCCTCCTCAGTTGGGCCAAAACAGCTGTCTGAATACCCACACCGCCAAATGGTTATAATCTGAAAAGGTGATCTTAGTCCAGACCACTCCCTTTAGCTGGTGCACAGCACAGAAATTTAAGTCCTTATACGCGGTGGATGCTGGTGGGAAATGGGAGATGTGGAGCAGGGATACCTAAGCCAGCTTAGCCATCCAACCCCTTGCGCTGTGAAACTACCAAGAGAGCCCCTCAATGACTCTCGAGAGTGAGATAGCAGAGAGCCTTTCAACCGCCTGTAATAAGCTCTTCCTCCAGTTTGCAAACCCTCACAGAGAAGTTCTTCAGGCACGTTTGTAACAAATTTGCATTCAATGTCAGAAGCTTTTTATGAAATAAGACACTTTTAGAAAAGATACTCCCTAAACATTCTCTCAGGGTTTCACACACAAACTGACAAAATGGCACTATCAAAACAGTCCTATCTCCTAGTTCATAAAAAAATAATGTACTTGCCAAGTATTTCATTCCCTGTAACACAATGTGCTCCAAATCTGATTCCCCATGTACTGACACTGAATGGAAATTCACGGAAAGGAGGTGCACAGCCTGAAAACACTTAGTCTTTTGGAGAGTGCTTGAGAAAGAAGGAATGTAAGAAGTGCCAGAACATACACCTACACCTGCAGCTCAGTTTTCTCAGATTCTATGCTATTTTAGTCTGGCTTTATCTGACTACAACCAGAGCACAGTGATGATTCAGTAATATTGCAAGGAGTACACTTTTAGGATAGGGGGATGGGATCATAATCACCTCCATAGAAAAGAAAACAAAAAATAGTCTCTCTACAATCTGTTAGACCAGTGGCATCTGCTAGCATACTATATTGAAGACAGAGCCGTAATTAATGATTTCACTACTTCTGACCACTAGTCAAAAGATTGAAAAGCACAGCAACAACATGTTACATTTGCAAAAAACATACTCCCATCAGACACCAACCTATTCCCTTTTCAAGCTACTTTTTGCCCCACTGACCTGTAGTCCTTCTCCTCCTCCATTTTTTCTGAATCCCAAAGAACAACCAGAAACAAGCTGCAAGAAGACTTCTATGACTTACAGCCCAGACAACCAAAATCATATGGCAGTTTTTCCCTTCCTGAAGGCTAACTTTTACTCACAAAGCTAGAAAGCAAAGATCAACTACCGTGCATAGAATCTAATCAATAGCCAGGTCCCAATGACTACGTCAATTGCCACTCAGTTCCAGTATTTTCACAGCAGCCTAGCAACATTGTTTTCAAAATTAAGTATCATTTTTGGCAAAACATCAAACTCTTTCAAAATGAGAACAGACATTAAGCTGTTCCTGCTTCAATATGCATGGGACCTGAAGTCACTTGGACAAACAAACTGTCCTAAGAGTCAGAGCTGGCACACAACTTCAACGATAACAGCAGTATCTAAATAATGAGGTCCTGCTAACACAGTAACATATGGTAGTAAAGTGAATTCCTACACTGTGTTTCTGGGGTAGGAAACACCACCCCTTCTGCCAAATAACTTGAGCTGTACCTCTCCACCCTCCCAAATGCAAAGGGAGGATCCTAAATCTGATGCACACACCCATCCCCAAAGCTAGCTCACCTATATGTGCTTTGAAGCATCGAGAGAATCACTTGTCCCTAGCTAAGCTGACAAGGCTTCAAAGATCCTTCCTCACGATGTTCCATCTACAAAAAAATCAACTTAAGTCTAAAACCAAAGCAGACCAACATACAATAAACTAAATATGAAAAGTGCAACAGAAAAATCTGGACCAGAAAAGGAAGAGAGCTGACAGGACAACGTTATAAATCTGAGACTGACTCACGCCTAATAACTGAAGGCATAAACATCCCTGTCAGTGGTTATTCCAAGATCTTCCCAAATACCTTCGTGCCCCTTGTCAGGCTCTTAAGACTCCAGCTACGTGCTGAGCTAACAAACAAACAAACAAACATTTATTTAGCCCCCAAAGGGCATCGGAGGATTCTACAAAAACCAGACACGAGGCCTGCCCTGGAAAACTTCCCTCACGCTGCTACCAGGTTAAGACCAAGGCGGACAAAGAGCGGTCTGAGGAGCTCGCCTGCGGAAATACTTACTCCTGGAGCCACGTCTCGCTGTCACCGCTCCCCCTCAGCCCCTCTCCCCACCTCACGCCTGGGGCTCGGCCTGAAGGCCGCCCGCCCCTTCCCGCGGGGCGCCGAGCGGGAAGAAGCGCGGCCGCCCGTCCCCTCAGGAAGCCGGCCCCAACGGCCGCCGAGGCGGCGTGGCGGGTGGTCCTTCCCCGGGACGGGGCAAGGGGAAGATGCCTGACGGGGGACCGCCGGCACGACGCGGCGGCCCCGCGGGCGCCCTCCGCCACGGCCTAGCCGGCAACCCGCCGGACTTGGGGAAGTTTCAGCAGGGCGGGGAGGCGGGCAGAGGGAGAAAGCCCTCAGCCCCGCCGACCGGGGACGCGGGGGCCGGAGCAGCCGCTCTGCGACGCTTCGCAACCGGACAGAGCAACGGAGGCGCGGGAGGAACCGCCGCCACCTTCTCCTCCGCGGCGGCGGGGGAGCCGGGGCCGCCCGGCTAGCGAGCAATGAATGGCCGGGCCAGACCCACCCCCCCCCCAGCTCACTCACAAGCGACATAGGCGACGAAGGCGAGCCCCATGAGCAGCTTCATCCTCCTCCGGTTGATGGCGGTCAACAAGCGCAGCAGCGGCCCCTTGCTCACCATGCCCAGCGGCACGCAGCGCCGGGAGCCTGCACGGCCGGCCACGCCACCGGGCTCGGCTCCCCTCGGCTCGGCTCGGCTCCGCTCGGCTCCCCCCGCCCGGGAACCGTCCGCGCAGGCGCAGCGGCGCCCACCCGCTCTCCCGCCTGTCCTCCCTCCCCTCCCACCCGCGGTAGATGCGGTCGGCGGCCGGAACGGCGGCGGCGCATGCGCGGGCCGAGACCGCCGCGGGGCCGCAGTCTCTCCCGGCGCCCGGGCCGGGCTGTGGGGCTGCGTTACCGAGGGGACCGGTCGTCTTTAGTTCGTAACAAGCGACGGGCACTCGGCTAGAGGCTGCCTGGAGGGCGCCCGCCTCCCACGGAGAGTGCCTGAGGGAAGGAAAGGGCGTCCGCAGCCTCTCCGTGCCCCTGGCCGGGGCTTTCGGGGTGCTTCAGCGTCGGCGGCCTTGGTCACCGGTGGCCTCCTGTGGTGGCCCTAGGGTGGTGACCTGCCGGGACGGACGGACGGACAGACATGGGCACACACACAGACAAAATGCGTGTCACGCTGCCTCCTTCAGCGCGTCGTACTTCGGAGGCACCATTTGCCTCATCCCAGATGTGCTTTCCATAGCGGCACACATCTCTTTGCTATGGTAAATGAAAAACCTTGGGATTCCCCCCTCCCCCCCCCAAAGTAACAGTTTATGAATTTGCCTCCGTTCAGGATAACGAGATTGCAGTTCCTTTAAAATGGTTTACGTTCCTACTGCAGCTTCCATCCAAAGTCCTTGTGGCCTGTTGCAAACTGTGGATTCGTATTTGCCTGGGACGGCAGGCACCTTCCTCGCGTGTCAAAACGTGTTCTCCTGCCAGTAAAATACACTCACTTAATCTGAAGAGAAATCTCCCTCCACAATCCAACCTTCCCCCCTGAATAGTGCGGCCTTCGCACAGTTTCTAAGGGATATTCTTTCTCACACTCCTCTCTCACAGGGGAAGACTGCAAGAACAAGTGTTCTTGAATTAAATGACCAGATTTGATCCTTTAATTTCAGTATAGAAATACAGCTTGTTTACACCAAAGAAACACTGACCTCTGTCAAACAGAGACCCACACAGTTAACAAGAGTTAACCCCCTCCTTATTATGAGGAGTAAAGTCAGTCAAATGTGGGAGTCCGGGAAGGGTAGACGCAGTAAGATGCTGTTCAGAGTGATTAAGAATATCTCCTTGCGGCCCAGAGAGGCAAAGTGACTTTATTCAGGAAGCCTTGAGAATTGAAATTTCCTAACTCCTAACCTTGTGCTTTGATTGTAAGGCCACTCCTTTCCTCTTGACTTTTGTTTCCTTTGATTTGTATTTGATAGACTTTACTTGCCTGTTAATTCCACTGCTTGTAGCTATGTGGAGAAAAGGCAATAAAAATATCACCATCTAAAACACAATGGAGCACCAAATTCATCTGCGTAGTGATCACTCAACTAGTAACAGAGTTTTATACCAGGAGTAAATTTGGCCATCAAAAAGCTATAGATGAACAGTGCTGCATGAAAGCTAGAGAATATTACAGTCTTATTCCCATCCTGCACCTCAAACTCCAATTGTTTTCAGTGAGGATTTTCCATAATGGTATCCACATATACGATACCAATTCCACAAGCCTTTAGGGGTAGGCAAGACGCTTTTAACAGTTGCCCTGCCCTAAGCTGGGCTGCACAATCCGTGACTTGATCAAGCTGCCTACGTAAGGCACCTTGCTTGGCACCACGCTTGGTGTTCGGGCCAATTTTGCTGCAGAAACACGTTGAGACAGGCTGCAATCCGTGAAGATGGGAAAAGGAGAGCAAAGGAGCAGGATGCTTTATGGAACTTTGCGGTGGAGGAGACGCGAACCCCGTGGGAGGCAGCCTGTCCGTGCTCTCTACAGCCCCAGCTGTTTGTCATGTGTGACACCAGGGCCAGCTGTGTCTATGTCACTCCAAGTGAGCCAGAACACATCTAACTTAACTGCAGGGAGGTGAGCATAAGTCTATCATATATCGACTACAACTATAGGCATGTACCTTATAAGCACTGTAAGTTCTCCAGGCACATGATGGCCAACAGCAGGGACACTTATTTCAGGATACAGCTGGTCACATTCACAACCTTGTGCCAAGGACTGGCACCGATAGCAGAGGTTCTGGTGCGTAGTGGCTGCTAAATGTGCCAAGGCTGAGGGATGATACAGTTTTGAGTGCTGACTCTTAGGAGTGAGGTATAGATCAGGAAGCAGGCATCCATCTGCCTTCAGGTCATTATCTTATTCAGGCTGATAGCGTAACCTCAGCTAATGGCAATTCTCTCTGGGCTGGTTTGCAGGCAATGTACTCTGTCTTCCATACTGCAGTTTTCAACTTTAGATCTCAAAGTGCTTTATGAGAGCATTTTGATTTTTTTTTTTTCACTAAAACACAGCCTGTAAAATGATGGGGGTTTTTAAATTACAGATTTTTTTAAAATTACTTTTTTAATGATAAAAATGTGAATGTGCAGGTGTATCTACCTGAATGACCAGTATGAACTTAGAATTCACAGCACCCCTGCAATGTACATTTCCTTGATACCAGATCAGAACCATGCAATTACCCAGCTGTCGTTCCAGAATCGGAGGGAAAAAAAAAACAACTGCCACAATTTGCACAATTTCCACATGTTGCCACATGAGAGAGACTCTTCTGCCATGTGGAATTACAGGAAAGATCTTGTCTTTCTGTCCCAGTCATGTTTCTACAAGAGATGACATTCCATCGCATGATCTGGGAGACAGAAGTGGACCCTGGGCACTGAGACCCAAGCAGAGAGAACTGCTGGGTATGAGACAAGGAAATGAGTTGCAAAGCACTGAAAAAGACCTCAAAAATAAGAAACAAGCCATTACTACCACGCTATTATCATCTCTCGTGACTTTGGTCTCTAAGTTAGTTAAGGCTGAAAGTAGCCAAGAAAGCAACACAGAGTTGCACAGCTATGTGTGCCCTTCCTCACCATTCAGCTGCATCCTACAGGTAGTGATACTTACTTGGGAGGAATTGTTCTGGTACCTTGATCCTCCTCTAATCTACAGATGATTCTGTGGACTAATACTGTTGTACTGCATAGGCACAATCCAGTCATACAAAGCCCTAGATAATCTTGAAAAACTAATGCCAGATAGTAAAAATGTGAAAATGGTTTTTTTTTCCAAAAAGATTGGAGTGTGAGTCTTTTTTTGGTGAACTCTACTTTTAACAGCAGATCATAGTGGGGAGGGGAACTCAGATCAAAAAAAAAAGAGTTAAAACTTAGTAGTGTTTCTTTTCAGGGAAAGTTAGAAGTTTGAGGGTTTGTGTGTGTTTTTATAAGACTGGTGAAAAGAGAACATGCAGTTCTGGGAACAGAGTCAATTCTTTTAATATTAACATCTCAAAAGAAAAAAAATCTGCCAAGTGCTTCAGACAGTTATTATTTATTATTTGGATGGTGATGGCAATAAA
This sequence comes from Aquila chrysaetos chrysaetos, assembly GCF_900496995.4. Classification (NCBI taxonomy): domain Eukaryota; kingdom Metazoa; phylum Chordata; class Aves; order Accipitriformes; family Accipitridae; genus Aquila; species Aquila chrysaetos. The sequence goes on along the minus strand of NC_044026.1, from coordinate 4,753,275 downwards.
CAGTTTCAAATACAACTAGAGCACAATTGCCCTAAGTATTATGTGAATACAGAATTGAGACAATCCCAGACCTTGAAAACATACAAATTAAGAGACAGATCATCAAGTGAATGTGAACAAACAAACAAGCAGGTGTCAAAGCATAATATGAAAACGACTACTTAAATACAGATTTTCAGAAATTAGGTGAATCATTTAATGATTTAGACAGCTATTTGCAAAGAATAAATTATAAGGAAATAATTGTATTTCAAACTACAGTGCAGTCCATGTATTTTGTTAACGTGTTTTGTTAGGTATCATGTGGGAGTAGTCCCAAGATTTCACTCCGTAAAAGTTAACTCTCCTTTTTACATTAAGTATGTAGAAACCCAACACACAACTCTACTCAGAAAAGTTGCTTCAGGCTGCAGGCTTGAAATTGATATACTGACTAGATTAAAAAAAGTCAAACAACATTCCTAAATTGACTGGTAGCATTACCTCCATAAAGTATTTGTTCTTCATGAAGCATTTTTCCCCTGAGGCAGCTGAAGACAGCCCTGTACATTTTCAAAGTTGGAAAAAGATTTTAAGGTGCTATATCTATTCTGAAAGCACAGAAGGCCACATGCAAGATTCTCTGGTAATTGGGTCAGAATGAAATAGCAGAGATAGTGGCTAAATTACTGATTATAAAAACTTGTGAGCAGTTAAAACCACTGTTCCTTGGAGTTCTTTTATCACCCATCAAAGAAGCTAGTTTATTAGGCTAGGTCAGCAAGTAAGTTATTCGTTCACTGCTGGTTTACATTTCATAATTTCCCTGAGCCCTTTGGAGCTTTTTAATTGGCATCGTTCTACCCTACAGCACTTGGGAAGTAGTGACTTTGAATGGATCTATTTTGGGTTGGATTCAGTCCAGATCATGCTGGAATTAGTACCAAAGAAGCCCATGGCTTCTTTGTATGATGGTACAGAGCAGGCGTAACTGTATGCCTGTTTCCCAGTGTATCAGCGGCCCAGAAAGTGAACAAGAATAAACCTATTTTGGGGTGGGCCGGGAATGTATATGCATGTAATATGTTTGTGATGTAGTGGCTGAGGACTGCTCTTTGTTAAGAAAACCCTCTTGGGGCTTATGCTGGAAGTCTATGCTGGCCACTGCAGCACTAGGAACAGGGAAGCTGTTTTTCTCCTGCATCTTTACTTGAAGTAATGTTAGCTGGATGTGACTTTAGCCATTTTAGTGGTATGCTATAAAAAAGGTCTGCTTCTCCTTTCCTCATGCAAGCCTCAGGCAGATGGTTTACAACCCACCTCAGTGACAGTGTTTCTGTGTTACACCAATGTGAGGATTATCAGCTTCATTCTGTTAAGGGGCTGATGCTGAGTAACTGGAGGAGCAGGACTGCAAGGTGCTGGAGAGCACATCTGCTCTGCAGTCTAGATATATCTATTGGTGTTTTGTCCTCTGAGGCAGAAAAGACTTAGTGCTGTTCAACTACTCTAATGCTGTCAATAAAGAAGAAAGTAAATAAGGTCATTAAAGGTGTTGCAGAACTTGTACAGTTGAATTTATAGAAAGAAGTTTCTGAGAAATGTCTGTATCACAGCCCAGTTGAAATGTATTTGGAGTGCAGATATTCCTACTGATGTTTGATATTATTCCTCTTCCACAAATTTCCTTAGCTGTAGTGTCAGAAAAGTTAGGTGGATGACAGAGAGAAGACATACACTCACACATTTCTGGAAATGTAGCACAGAAGCATTATTAAGTTTGTGTGGTCCATAGCTGTGACAGTCCATGGCCTTATGAAGAAGGATCTAGGACAGCTGCAAACAGAAGAGCCTCATGTAGCAGGCTCATCTGAATGATGGAGCAGACTATACCCTCAGCAAGTTTGCAGATGACACCAAACTGGGAGGAGTGGCTGATATGCCAGAGGGTTGTGCTGCCATCCAGAAGGACCTCAACAGGCTGGAAAAACGGGCTGACGGGAACGTCATGAAGTTCAACAAGGAGAAGTACAAAGTCCTACACCTGGGGAGGAACAACACCAGGCACCAGTACAGGCTGGGGGCCAACCAGCTGGAAAGGACTGGGAGGTCCTAGACACCAAGCTGAACAAAAGCCAGCCGTGGTCCCATATGCTGAAGAAGGCTAATGGTATGGGCTGCATTAGGAGGAGTGTTGCCAGCAGGTCAAGGGAGGTGATTCTTGCCCTCTACTCAGCACTGGTGAGGCCACACCTGGAGTGCTGGGTCCAGTTCTGGGCTCCCCAGTACGAGAAAGACATGGACATACTGGAGAGAGTACAATGAATGGCCACTAAGATGATTAAGGGACTGGAGCATCTGTCCTATAAGGAAAAGCTGAAACAGCTGGGACTGTTCAGAGCCTGGAGAAGAGAAGGCTGAGGAAGGATCTTATCCATGTACGTAAATACCTGAAGGGAGGGTACAAAGAGGACAGAGCCAGGCTCTTTTCAGTGGTGCCCAGTGACAGGACCAGAGACAGTGGGCACAACCTGAAACACAGGAGGTTCCCTCTGAACATCAGTAAATGCTATTTTACTGGGAGGGTGACCCAGCACTGGCACAGGTTGCCTGGGGAGGTTGTGGATTCTCCAGCCTTGGAAATATTCAAAAGCTGTCTGGACATGGTCCTGGGCAACCAGCTCTTGGTGGCCCTGCTTGAGCAGGGGGGTTGGACCAGGTGACCTCCAGCGGTGCCTGCCAACCTCAATCATTCTGTGGTTTGGTATTTACAAAGCAAACAAAAGCACAGATCCACATATTTTACTTAGCTGTGGGCTTTTGTTCTTTTTCTAGATACAGCTGAATAGATACAAAACCAGGCGGGTGCCCGCCTTTGCATAAATTGGCTTTAGTTATCTCAATAGAAATATTCATGTGAGTAAAGAAACTAATGAACAGCCTTCTGTGTAACCTTACTCTCTTTTGCAATTACAAGCTTTAGAATTATAGCCTATGGTCAAGGTAAATTACAGTATCAAATTTCTGTTCTGAAGTAAGGAGGATTAGGAATTTCCAGATAAGTTTTCCAGTAGCTAATGAGATTTAACCAAATAAACTTTCATTACTGCCTTCCAAAGTTAAATTATGGTCTTACATAAACAGTAAATTCCCCTAGTGAATACCAGTTAAATGAATTTGGAAATTGTGTTGCAGCCCAACAACCAACCAACCAAACCTTGAATTTTCTTGTTATACAGAGTATAAATTCACTGCTGGTGAAAGCAATACCCTATACATATCCAAATCATGTAAAAGCAATGTGAACAATTGAATATGAAACTTATTCATAGACAAAATTATGACAATTCTTATGTGCACACTTTTACCTTGTACCTGTCGTTGGCACTGAAGATTTATTGCTGCAGTGCTTATTAAAAGCAACCAACAAAAGAGAGTGAAGGTCTAATGCATACAGCATTTGCATTATTAAATCAAAAATAATTATCAGAAATTTATCTTTTCATGTTATGCCAGTGCTTCCAAGGGAAGGTTTTATAAATGAGTAAGTTTACATTTATCATGAGCTTCACACTAGGCAGTTAGGCTAAGTTGGTTAGGCCAGGCCTGGACAATACTATGTGCAACCTTCTCTTTTTAGCTATGGAAACAATACTGCGAGGTGAATGGTGAACTGAGGAAGGATTGGAATGAAAACAAAACTGGAACATATACCTGAACTACATCTGGGAAGTATTCTTAGATCCTGAAGTTTCAACATGTGGACTGCTTTGAAGCATTCTGCAAAAGGTTCTAAAAAAAAGTAATGCTATTATCAGGAGACATACATCTTAATGTCTGGGGGAGGCTGTAGATTAAAAAGGTTTGGAAACCTTTCTTCTAGGCACATGCGATAGGCTGACTAGGTAGGAACAGGATCTCAAACTGTAGTGCCTATTAAAAGGAAAATCATCATATTGATTCAAGTTATTGTTAATTTCAACAAATGTATGGCTCAGGAGCATGTCTACTGTACATACAGAAGCATTTCCCAACCTAGTTTTACTGGGTTCACTTCCAGATAGCACAACTGCGCCCACGTAGATTATATTGGAAAAATTAGTCTCTTGCCAGGATAGCTTAAACTAGTACCCTGAAAAGGATCAAGCAATGTGAGTAAGATGAGTTGTTACTTGACATTTTGCCAATGTCTGTGCTGGTGATGGCTGTGATTTTTTTAGCCTGGGTACATACCTGTATAAACGTATGTACACATTCCTGTGTCTCTTTATGTCTCTCTGCCTGCTCTCCTGTCTCTCTAGTCCCTCAGTAATTTGTTAATCACCAGCTTGTTTCATCTGAAATAGCATAGGTTTCAGAGATGTTAATTTCCCTATACATTTATTGGTGGTAGGCAGGTGGAAAATATATAGGTTATGCTTAACTCTTATTAGGCAGCAAAGAGTCCATGCAGGAGAAAGACATATGAACACTGTGACTATGAGAATTTCAATCAGAGCTCACAATTTATTAGATACTAAACAATCCGACCACAAGACACAAATTCTTTGGAAACCAGGCTTAATTAGCTCTTCTGTTTCTGGAGTTACTAATTGTTGTAGCAAAACTTAAGAGCAAAGCCCGCAGTGCCAGCTTCCTGGGACAAATGAATGGGGCCCTAGGAGCAGAGAAATCTGCAGGAGAAGATGGAAAGTAGTACGGAAAGGGGAAAGGAAAAGAAAGTAGTCTGTTGAAACTAAGAAGCTGTGCCCAAATATCTTGAAGCAGAAGCTTTAATTATCCATGTTTCTCTCAAGGAGTTTGAGTTTGAGAAGAATGCCAGATGATAACAATCTAAAGTAGATTTCTGATCCCTTTTTCTCCCCACACCCAGTACTCCATGGCTTTTACAAAGAAGAGGTTGTTTGTATGAGGAGAGAAGAAGGAAGGGTGTCATCCACATGAATGGCACTTGGGTAGTGTGCCTTGGCTCACCCCACCCACTCTCACCCCAAATGAACTTGGCTGTAGAGACTCCGATTACTCAAGCATCTCATGCAGCCTTCATTTGCTAACTCCAGCCAACTGGAGAGCAAGTGCAAGTAAAACCAGTTTGGTACTCCATCTGTCAGGCCATTCATTTCTCTTCTGTATGGTTTTGTCACATGCCAATGGTCATTTCAAAAGAAAATGCATTTGGAAGTTGTTTTCCATTTTTGGTTTTTAAAGAAAATTACATACTGAAAGACTATATCAGCAAGCTTTGTCTAGAGATTAGTGTGCTTGTCTACAGAAGTTCCAACACGACATTCCTGACTACCTTTATTATTTATTTCAGTGTTTACAGCCATGTAGACTTACGGCTTATAGCACCTAAATTAGTCTTGTGAGACTATAAAATCTGTAATACTCTTACAGGTGGCACCCTTTGTATTCGTCTAGCTTTAGTAAAGGCTATACTTGCACATTTATGGGGTAAGGTACTCTGTGTGGTCGCTGAATAGAAATAGCTATACCTGAACAAAAACTGTATTAAAACCCCAGCTATTAAGGACCTCTGATGCCCTTCAACATGGTCATCCACTTTGGGAAATAGTTACGGTGTATTACCAGGGACAAAAAACCCCTCTCTTTTTAGCAGTAGTTGCTATCTATATTGCATCCTACAATTAGTTAAGATGCTATCTATAGGGCCATTGTCCTTCACTGGGAGCTGAAGGACACCCTACTACCAAATTCCTGATGGTCCTCACTGTTTTGGTCTCAGACCACACATAAAAGCACCATTAGAGTGCAACAGCTGATACAACAGCACAAAAATCTTTGTATTTCCCAGCTTTCACATGCCATCTAGTATGTCCCACTGCCAGTCTTGATGACTCCTATGGGTTCAGATGCTCACAGCTCCAGCTGGGGGCTGCCAAGTGCAGGTCCTGGGGACACCATAGTCAAGCAGTAGAGAATGACAATAGTCCAGAGACGTGGACACCTGGCCAAAATTTTCATCTGCCGAACTTAGAGCTAAGCTAAGGTGTTGGGCAAAGTGAGTAAAAAGGAAGGCTTTTTATGTAAGAGAGAGGTACAGAGCTGGTGTGGTGTTGTGGGTTAATCCCGGCAGGCAGCTCAGCCCCACGCAGCCACTCTCTCACTCCCCCGCCAGCTCCCACCAGTGGGAAGGGGGAGAGAATCAGAAAGGTAAAAGTGGGAAAACTCGTAGGTTGAGATAAAGGTACTTTAATAGGTAAAGCAAAAGCTGCACGTAAGCAAAGCGAAATAAGGAATTCATTCACCACTTCCCACGGGCAGGCAGGTGTTCAGCTATCTCCAGGAAAGCAGGGCTCCAGCACGCATAATGGTGACTTGGGGAGACAAATGCCCTCACTCCAACCTTCCCGCCCTTCCTTCTTCTTCCCCCAGCTTTTATTGCTGAGCATGACGTCCTGTGGTCTGGAATATCCCTTTGGTCAGTTGGGGTCAGCTGTCCCGGCTATGCCCCCTCCCAGCTTCTTGTGCCCCCCCAGCCTGCTCACTGGTGGGGTGGGGGGAGAAGCAGAAAATGCCTTGATGCTGTGCAAGCACTGCTCACCAATAACTAGAACATGGGTGTGTTATCAACACTGTTTTGGTCACAAATCCGAAACAGCACCATGTGAGCCTTCTTGAAGAAAATTAACTCTGTCCCAGTCAAAACCAGTACATGTGTGCAAACAAGCGAGGGCAGAAGGGCCCTGGAAGGGTGTGGGATATTGATTGGGTTTGTAGCATAGGCGTCACAGCCTAGCATGTTCCACACTGTGTGTAGATGTGATTAGACCACCGAAAGGAGCTGCAAAAGTATGCTCTGTGGTCTTGAATGGGGTTTTCCAGCTGGCGCTTGTAGGCAGACATGTGCTGCTGACATGGCTACAATGTCCGGCTAGAGGCAGGGGTCTGGTCAGGCTTTCCCTATGCTTACGTGAAATGGCTCACTGCTCTTGCAAATGCTTCCTTCCCATCTGTTGGTCCACATGGCTTGGAAACTCAGAAGGCCATTGATATTTGTTAATCAAATAGGAAAAATGCAGGCTGAAAGGAGAGGGAGAGGGTGCTAGGAGGTGTTTCTGTGAAATGGCATTTTATACTTTCTAATTTATATTTTCAATGACTTTGTCTGCAAAATACTACTTCCAGCACTGAGCCGGTCCCTAGGTATATTCTACTTGAGATGATTTTTATTTTTTTACTCTTCAACTTCTCAAGAGTTAGTTTTCCCCCAAACACACAGACACTTCCTTCCTCATCTGTCTTTCCTTTTTATACCTCTGGAAAGAGTGGAAAGGTAGAGCTCTGAATATAGTAAAGTAACCAGTGCAGAATTTATGCATCCCTGCAGTAAAGCCAGAGCAAGCACTCAGTCTACAGCTCAGATCTTTGATTTACCCATTGAAATACTTTGCCTTGAACCTGCTTAGGTTTATTATTTGAAATCAGTCACTAGAATTGAGGCAGTTAGGGGAATTTTTTCATCCTTTTGATGTATATAGTATTTCCCTTAGCATCATGCAAAAAAAGATCTTCCCAGTTTACAGATCAGACGATTTCAGGAAGGTAAGTAAAGCCTTTGGAACAATTAATGCAAGCCACTGAAAAAATGTTCATGCTTGCATTTTTTTTAGACTTCAGTAGTTTAATTGCCTCTTGAGCCTGATGAGGTGTTGATCTCTGCTAGACTGCAATAGCTGAGCCTCCTCTGGCAATAACTTCGAAATGGAAATAGGGTAATTATCATCTGGCCATCCAGTTTTCCAAATAAGACCTGGAGAAATGTTATTTAAAATCTCTTCCATCAGCAGAAGTGATCATATAGTTAGTTTTATATAATTCTACTTCAATCTGATAAAATTCAGAAAGGTCTATTTATAATCTACCTACTCACTGCTTGGTTTGGATAGAGGAATAATTTTTTATTTATGTTAGCACTACCTCCCTCCAATCCTGCAGGAGCAAGCTAACTCAGGGAGAGGGAAGACAGGAGCTAAGGGACTGCTATTCAGTCAGACACTTCAATATTTAATATGTTGCCCCTCTTCCAGAATACACCTTTTAACAGTCTTTCTAATCCCTGTGAATTTAATGGAAGCTCTGCATACAAAACATGCCTTTTATGAATGTGGGTCACTGCCAAGTCAGTAAATAGCCTCATAGAAGAAATCAGGTGAATTCCTTGAGGTACAAGTTAAAAGCAAGGAAAATAAGGAAAGTAAATTTCAAAAGAGTGAATCACTAGGAGTGATTTGTTGTAAATACAGTGGTAAGCCACATGTTTGATGACCAGATCATAGAATCATAGAACCATGTAGGTTGGAAAAGACATTTAAGATCATCGAGTCCAACTGTTAACCTAACACTGCCAAGTCCACCACTAAACCATGTCCCTAAGCACCACATCTATAGGTCTTTTAAATACCTCCAGGGATGGTGACTCCACCACTTCCCTGGGCAGCCTGTGCCAATGCTTGACAACCCTTTTGGTGAAGAAATTTTTCCTAATATCCAATCTAAACCTTCCCTGGAACAACTTGAGGCCATTTCCTCTTGTCCTATTGCTTGTTATTTGGGAGAAGAGACCAACCCCCACCTCACCAGAACCTCCTTTCAGGTAGTTGTAGAGGGCAATGAGGTCTCCCCTCAGCCTCCTCTTCTCCAGGCTAAACAACCCCAGTTCCCTCAGCTGCTCCTCACAGGACTTGTGCTCTAGACCCTTCACCAGCTTTGTTGCTCTTTTTTGGACATGGTGTAACACAAACTAAACTCTGGATTGGGGGTTGATAACAAAGGGTCCATGAATGCTGAAGCAGAATCTTGTCTGGCTGTTCTAATGGAAGCTGCATCACTTCTGTTCAGACCTTTTCCTGTTTTTTAAAATAAACATTAAAACACTAATTCCAGACACTAACCCCACTACCAAACATGAATTCCGGAAGCCCTAGTCTTCTGTACTTTCCACTGAAAAATGCATTTGCTGAATGCTAGTTGTATCCTGTTTCCTAAGGGCTGTATCTGCAATTCATATGTAAGCACGTCTTGAAACTGTGTTATATTCTTTGTAACACCGCTTTAGCTATAATTGTTTGTGTTGCAGGATCGAATGGCATCTAGTAAGTTGAAAAATGTGAGTGGAATCTTCACCCACCCTACAGCATTATAGCAAAACAGTTAGTATCCTATAGGGGAACTCCTTGAAGGTCCTGAATCTACTGGGAACACAACTTACCTGATGCCAGGACCACAGGACACACTTTATAGTTCATTGTTCAGATGGATTTTACCCTGAGCTAGCTGAGTCTCCTCCATATATTATGCAAAGAACTCAAGGCACAGGGGTATAGCTTCAACTTTGGGGTCAGACGTCTAAATATTAGACTCTGTGGGGTTCAAATTTTAGATTGTGTCCTTCATCAGCTCTAGCTCAAAATGCCTACCAGGTTCCCACAAGACCTAGTTCTCTTTTGAACATCCTTCATTGTGGCTAGCCCTCTCTTGCACCGGTTATCATCATGGGACTAGATCAAAACCATCTTCCCCCTTGTTTCATGAAAAAGAGGAAAACAATGGAGCAACCTAAAATACCCTGGGGTTGCAGGTTGGAGTGGTTGCGGAACAGCTAGCAACATCAGTATTACATGATTTAAATAACAACGGTGGTCTCTGTAAGCTTGGAAGAATGACTATAGGTTTGTAGAGATTTTATAAAGAACTTAATAACAAGGCTCTTCTCTCAGTCTTTCATTAATTTTTGCATCTAAATTAATTTGGTAGTTCAGCTGTTATTCTCTATTTCTGCAAAGCATAGCTAGCTAGCTAGCTATATCTCACATTCTGATTCAATGCTTTTCATTGACAAGGAGCCTGTTTGGTTTCAAACACCAAGAATAAAGGCTCGTCTGGTTTCGATTGTGTGAATGGATGTTTTTTTTCCATCTGTCACTGAGAAATAGGATGGATGTCACCTAAACTGCAACAATCTCTATCCACTGTATGAATACATGGCACCTAGAACTAACCAACCTGTCAAAAAAGTCATACACCCTCTCACCACCATACTTAAAAATGGTAAAACTTGAAATGTATGTTAGGCTTCAGTTTCTAATTTTGATGTAGTTTTGCTGGTATTTGAGTTACCAAAGCAATGTTACTGTGCTCCGTTCCAGTAAAGTCAAATCCGGACAGGTGTGAAAGTTTGCCCTATATACACTATACAGAGATGTTTGGAAGTACAGACAGGATCTCTTCTTTTTGTCTATCTGTCTCTCTAAGCAGTTTTCAGTCATGCTTGTCCTTACACTGCATGAATACAACTACCTAACTTGCAGGTGATACAATCACACTGGAGCCAACATGCCAGGGCACCAAGTGTGGGTTACATATCTGAGGATAAGTAAATAGTTGTGGCTTTGCTTCAGCCAGCAAGGCTCTTTTCTACCTTTTTGCACAAGTTCTGTATGACCTGGACTAGTGCTTGTTGGGATTGACATTTTAGAGGTTTGTAGGCTTGTCCTATAGCTTCTCTCCCCTTTAAATTCTCATTACTACTACATGGTTTTTCCACTTTTTAAAACTTGTTCTTGGTAATACCTTGTTAAAGCTGAGAAGGACTCTAACACATGCTATGTACTGCTCACTCTTAAAAGCCTAGATTGCTGTTTTCAAAAATAATTTAGCTGCCTACAGTTAAATCTGCATCAGACGTTATCTGGAAAAGACATATTAGTGATCCATCAGCAGTTACTGGATTACATTTACACACAAGATTATTCACAAAGAGAGAATTGTACTGGTAGCAACTTCCCAGCAATATCCAGAACTCACACAGACCACATCATCACGGTAACAAATTACTGCAAGCAAATCAGCTCCACAGTGGAAATTTCACTGTCAGACATTCACTCTGTATTATGTATTCTTTATATGTTCTGCATACAGAGCTAGTGTTGACCAGCGGGAAATAAAAGCATCAATACATTTGAGGCAAAAGCAGAAAGATAGAAACTGCAGCGCGTGTGGAAGGAAAGGGACATCTTCCTTTTGTTTATTTGTTCTGGAAACAGTGTAATTTTTGCAAGATTTTACAAGACTTCCCAGAAAGCTCACTTATGTGTAGCAACCCTTCCCCATCTGCCAAGAGGCTTCTACCTCTGAGACGGTATTACACTAGGGCATTGGCTTACTCAGTGTGTTCACATTTGTCTGGAGGGTCTCCCACGACTACCTCACTCACTACTCTCATAACTACTGCTAAGAGCTTGTCTTCACAGCAGAGTTAACTCAGTTGCAAACATGGTGAAAGTATGATGTCAGCCCACTCAGATGAAGAGTACATTGGGTCTTGGGTCTTAGCTCTTATGGTAGGTCATCATCCTCGAGGTGCTGTAGTCTAGACCAATGTGACTGTGTCCATAGAAACGCTGTCCCAGCCTAAGCACTTTAAAAAGGACTGTTCAATGAACTCGCTCACAAGGTGCTCTCTCGTCTGCCCAGAGATGCTGTCTATGGCAGTGACATGAAAACAATGCTTTATGGAAGTAGCTTCCAAGCAGTTACTCATTATTAATGCAGACAGTTCTGACAGCAAAAGCAAACCGCGTTTGGCAGCAAGAACTTAATAAGAATGTCATTAAGGAATTCAGTCTGCCAACCAGCAAGTGCTTTGTAGTGCAGTAAGCGGACTTCCCTGCCTCTTTGCCTCTTTTTTTTGGCTGCTAAACATAAAAATGTCATTATATTTTCCCTCTTGATGTGTTTTACTGGTACCATACCGCAACTTATCAGAAGATTGATGTCAGCTCCTGGCAATCTGTGTTCTCTGTTGGTGTCACAGAGATAGAACAGAAATAAATGAAAAATGCAGAACACAGGAGAAATACGGCAAACGAGTACAAGCCTGGTAATACAGGGATTGGAACTGGAGGACCAGCAATATCAACGTTTAGTTTGCATGCATACTCATTGGATGTATTTGCAAACACAGGCCATTACTTGTGTGGGTGCTTTGCAGAGTATTGACAGGTGGCAAAGAATAGCCGATAGGCACGATCCCTGATCAAGACTCCTGATACTTCCTTTACCCATGCTTATTCACTGTCACAGAAATGAAATGAGTTCAAGATTAAGGGAACTAAGTAGTTTTTAAACCCCCATGGCTTTAACTTGCCCCGGACACAGTAAAACATTTTTATCAAATGGCTGGAAAGACTTGATGTATCAATTGCTTTGGAAAGGTTAATCAACAAAATTGGCATGTGGCACTGAGTCTTGGCATGCCAAATAACATCTTGTGTGGCTCCACAGAGAGAAAATAATGTAGTGCTCTGGTCTCGGTCCAGATTCAGCTGGCTTTGGATCAGCAAGTCAGCAGGTACCTACTATTTCACTACAGGTGATCTGCAAAGAAGATTAATGTTTATCAGTTCTCTTTAAAAAATCCAAGAGAACAAAGTGCAGAACCATAAAAGGTCTCATGTTTGGAGAATAAGCAGCACTTCCTGGGCTTTTTTTCTGCTTCACTTTCTAATGTTGGAAATATCAGGAACAGAAATCTTATCTCTTATACCTTTGCTGAAAGATTTATTCAGCATTTAGTTAAAAGAGCAGAGGTGTTGAGTGATTCACACAGACAGTATTTCTTGCGGATAGTTTAATTAAATGAATGTAAACTAACTCTAATCAAACAACAACAAATTGCACAACCGAGGTGTTACAAACAGCGAATGATGATCTCATCTGCTTTACTTGATCACTCTGAATTCTTGGTATGTGTCGTATCATAGCCCTGCCATTTCTCTAGTTCTCCATTGAGACTCTAGGGGAAAACAAGCCCTGAAAGTGTTTCTTTTTTACAACCCAAATATTTAAAACTGAAATCCTTTTTGTTTTTTCCCAGAGGAAGTTTTTCAGACCATCAACCTCAGTATAATTTAACCCTCCCCTCCAGAAATTATGCCAACTTGTGTTCATAGGATCATCATCAGCTACCTCTATTTGAAGTACAGACAGATAATTCAGAAGAGCAGAATTTGGTAGCTTTTTTTCAAAACCACCCTTTCTGGTCAATACATGTGCAATCAAGGTAAAGGAGCTGGGATGAGTAAACACAACACATGGAACAACTAGGGAGTCACTGTGTCCAGAGCTCCAGTGTCTCTGAGAGTACACCAAACACTGAATAGGTAATTGCTCCTGTTATATTTTGTATTCTCCTGAGACTGAGGCTTTTTATTATAGTTCCAGAAAGAAAAATCAGTAGTACTTTGACCCTGAGAGAACTGGTGTTTGGTGGTGGTGATGTGTGTGCTTCTGCATTTTACCAGATTGAGAATTCAACTGGTTTATCCTTATACCACAGGATATATGTTTTGGAATGTGACCTGTCCTGGCTAAAGATGTTTTTAAACAAGCACAAAATCTGCTTTTTTCAGGCAGTCACTATCTGTAAAGATCCCTACCTAGATCAAGAATGCGCAGGAATCAGTATTAGTAGGCATCTCTTTGGAGTTGATTGTGGTGTAGCAGAGTCCCTCTTAAAACAATATCCAAATGTGTACTGAGGTTTGTCCTGCATGCTTCCCTTCATCAAGCCTTCAGGCTTGGCTGTACTCATTTTGCATTGGTGCCAATGATTTTACAAGCTGCCTCAGATGCTGAATGCCCCACAGACACTGGCAACCTACAGTAAGCCCCACAGAATAGGGAACTGCTCTTACTCCAATTTTACAAGTAGGAGGCTGAAGCAAAAACGACAAAGGTGGCCATAGCCTGCTTCTCTGTGCAGGTTACCGAGTACTTCCTTCCATGATGGTTCTCCCTGACTACTTACCAGATACTCAGCTCAAGTATGGGAGGCAGAGCATGGCTGTAAGTGACCTACCTACCTTTGGAGAGCTGAGCTGTTTTATTTTTATTGTATAATCTAAGGCACCGTACGTGTGCTGAAAGAAGCAATCCTGCCTTTCATGCAGCTGCAGTGAACCAGACTGCGAACTGATCTGGTGAAAACAGACGGGTTTTTTAGTGTGCTATTAAATCTGGGGATTGGCAGACAGCTGGGGTGATTATTTAGCTGGAGGGGCTGCTTATGCAGGCTTCACCAGTTAAACTATGGCCTCAGTTTCAGGACACTATAACATCTTCCAGGGATAGCCACAACCAGAGCAATATCAGTTGTGCTGATTCATTTGCTTTCTATTCTTATTCATCTATATAGCATTTCAGCAAACAGTCTATATTTATAAAAATATCTTGTTTAAAACCTATTGGTGCATATGAATTGTGAACTTCCACAGTTCCATGATTTTAGTTCTATATATGTTTCTATGTCTACATATTGAACAATTAGAATTAATAAATTACCAGCTAACCATGGCAAACCTCAGTTTAGATGACCAACGTCCAATTGGTCCAGAGAAGATACACATTTGCTTCTGAATTATCCTGCCTATGCTGCTGTTTTAGAAGTTTTAACTGAGCTAACGAGTTTATTTTGCACTTCTGTCAAGGATTCCTTATGGCCGACTGAATTCTAACAAAGCTAATTAGAAGCTTCAGAAGTGATCCCTACCAGTACCTTTGATACTTTGCAGATTTACACATCCTCTCTGATTTACACATCCTCTCTGACTTTTTTTTCCTATTGCTGAGAAAGTAAGGTACATATGATTAAACTCACTATTTTTTTGTTTGAGTATAGTCCTTCCTTCACTGAATTTCCCATCTTTGGAATTAGTGTAGTTTGAAGAATTGTCATTTGCCAACCTAGTTCCAACCCTACCGAAGGGCAGAGTGACTCTGTAGGAAAGCAGTGCTATCTATACTAATAATCATTAGTGACACTCAGGAAACTGGGTCTTCAGAGTAGACTGCATTTTGCCAGTTCTCTCCGCCATTCAGCACTAATGAAAGAGTTGATGACCTTGCTGCAGCTAACAGCTGCTGCAGGAAAGGTTGCAAGTCTATTAAATTAGGAACGCAAATACAGTACATTAAGACTAATTGAGCATGCTGATTCCTGTTGCCACTGTGATGTTGCTGGGTTGATAATGACACCTCTGCTGAGAGTTTCTGAAGCATTCCAGAGTTCTGGCGTAGGAGCAGATGAAAATTTTGGAATAGCAGTGATTTCTGAAGTAATGTTAATGGTGGCACCAACAGTTCTGGAGACAATCAAACAGCGAAGAAATCTGCTAAAGATTACCAAAATCTTCAGGTCTACTCCATTGTGGAGGATGCTTGATTGCCATCAGAGTAGTGTGCCAAAGGGGGTTGGAAGAAGCCTTCAGGATTCACCTACCCACTGCCTCTACCCTGCATTCCTGGGAATTACTTGCTGAGCAGCTAATGGGGACTCTGAGCCCTTAGACAATCTACTGAAGTGCTGCACTAGTCCCATTCCTTCAATGGAAGGGGAAAACTGTATCTCCAGTACATTTGGTTCTTCAAAGCACTTATTATTTCTAGACTGGATTATGTCAGGATAACCATTCTTTCCCCTGAAACAGCTGCCTTCCATCCAAGATTGCTTTTTGAGGAGGAAGGTTTCGGAAGCTTCAGAAATTGCAGTGAAGTTCTAGTGTGGCTCTTTCTCTCCATCAGCAGAGAATGAGCCACCCTAGGACAGCACAGCTAAACTCACAGCATCTTGTGGTCTTATGCTTTTGGAAAGAAGCAGCAAAAATAACAAACCCTACAAGTCTCTAGTGGTAAGAATTTCAGAGAGGAGGAACTGTTCTCTTTCAAACTTCTTTGAGTTCTGCTGCAGAGAAAGGATTGAAAGCTGTTTCTGGGTCCTCTCTTCATACTCTGTTTTATGGGCAAGTTAGAAATACCCAATTGCTAAGAATTACTCAGTTGCTGAGAGGTCCAGCAAGGTGGACACACAGATCTCTGGGACAGTGGAAAAAAAGGACTTAGCGCACCATGACTCCTCTCTGCCCTCACCTGAGCCCTCTAAGACATCCAGAACATAGGCAGCTGTTGCATATATTGCAGCTTGGGAATTATTTCATATTTACTGACTTTGTCCAGGTATTAGAGTCTGGAGAAAGACTTGCAGCTGGGTGGCACTTGAGTAAGTCTTGTCTTTTTCAGAATGGGGTGCTGTACAGCAATTTTTTATGAGTTTGAGATTACAATTTCTCTACCAGAGGCATTTACTATTTCTTTAAAAAGTGAACAAAGGTTATTTTTTAACAAATTTTATCAGCACAGGGAAGCACATGTCTGTTTCACAGGTTGCAACTCTGTATTTCTCAAAACTTTTCAAACTTTAGCATGAGTGAAGTGGACAAGGTCAGTAAAAAATGATGGAGAGGATAACATTTAAATGTTGAATAGCTACATCCTTTTACAGATTGTCCACCACCTCTTCTCCACCATGAGGCACTTCCCACAGCAGATTGTCCACCACCTCTTCTCCGCCATGAGGCACTTCCCACAGCAGATGTCTTCTCCTTTCTGGCCATAACAGACAGAAAAAGTAGTATATGTGTCAACAAATACAGGTCTTGTAGCAGGCTCTGGAATTTACCAGGATTTAAGATACTGCCCTCACAACAGCGAGGAAGGGAATATTTGTCAAGGAAAATGGTTCTTGTGCTGCAGAACATCCACATTGTTCATTTGCTGTATACTTTGGGATTTGTTGTGTCTCTTTTAAACTCCATTATGAAACTACACCACTGAAAACTGAAAAACATGGTAGATTGACTTTTCTGGAATTGGTGTGTGTCTACTTGATCCTGTGAACTGAACGACTTCTTGAGAACCTTCAACTTTGTTTTCTATTATTTTATGCCAATGGTTTTATTTTTTTACCTATGGAGGAATTAGAAGAAAATCCAGAAATTAGAAAAATACTAAAAATAAAAGATCTAAGATTAACTCAGAGGTACCCACAGGACCTGTTGTTTGGGTTTCTCATGGCAGGCTTTTCTGTAGAGGTGAGGCTCCTTGATTCAAATAAAGCCCCAGCTGTGTTTTGTGGTCTCCCATCTTGAAGACTCATTTGAGGTTACACTGGGAGTACTCACATGAAATCCATACCGGGAAAAGGAATCATGCTTGGGATTCTGACCCAAGGAAAACAAGGACACTTGAGACAATGGATTCGCATTATGTTTTACATTAGGGCTTCTTAAATAAGACCCCTTTGATTACTGAAATATTTAATTTCTCAAAAAAGAAATTCTTTTTTGCTTTTCAGGATTTTTGGTTTTTTTTTCAGAAAAAGAAGTGAGATTTGCTGCTGTTCACAATTTTGAATGAAAACTTGGAATTGAAAACTTTAAAAATTGGTTTTGTTCAAAATTTTCACACAGTTCTTTTAGCCAGCAGGAAGTATCTAGGATGATTAGAGCACTGACTTTTTAATGTTTCTTAGAATATTGTCTTCCCTGCTTCTATGCTATTAATACAAGAGTGTGATGGTAAACAATGCTGACTCTTTGTGTAGTCTGTTAGTTAAACTGAAAGGTTATCTTACATTCATAGATGATTGGAGAACATGTTGACCAAGAATAAGCTTGAAAAACTCATAACACCTAATTTTTCACATGGTAAGCGATAAGAAAAAATTAATATTGAAGCAAAGACTTTCTGCTTAGTCATTATTTTCCACTTTCCACCTTGTCCTTGTTTGATTTGGCATCAGTTGCTCAGCACATTTGGCCATGCTGAATCAGAGAAGAAACTGAAAGCAATGAATTCCACTTGCTGATGCATCTTTCCTATTCTGCCCAGTTTTCCAGCCAGTGTTCAATTCACTGCTTGCAAAGCAATTTTATTCTGGGGCTTTGCAGATAATGATGAAGAAAGTTTGAATACATATTTTAAACTGTAGCTATGTGGGACTGATTATTCAAATTGAAACAGAAATTATGAAACCGGGTATGTAGGTGTTTAAATCCAGTGCTGTAGTCTGGTTAAGACCAAAATTAATGGATTTTTTTATATAATCTAAAAAAAGCCCAAAAGCCATATATCGAATATGAAGGGCAACATGACTTCACAAGTCTGACAATACACTCTGATCCCAAACTCATACAAAAAGAACAAGGAGCTCACAAATTTGGACTTTGAAATACTGTCTCCAACAAGGAAACTGAAATTCTGCAAGCTCTACTTAGAATTTGAGATTTTCGTATTTTATTTATTCATTATCTTAATAATACACAACAACTTCCCAAGGGTGTCCCAGGAGAAGTTAAACAAGAACCTGTTTTGCAGAATCAGTAACAGCAAGAATGGATCCCACTTTGGATTTTATTTCCAAGCTGAGAACACATTGTGGAGACAGAAAATTCAGCTTAGAAAAAGTTCTCATGTGGCCGAAAAGTGATTTATTTATTTTTTTAATGTGACAGACAAAACTGATGACATGCACAGTGAATAACCTCTAAATCTTTTCAACCAGGAGAACAATGACTGAAAAATTATGCAGTTCCTCACAGATTCTGTTTATTCGGCTTTTAAAGAAATTTTCTGCAAGTTGCGATTTTATCCAATATGACTTACATATGATTTGACATCTGTCCAAAAATCAGTGTGAAATCACAAAGTTGTATTGGTTTTATTGTGATTTTAAATTGAAAGCAGTAGTGGGATTCATCTCCACAATCCCCTCCTCCCCTCACAGGCTCCTCATTTTCATGAATATTTTACATTCCTACCAGATATGAAAAAATACTAACGTTCGCACCAAAAAGTTATGTTTCAATCTCCAATTTTTCAATAGTTCCATACTAATTCTCCTGATTTAAAGACAAGCAGGTCATACAAGACATTACCTGACATTTGCTGGAGCATGTTATGGGGATCTATAGCTGCATCTACGTCACACTTTGCTTTGATGCAGCATTGAAGCCATGTAGTGAATTCCTCCAACTGTCCCCATACGTGCGTTGATTGATTTGGCTCGTAGAGCAGTTGGATGTGTGCAAACCCAATATCCTTTTGATGAATATTAAACCATAAGCTGTGCTCCTGCTATGCATCAAGTGCACCTCAACACCTAAAAGACCTAAGGGTCTGAATCAATGATGACAGTCCTTTGGACAACTTCAGTCCACAGCCAGGGGAACGGATAAAATCTGATCTGAAGTAAAAGCCCTGTACCATCTTGTACAGCTGTATAAGATAAGCACTGATTGCTGCCATGCTGAGCCACTTCTCCTACACCTGAGTACTTGCTAAAGTAGACATTGCCTCTGATTCTTTACTTTCTATGAAGTATCTTAATCTCCCTATTTTTGTCTCTTACATGCCTCTGTTTCCCTTTTTTTTCATTAATACATACACTAGCCCCTTGCTGTAATAGGACATATTTTTTTCTGATTTGTTCTTGGAAACAAACCAGTGGCCCGAACAAGTTCTCCAGTTTCCAGTTTACATGTGTTGTCTAAACATAATTTATCACTTTCTACTTTTTGTTTTTATCCTTCCTGGAAGGTTTTGCATATCACTTTTGTGTCTTCAAAATGCCCATTTCCCTGTTAAGTGGAGTGGCACAAAATGAGGAAGCCGTTTGCTTATAAATTACCTTCTTCCCTTGACTTACATTTCTAACACATTTTGCAATAGCTGATGTTCAAAATGTCTTTGGGAACAAGGCACTCTCAGCAGATTACTTACGGAGCTTAACACATTACATATTACAGTATAGCAAAAGCGTAACAAAGGCATAATTCAGGAAATGTTATTAAATGTTAATATGCTTGAAGTAAAACTGCAGCAAGCCTTCATCTCTGCCCTTGACTGGATTTTGTTTATATGTCACTCATAGATGGTTACAGTTTGTGTAGGAAGTTTGTTCTTAGACCTTTTGTACTGGTTTTGCTTCAGTCTCCTTCCCACACTATCTTTTTAGATTATCAGACAGTGTAATTGGGTATTAAAACTTTACACAGGTTCAAGGGAGGGCCGGACAAATGGCCAGAAGACAAATGCAAACTGTGGGATGTGGAGCGATAGTTGGGAGAGGTATTATACCGGCTCAGCCTGCTCTTATCGACTCTCAGGAATCTGCTTCTCATCACCCAGCACCCCTTCATCCTCCTGCGCTGTCCTGTGGGTGCCCCAGTTGCCCTGACAGCAGTGGGCTCTGCAGCTCCTGCCCCCTTAAGCTTGTGCTTCCTCACAAAGTGAGCTAGTGACTTTTTTTAATTCCCTTTCCATCCTTCAGCATATCTCTAGCCAAACCCTTCTACCCTTTCCGCTACATCTTTAGAAGCAGATAAACCAAAATCCCTTTAGTGAAGAGATGTTCCTTGGACAGGAGGAGGTGGCCTACATTTAGTGGTGGATGCCAGCGTTTTAAATTTTGTGCTGTGTGGCTACTTTTTAATTTCTTACAACCACTTTCCCCCTCAGATGCTCTGGAGCTTTTGTATTTATTTGTATATGCAAAAATTGCAGTTTTGTATATAGTGGTTATAGAGTGGTACCAGCCACAGCACATTAAGGTACTGGTACAGCCCAATGACAGACAAGTTGCACCTGATATAGTTAAAGTTGCTTTGCAAGTTTTAGATTGCTCTTGCAGCAATAGCTGGAAAGAGAGGAGTGTGTTTTCAGACATGCTGGGGCTTCCCTGCTCTAGGAATTTAGAAATGTGCTGAAGTTGGAAGAAAACTCTTCCCTGCTTCTGTGTTTGAATACAGAAAAAACAAACAAGCAAGCAAACAAACAAAAACCCTAAAAACCCCCAAAGCCCTCACTATTTGTAGTGCAGGAGCAAGCTAAAAATGCTGGCTACAAAGCCATACAGAATTTTTGAAGAAGAGCTTGTGTCCTTTCCATTGTCTGGTCCTTGGGGCTTTTCTTGTGGGGAAATGGGAACCCGTAGCCCTGCGTGCAGCTGTTTGGGATGGCAGCAGTAGGCACTCGGTTGCTTTACTTGGTGCCTGCTGCATCCCTGAGCACCAGCAAGGAAGAACAGGAACCCCCGAGAGCGTTGCCTGCCTCTACCGAGTACGCTGATCCAACACCAGTCTGCTCATGATAAGAGCTGGAAGAATCACATTAGACCCAGTTAGACCCACAAAGCAGTTATCTTCTCGGCTAATTTTAGCAATCCACAAATGTGAAATGTCTAGTCTTTTTTCCAAGTTGCCCTTGTAGGCCAGGGAACGAGGTCATCACCTCCAGCTGGGGATGCGTTCCACCTCCAAGTGCCTCTTTCCCTCTGCTTGCACAAAGGGCACCTGAAGGACTGCTTTCCACGCTGAAGAAATTCCTACCGATCCCAACGATGGAAGAAATGCTCACCCTCATTAAGTTGGGGGGCGGGGGGGCAATACTTTAAATTAACCTTTTTCTAGAGGTGTCTAGGACAATCCTGTTATTACTGGGGTGGCGGCTGTGTACCCGCAGTCACATCCCCTCATTTTGGGTGCTCAGTTCAGACACAGCAGCTAGCACGGTGCCAATTCAAGAGCCTGAGACCCATCCGATCCCTGCTGCCTGGCACTGCCAGGCCCTGCCTCTCCGTGAAGAGAATCAGCTGCTACTGTGAATATTTGGAAACAGCAATTTCTGTCATCTCGGCAGCACCAGGCGTAATTCCAGCATTTCTTTGAAAAAATAGTTGAGTTCAGTGATACAAGATCCACATCCAAATTAAACACTGTCAAGAGCTTTTGGGGCTCAGCTCTGCTGCAGATTGAGTAACTTGTCCTCACGTAAGCAAAATGCCTCAGAAAGAACTCAAAACCCATGGGATTTCCCAACCTAGCAAGTGCTTTGCTAAATCAGTGCAATACCTTCATGCATTGACAGCTTGTTCAGATATATAGCATTCCAATTATCTAGAACAATATTACCATAATTTCTGGGACAGAAGGAGATAATTTCATCATAGTGTTTTAAGAACCTACTTTCAATAACCAGGCTGATTTAGAGGGAAAGCAGTAATTTAGGATTTACTTAGTGGGTTATAGTTGAGCCAAGTCAATGTGACATAGTTATTCCCTTTAATCACATCAGTATTATGTTGACAATTAACCTCTGATGATTCAAGAGCCTTTTGAAATAACTATAATTCTATATTTAGATGTAATTAAAACTTTTGTTCTGAACATGATTTTCCCTTTAATGCCAACTGCATTACTATATGTGTAACAAATGCAATCAGATAATTGAGTGGATTTGAAGTAGTAGCTTAAAAAGAACAAATGGACAATCTGAGTAGGAAAACACTTCAGGAAAAAATGAAATGGTAATTAGTTAGCTAGCACAGCATTTTTGTATTATTTTATGAAAAGCAGAATGTTGCTGCATTTTGCATTTTATTTTCACGATGTCACCTCTGGCTTTTCCTATTTATACACCTTTGCTCCTTGGACTAATCTAAATCTAAGGCTTGATCTAATTTTTTTTTTTTTTAAAGAAGATTTTTTAATGCATATGACTGCTACTCTCCTTGGAGGGCAAGTGACTGCTAGGTTGGAGCCAGTTCTAATTGAAAGCAATGAAATGCTCACTTTGGTATCAGTGTTTTCAAGATATGCAGAAGGCTTAACTATTATTCTGAATCGTTACCATTGTTAATTGTTTCCTGTGTTTTAATCTTATCAATTCTCTTTTTTTTTTTTTTTTAAATGAGGCCAGTTCAATGGCTAAAGTGGGCAATGTGGTTCATTTACACATTGTATTTACTTATAGGCATGTAAAGACCACACGCATACCTATATACACCGCGCCCCCCCCCCCCCGCCCCGTAATCTATATCGTGAGCAAATGAATGCTTTACCTGGTAACTCTAAATTAATAGTGGCTATAGGATATTTTTTGAATGTACGTTCATTAGCAAGTATTAGCAAAAATAACTGCTGAATGTGCCTTCGTTAGCAAATATCAGCACCCACATTTGATTTAACAGAGCTAGGATAACAAGAAATCAGCGGAGCCGCCTGTTTTTCTGAGGGAGGCATAGTGCTTGTAGAGCAGAGGAATGAGAAGAACTACTTCTGAGTCACCGTCTTGAGAAACCATCTTTCTCTTTCACTCAAAGACACTAGCTGTGTGGGTCTCTTGCGGTCTAAAACCACCCATTGGAAGGTGTCCCGGATTTTTCCTCTGATGGGAGACACCGCTGCGCACGCCTGGAGAATGGTGCCAGGTGAGGGGACAGATCCAAGGACCCAGCCGTATGCGCATTGCCTTGCCACAGCCGGCCTCTCAATCTGTGGGGCGGAGGAGGGAAAAACCTGTCCGTCCCCTTCTCGGCAGGAATCTCGACGGGCACGGTGTGCCTGGGAGCTTCATACTGTCTGGAGAATGGCACGAGAGAGCGTCCTCAGTGCCGGAGATGTCCCACTCCGTGCCCGCAGCTCGGGGGTCCCCTTGCTGGGAATGAGCGGTTCAGTGTTTTTAAACTAAGGACCTCTGTGTCTCTGCAGTCGCTCAGAGGGGCCATTACAAAAGCAAGAAATACAGGTCCCTCTCAGACGGCGGACACTGCTGTAAGGGTGGTTTAGGCAGTGAGAACTGTCATACAAACCAACAAGAAATAAATCTCTCCATGCTGCCTCATGGTGAAATAAGTATTTGCTCCCGGAGTGTGGTCTTTCTGCCAGTCACTGGCAGCAGCAAAGCTGCTGTGAATAGAGGGTCCTGGCATATCGGTGATAAGCATTATAAAAAGGTGTTGCTGCTAAGGACTGTGCTAAGCACACTTTTACTGCAGGAGGAGAGATAAGCGTGGGTTGTGAGGTGGCACATAGCACAGTTGTCATGTAGTATTTCGAGGAAACCCCGGAGGGCTTGGGCCATGCTAGAGAATAAGAGAGGATTAAAGAGTGTGTCTTCAGTGAACTATTCTTTGCATAAAACTAGTGACTGATTGAATAAACAAGCTGTGTAAAAGATGAGTACACAAATGCCACGTGAAGTTTGAATAATTCTCTTATAGGAGGTTCGAGCTTTCATAGGACATCAGCCATTCCAGGCAGATTTTGGGGACACAGCCTGATGTAGCCACTCGTCCTCCAGATTGCACATAACAATTTGTTTCCCTGAGGTGTCAGCAATCAATTTAGGGGACTAGATAGTCTGGCCTTGACTTGTGATGTGGTGACTCTTGCTTCACCTAAGCTTGTAATTTCTGGAGAACATAGCAGCTTCAGGATGATTTGGAGGTGTAGAAAGCCTCAGGGAGAGAATCCCAGGGACATGATCCGAAGGCAGCCTTAGTCATTCAGTTCCCAAAGGGGCACAGGAAAAGGCATTTTTCAGTGATGTAGTTCTAATTAACTCTTCAAAGGCACAAGTGTTACAGTCATCTCATTCAGGATGAAAACTGTGTCTAATAAGACCATCTGTCAATGAAAACACGAGAAGCAAGTAATTCTGTGCGCTACAGAACTGAAGTCACCCATTTTCCAGTGTCTGCTTCTCCTCATCTCTTCCCTGCTTCCTCACCCCTACTAGGGGAATTTTTGGTGTCTAATGGAGAGTAAAACCTCCCCTTAATGGGAGCACCAAACACACAATGTGACTCCACAAGCTTTATTTCCTTAGATGACCACACTGAAAATAGGTCCTTTCCTAGTTCAGACCGTTGATTACATGCTATCGCCAATGGGAGCAGTGGGGGAGGAAGAAATACTGCAGAATCTTTGTGTATATACAACAGTGGAAGACTAGCATTGCACTTGTATCTGAAGGGATGGGAATTTACCTGCCTGAAGACCTTACAGTTTATCTCATCGTACATTTCATTTTGGTTTTGTTCCTGATCTTGCTGAGATTGGATAATTAGATACTAAACCCAGTGCCCACAGGGAGCCTAAAATGAACAGAGCTCTGCCCACATGGTCTTGGTTACAAAATTCTAACCCTCTAATGCAATAAGGCATCTCAGAGCCATGTCACAGCAGTCTGTTCTGGTTTTATGCACGCTTACAATACAAAATTTAAACTCTTAAAAGATGCATCATTTCTTTCTCCCCGTGAAAAGCTTTATGTACGGTGAAGCCATAAACATATCTAAGTGTGAAGACAGAATTTGCAATTCAACATTTCTCAGCATCACTCAGGAAGGAAATGTATGAACCCATCAGTGTGCTGAAAGAATTTGTTTTAATTTGTTTTCTGTTTGATTCACTTCACATAGTTTAGTAATGTCAAAACTCTTGTACTTCACTGGAGCTGTAGTTTTAGCATGATCTTTTTACAGTATCTTGTATTGCAAACTTTGCATAGTAGAGTATGCTAGACAAGGGTCCAAAGGGAAAAGGGAAGCAAAGAGATAATTTTCTACAAGACCAGAGGCAGAATGTTTGTGGTTATGCTTTATGAGATTTATTCTTTCACCTCACTTAACATCTCCAGTGTTAGTGCTCTGGTATTTTGCTGTACGTTGCTGTATTTCGTTACCTGAGACTTTTACACTCCTTACTTCTTGCAAATTCATTGCTCATGCTGTTTCCCTAACTAAAATTGTTTTGTGAACCATGGGAGGAAATCTGTATTATTTCATTCACAAACATCAGTCCAAAAATCATCTTTCAGGGAAGCCCAAGGATTAGCATGGTACAGTCCATTTCCTATCCAGTCCCTTTTGCCAACTGAGAGAATGCACATCAGAGTGGCTGGACAGGAGGCAGAGATTTGGTGTCAGACTTGGACCAGAATTTGCAGTATGTGTATAAAAATGCAGAGTGGATAAAAAGCAGCACATGCTCTTAAGCCAGAATATGCCACTGAGGATGGGGAATGGAAGCCCTGCACCAGCTATTCCCAAGGTACTGTTCAGCCTTCAGTATCAGCCGCCAAAATCTGCCTGATACATATAGTAATTCACACTGCACTGAAGGTATTTAAATCAATCTTATGAAATTCTGTTGCATAAGAAGTGCCAGAATGAATCCTTGCTAAAGATTTTGGTTTTCTCCTAATGATAATTTCTAATTTATTTACTTTTTCAAATGAATCCGCTTAGTATCTGTAGGGTGAAACTTAAATATTGCTTGAGTATTTATGGTTGTTTTGAATGTGTATTATTCTAAGATATTTGCACAGCATCATGAAAGCTGTGAAAAGTACTTTATAAGTCAGGAAGGTATCATCAAAATCTACTTTTGATTGAGCTCTTGAGCACATTTTCGAAATCCCTACCTGAGTCAAATGACCCAGGGTACACATGAAGGATTGATTTTGACATCTGGAATGGTAAGATTATTATAATACAGAATAAAGCACCTGTGCCATTTCTGCCTTGAATGGCTGTTAGGGTAATAACATAAAGTAATGAACTGTCTGGCACAAATGGTTAATGAGAACAGTTAAGCTTTCACAGTCAAAACAGAATGCTTTGTGAGGAGCAAGATTTATAAAAAGCTTGCTTCACAATGCATAGCATCATCATCCCATATGAATATCTTCGTAATCATGATTCTCACTTTCAGCTCACAGTACCCAGCACTCTATTTTGCATAATTAAGGTAGCATAGGCTGTTACTGAATGTTGCTCAGCTGGCATACACACTAGTTACAGAAAGGTTTGCTGTAGTAAGAGTTCCAATGCTTCATATTTTTGTAAAAAACAAAAAGAACGTCGTCCAAATCTTTGGGCATAAATAGTTCTGGTCAAATCAGTGAAGCTGTACCCCATTGGTATCAACTCAGCATATAGCCCATCACATTAGTACTCCTGATAAATATCAATAAAGTAGCAATTAAGTTTTCTGAAAAGTATGTCAGTCTTTTTAGCAAGCAAATCATGCATTTTCAGAGTCGTTTTTTCTTTTTCTTGGCTTACTAGGAAACTGGATGTATTTCTTACTGTTTTTGTAAGTCTCTATCTCATGGTTAGGGAAAATCAGTCCTAGCCTTTATAATGGTTGTGCCTGTTCGTTTATAGTTCCCCAGATTCCCAGAATAAATCTGGAAATACAAAAGCACCTATTCTATATCAGATTAATTCCACTTGTTTCCCTTGTTGTCTTTGCCCTTAGGTGCTAAAGCAACATCTTGCTGGGCTTATATTTACAATCAACTGCAACTTAATTCTTCACATCCCTGCATGGTCCTTCCATATGTGACAGAAAGAGCTGCTTTTCATGATGAGGCCTTTCAATACCAAAACATCAATAACAACATTCTATAAAGTCCAGTCAAAAAGGTATTTTAAAAACAGCAACCTTCTCCTAGGAGAAGGTCCCAACATTGCAACCAAAAAACATTGGAATAATGTGGACCTGAAGAAGCTGGTGGTGTTTGAATCAGATTGTGGTTTTCTTGCTGTTTCAGCCAGTTTTGCCCGTTGCAAGTTACATTCTTCAGAATGGCTAAAACATTGGATATTTTCGGTTAGTCCATTTTGCTAGCTGTGCCACAATCTTCAGGCTGTACCCAGACATTTTAGAGAGGAAGAAATATTTAGAGTTTTACTAATACTACTCAAACAAATAATAGAACAAAGAGACATTTACATAAGCAAGAGTTGCTTAAAGATGTAGAAGCTTGGTTCTGCAGAACCAACCGGAAAGCTTGTAATGTAATTCCCTTTGCATCTTCATCTAATGCTCTTCTCACAGTTTGTTAAAATACCACCAACACCATAAAGCACTCCTTGTCAAGTGGGAGTTTTAATTTTAACAGGCTATTTGCTTGTCAGAGGGATTCTTGCAGAAGAGACCACACATCTGGGGGAGCCGTTTGTCATTTTCATTCCTCGGACAGCAAGGCAAGTATCTAAAACAACTGGAAGGAGTTGCCCTGTGGAGGTGCCAGTTGCTCTCTCTTGACTGGAGAAAATGTTTAGACTCAGACTGGACACCTATTTTTTAGACAAGGAAGTTAGGTGATTGCCCTCTAATAGCTTCTTGTATCATCCCATATTCGGTTACTTCAGCCGTTTCACTGTATACTCTGCCAGTTTAGAAGCATAGGTTCTCCCGCCACCTTCCTGTCACCTATGAATTACCTTTCATCATGCCTCATGGTACCTGAGATGTCATGTTTTCTGTTACATATGAGAAGCTGCTTCTTTCCTTTTTGGAGGTGGGGTCACAGTCAGAGAAAAAAGAGTTTGATATCCAGTGAAGAAAGCAACAGGTCCAGCAATCTTTGACAGGAGATGACGAGTGGCTCCACGTTTGAGAGAAGGTTGCTGTGCAGTGTAGATCTTCAGTAACTGCCCTTTTTGCGACAGAGAATGGCACAATGGTTAATGCGTTTCACAAGATGGCATCCTGCAGACCTTTGCTGCTCATGCCTTGTGATGCTCAAGAGCAACTGCCGTCTTTTCCGTAGGCTGAGCAGAGCCAGCTGTCTCAGCCTCTTCTCCTATGTCCAGTCTCCAGCCCCTGCCCAGCTTGGTGGTCTCCACTGGACTTGCTCCAGGATATCCTGCATTGCAGGTTCTTTGGGTAACTTCCACCTGTTTGCGCAAGCAAGATACAGACACTTACCAGTTTAAAAATGTATTGAGCTGTCAACCTCAGAGCTGCCTCCCCTCCAGGCTTCTCCCACAGACCCCCCAAGCCCACCACCAACCCCCCTGGTGACACCCCGTAGAGAGAGCCAGGCACAACTGCTGTCCCGTACTCATTAGTGCCTCCTGTGCTGCACTACTTGGTGGTGTACGTTGTAGCCCTGTGGACACATTAAAAAAATAATACAATTTTGCTTTAATGCTTCTAAATTAGAGTTGCCTCTGGCCAGTATCTTCATGTGCCTGTATACTACTGCTTTCTATTTCTACCCAGATTGCTTTTTCACTGCTAAAAATATGTACTAGTCTACCAGTGAATAAATAATAAATTGCATAGGACTGAGGCTTGACTTTTCCTACCAACACCCTGTCACTGAGGTGAGGCAATATAATGTGAGTCTCCATTTCCCTACCACTGCTTTTCATCATGACCATCTCCACCACCACCCCCAAGAAAACCCCAAAGCCCTGCATCTTTGCTACTGTAAGATATACATTCTTGGACCCATATAGAATTACTCAATGGATTAGAAAGGGTATATGAACAATCTTTCTCATGAATCTACATGTAGTGTGAACGAAGGAGCAGTACGTAGCCATATTAGATGAGGTGACTGATGGGTGCCTTCCTCAGAGGTAGTAGTATCTTAAAACTCATCTGTTCGGTGTTTACAAAGCTGGGCAGTGAGAATGGATTAAATTCCATTTTACACAAATTATACGTAGGTAAACTCCACACCCCTGGATTTCTTCCAACCACAACATGGGATTTCCTGCTTGACTCCGAGGTCTTTTTCTATTTAATAGCTGGTGCAACAAAAAGAGTGACCAGGTTAAACTTGATGTTTTAATTTGCAGTAATCTTATTAATTTTGCTTTGAGCTGCTGGCCACAGGTTTTTTTTCTTACCTGTTTAAATTGTGCTGGAGAAAATGCTGAGAGAACATCTGGCATATCCAATTGGGTTCAGTTCTGAAAGAAATGACTCCAAGCTATTTTAGAATAGAGCTTAAAGGACTTTTAAAGCTCTATTATTTATAAAGCCATACTAGAATAGGGCTTTATAAAGCTCTGGCTCAGATTCTGAAAACAGAATTAGACTGCAAACTTCTTTTAGATTTTAAAGTGTTAAGAAAATTCTCACTGCTCACTTATTCATTGCTGCAAACAGACAGAACCAAGACCAATCCCTTGGCAGCTAATGGAGATCGTAGGCAAAGTTGTCGGTTTCCTTTGGTATTTGCTCTAAACACCTGACTGCAGCTATACTCAGTACCCTTTTTCAAGTTAAACGTCAATTACGCAAGGTTTGTTAAATTGTTCTTTCACAGAAGAATTACTGATCTTGACAATATGACTTGTAATAGTAAATTCTAAGCGAAGCCAAGCTATCGAGTACACACAGTTCTCCTTAGGATTGGTGAGAGCATGGTGTCCACATCAAGAGAGGAGCAGACCTTTCTAGAATCAGCTTTTGTCCTGTTTAATAGGTTCTTTGAGCACTGTGATGAAAATTCATTGATAGACTTAATTATATTTTTCAGAAAGATAAAATTTTTCTGTTGCTTGTAATGGATGGATTGATATAGCAGAGATGGCATATTAACTGGGCTACTGCCACACTCATGTAATTCAACATATACATTTTATTTCTCTTTAAAAATGTGTAGATTGCTAATACTCCTGCTTTTTGAAACAAGTTGAGAAATGGCAAATCAGCAACTAACTCGTTTGGTTTCATCTTATCCACAGTGACTCTGTGCCCTAGATTCTTGTTCCTCATCCTGCTGTTCTCTTTTCGCTGATGAAAACTATTCATGATCACCTTCCCTACGGAGCAGTAATGCCAGGTACAGTGAGAAGCAGAAGAGCTGAATGCTGTAAATAACATGGTTGTTGAGCTGTTTCTTAGCTGGGCTGGTAGCTTCTTAATTTTATTAAGAGTATTTGTTTTGTAAGCGCAGGGGGACTGAATTTATCAAAGGATAGATTCCTGTAGTCCTAGCTGCCTTCAGCTTGACCCATGTGTGTTCACCCTCCGTAGTTCATTTGGGTTTTTAAAAATGTTTGGGCACCTCCTGGAACTGCCAGGTTGTCTATTTGGGCTGCATTAGCCGCTGATGTACTTTTGAATATCTGTGCCTCAGAGGCATGGAATATGAAATAAAAGGGGTGTTCCACATAACTCCCCTCTTACTCCAGTGCCAGAAGAGCTGAGCTGAAAAAGAGCATGGCACAGTCCTAAAACCAATAACTGTCTACCTGAGGGTTCCCAAAGCTGCTAGCAGAGACGGAGTTTAAAGAGCGGTAACAACAAAGGGCAACTTTTGGCCCATTTCTCCCCAGGGTGAGCAAGGCCACTGTGAGAACTCATCAAAAACAAACATAAAAGCCATGCTTGGGCTTTTCTGTCTGACACTTCAGTACCAGCAAGGTCACAGGGGCTGAGCACTGCTGCAGCACAGGGAACATAATTAAAATGTAAAATGACAGCAGACGGTATTACTGTCAGTGGAAAGTTTGTCTGACTGCTGCCTGCAAGTTGCTCTGAATCACTTCAGAAAGGGTGACATCAATGTGAATGCTCCCAGCAGCAAGAGCCGCTGTGGAAAATGTTTATATCTTTGCTTAATTTCTGACAGTTAATGAGACCTACAGGGAATAGTCACAGAGCAAAAAGCACCTTGTTTTGGCTTGTTTGCTTTCTAATGCAGAATATTTATTGGTCTCCAGCCACTCCTTGGTGACATTCCCTCTTTCAGTCTTTGGCCTCTGCTACTCTGGATATAAATAAATAAGATGAGAGAGGCTTTGCAAACTGCTTTTAAAAACTGCTTCTTTGCATTTCCCCTTTGGGACCTGTTTGCTCCTGTTTGTTAAGTATTTGGAGCTGGTCACCTTCCTGATCTGTGGCACGGGAAAGCCAGGGACTTGGATCCTTGAGCCAGCTTCTCCCGCTTCCATGCAGGACAGGCCGTAGGTCCGTGGCCTCGCTGGTACACCCGGGCACGTACACGGACGGTTGTACCAAGGTGGCATCGTGGTGCCTGGGGCTGGATGTCAGGGTAATGGCTCTAACTCCTAAGCTTATTTGAAAAAAGGCTGTATTCGATGAAAGGTGATATGGAGAATCGTCCCTGCTGAGCCCCTTGTGCAAACACAGATGAAGGAGGAAGATTTTGTTCTGTAAATAAGTTTGCCCTCTTTTGCTGTCTTCTTGGACAGGCATCCTTCTCAGGCTGCGCTGGCTGTGGCACGTACACACAGGCACTGCCTGTGGCATAAACACTGACACACGCACACGGCTACCATGTGAACTGGGGGTCTCACAGGTAGCATGAGCACCCACATGCTCCGAAATAAGGACGATAGCTCTGAGGAGGCACGCAAGGCTGAATCTCTCCTTGCTCAGCAAGAAGTGAATGCGATAGAAGCTGTTTCACTTAGGCATCGCGTGGTTTCCCTTGGTCGGAGGCCTGACAATGACATGCCAGGAGGTAAATGTACTTTGTCTTAAGCTGTCTGTCCACAGATAAACCTGTCAAAAGGCTAAGTGATATATATGAAATTCTTCTGTCTGCCTACAATACTGGAGCTAGTGAGCACTGGTGCTCAGTGTCACTTCCATTGCTTCAGACTAAGAGGAGAGGAACCACTCCATTGTAATGAAGATCCTAAATGCTAATGTGGATTATTGGCTTGAACAGTGAAAATAGATGCAGAGGTCAATGTGGCTTTACCTGCCTGGTACCACCTTCAATTTTCACAGCTGGTTGAGAAGGCTTGAGTTTACAAAAAAATGAGCTGGTATAGCATTAGTTGGCTTTTATAATAAATATAGTTAAGCTGCTGAAAAAGGACCATGTTGGACACAGTCTTATTTTGATGAGAAAACAGATGGTTACTTCATTTGGTAAGGATTGTGGGGGAATGGTTGGGAAGTGAGATAAATGGAAGTCACAAGATTTGGGTTCTTGTCTGCAGGGGGAAAGGGTGTGAGAAAAGAAGGAAGAGAGTTGCAGAGCTGGAGGTTACGGTAGAAGGTCAGTACTATGTGTGTGTGAAGGCACAGCAAAGGGAAAAAAAATCCTTCAACTTTCCCCATTAGTTTGAAATTTTTGCAATTATCAAATTGAGTTTCATACTTCCTTTTGAATTAGTCCTGCTCTGTCTAAATTCACTCCTTAAACTACATTGGTGTGATTCACTGTTTTGTTTATTTTGCAGATCAGATACTTAGCAAATCTTAAAGACAACAGCATGATGCTCTAGGGATACTAGGTCAATAGGCCTTCACAGATGAAGCTGTGTGAAGTTTAGCAGTTTCACTTGGCTAGAACTTCTTGAATCTTTTTTTTTTTTCCTTATGTAAATGATTTAAATTAGAATCAGCTTATTTCCTAATGGAAATTTTCAGAGGAAAGTTCTTTGCAAATTTCACTTTTGACAGATCTAGTTAAAAAGTTGATTAAAGCAGTGATGGTATTTTGATTCCAGAGTTTTTATCCCAAGGTTACTCTGTGCTAAACTTATTTTTCTGTTTGTAAAGCTCTGCAAAACACTTGGGAGGAAAGGCTGAAGGGAAGTTTGAAGTGAAATGGATGTTTGGCTTTGGATTGCATTGTAAAAGCTTTTCTTATCCTGTAACAGCTTCTTCTCCTTAGAGAATAGCTTCCTATTCCTCCCAATTGTTAAAAGCTTTTCAGTTGTGTTTGCTTCATAAAATCTTTAGTATAATGTGAAATTCCATCTCTGTGAAATTATTATCCAAAAAGCAAGCATATTCAAGGAAGCACATGTGTTTTAAGCTAAAGAGATACCTCTCTTTCTGGAGCTATTCCATATCTTACTTACTTTGGGGGTGCAGGGGAAGATGAACCTAATTCTCTGAGTACCAGAGGCTGCAGAGAAAATCAGTAGGAATGGGACTAAGTCCATGACACATATAGGACATTCACATCCTCTGATAGGATCAGTGGATAGGATAAGGCTCTGATACATTTTCCCATCTCCCATTTTGGCACGTTGCAAAAATTGAAAATCTCCTCAGATGGTCATACTGGAGCTTATTCATCTTTTGTTGAAGCTGTTGAGGAAAAGAAGAAATTATTTATAAGTAACATCAATGAATTTTCTGAGTACATTTCCTCTTTCAAATGAGAATATTTCTTGCTCCTTTGGATGCAGCAGAGTTACATATAAAGTAAGAAATGTACAACAAAGCTGCAAAAAGAACTTCTTTTCAATATGGGAATGCATAGCCTTTCAGGTCTCCAAACACTATATATATATTGCAAGAGAAGAAATCTAATCATCTGAACCATCGAATCATGGAATTATTCAGGTTGCAAGGAAGCTTGGGGGGTTGTTAGTCCAGCCACTTGCTCAAAGCAGAATCAGCTATCTGATAAGACCAAGTTTGTTAGGACTTAGTTGTCAGGTCTTGAAAACCTCAAAGGAGAGAGATTTTACAGCCTCTGCCACTCGTTAGGGTATTTCTCCATTGCAAATTGCAGCAGAAATACCCAAGAAAGCATACAGAAAGCATTGTCATATATCATGGGAAGTGATTATTCCCTTTTAGTTAGTGCATGTTGCACCATATTTGCATCCAGTTTTGGGCCCCCGGTGAAAGAAAGATGTTTCTGATCGTATTTACAGTTTTATTATTTTATTTCAACTAATTAAATTTATTTATTTGGCTTATCTAGATGAAACAACTTCAGAAATACACTGGGGAAACCGAGTAGAGTTTTGTTTCTTGATGACTGACTTTTTTCTTAAGTTGTATAAACTTAGGTGCTATAAACAGCTTAGACTATCAGGTTTGATTTTTATGAGATACTGTTGTCTAAAGATAATTGGGGCTTGTGTGTTTCCCAGTTGCTCCAAGACAAAGGATTTTAGTTATTGAGGGGACTGGATTTTTTCTTCAAGCTGTACATTCTTGAGCAGAGGTCTTCTTTTATTTGGATTCTGTTATATAACTGCTGTGTATGTAACCAGTTGGTTTTCCTGTATAAAAAGTCAAGTGCCTGTGAAGACACTGACTTTTTGAACAGCTTCTTTAGGATGTTAATACTGTAAATATTAGAAAGTTGTACAATAGTTCCAGCATCCTGGGCTGTATTGGGAAGGGCATTGACAGCAGATTTAGGGAGGTGATTCTTCCCCTCTACTCAACACCGGTGAAACCCTTCTGGAGTTCTGGGTCCAGTTCTGGGCTCCCCAGTAAAAGAAAGACATGCACTTACTGGAGCGAGCCCAACAAAGGGCCACTAGGTTGATTAAGGTACTGGAGTATCACTCGTATGAGGAGAGGCTGAGAGAGCTGGGACTGTTCAGCCTGGAGGAGAGAAGGCTCAGGGAGATCTTAGTCAAGTGTATAAATGTGTGAGGGAGGGAGTAAAGCAGTCAGAGCCAGGCTCTTCTTAGTGATGGCCAGTGACAGGACAAGAGGCAATGGACAAAAATTGAAATACAGAAAATTCCATTTAAATAAAAGAAAATCTTTTTTCTGTGAAGGTTATCAAACACTGGCACAAGTTGCTCTGAGAGGTTCTGGAGTCTCCATCCTTGGAGATATTCAAACCCTTCCTGGTCAGCCTTCAGTGTTGCTTATGTTGACTCTGCTTTGAGCAGGGGGTGGGACTAGACTGTCTCCAGCAGTGCCTTCTAATCTCAACAGTTCTGTGATTCTGTTTTCAGATTCTTTAACCTAACCCATTATTATAATTTACTACATTTAATATTTGCTATAAAAGAGGCATTTCCTGTGATCAGACTATACTCCTAAGCATTGCTCTATCCATGGATGTTTAGCACATCTATGGACATGGATCTATGGATGTGCTAAACAAGATAAAGCAGTGGAGGTGTGTGCATAAGCTAAAGCCATGAAACTACCTCTATTCAGCAGACCGCTTCAGAACAAGTCTATCTTCAAGTGTCGTCCAACATTTTGTATTGAACTGGGCTCAAAGAACATAATTTGGAGTAAGAGTGTGGAACTTCCACCGACATCAAGAGTGAAAGATCAAACCCTTGATTATCAGGTTGCTACTTTTCAGTTTATGGCATTCTGTCTTGGTTTCAGTCCAACGATAGACTGCTTTAGAAAAATATGACTAACCCTCAATTTATTTTTTTTAATTAAGAAGGGAGTGGAAAAATTAATTTCCCCCTCTAGCATAACAATATTGTTTTTGCTGTCTTTTGGCAGCCATAAATGAAAGACAGCCAAATTTTGAAGACGAAACTTGGTATGTCACTTCCTTGTTGACCTGAGTAAAACTCTTTGAATCGTGGGAAACAAGATTGTGAAATAAATCCATATACGTGCCAGTGAGTTTGTCCAAAATAAAATTTCTGTCTGTCTCGTTTTATGTGATAAGAGAACTCGTACCTTCTTTCTTTTGTAGCTGGACCTTCTTTATGACGTTTACAAAACAAGACAAGTTTGAGTTTATTTCTTTAATAGCCATAGAAAGAGAGTCATGGCTAGATCAGTAATCATGAGAACTACCCCAGGTGCAAAATCATAAGTGTCTCATTGTAACTTTTGCATGAGTTCTTGGTTTTCTCCTGACTCATTGCTTCTTGTTATAGTTTAAAGTTTCTGTCCAATTTTAATATAGCAGCTTTTGATATTTGTAGGTGGTAACATGTGACTGGGAGATATCTGGACCATTGCAGAAAAATCTGAATATGACTCATTTATAACCTTTCACTTTGCAGCAATGAGCTCTGGGCTGTGAGGACGTTTAAGTATTTCCTGGTGGCTGCTTGCACCGAGATCAGTGTAAGCTCCATACTTGGGCGAGGGGAAAATGAAAAACAAAATCCTAGTTCCTAGGATTAACAACTATCAAATGCTGGATTTACAGCTGAACCTTGATGAGTATGGCACAGATCTCCCTCAGCCTCCGCTCTGCTCAGAACAGCTAACAGCCAGACATCTAGGGCAGCTTGGCAAGTGACATACTGAAGTACAACATTAGAAGTGGACTCTCAGGCTGGTCTTCTGGGCACTACCAGTACAGAACAGAAGGTCCTGGCATTTTCTGAAAGGATCACCAATGCTGCCTTCTTTCAGACGGTCAGACACGTAGACCAGGAATCCTGGTCTTACGCATGTGCCTGCCTGCAGCCTGGACGCAGGTGCGTGCTTAAGTGTGAAAAACCTACGTGATTTCGGACAGAGTTTCCTGTTCTCTAGTTCTGGTAGCTCCTGGCTCCATATCTACTGACGTGGTACCGCGTGAGACCCACGACCTGGCTTAAAGCCAGCTAGAGCCAGGCATCTGGGGGTTCGCTACTAACCTATTCAGCACAGCAGTAACGATGGCATAAGAAAACACAAGTCCTTCTTGAGGATCTT
Organism: Aquila chrysaetos chrysaetos; assembly: GCF_900496995.4. Taxonomy (NCBI): domain Eukaryota; kingdom Metazoa; phylum Chordata; class Aves; order Accipitriformes; family Accipitridae; genus Aquila; species Aquila chrysaetos. Next base: position 4,716,472 of record NC_044026.1, on the reverse strand, counting down.
GTCTTTATTTTTATTTTGGTTTTCTTTGGGTTCCTCCTTTCTTTATATTGAGATTCTACCTCTAGCCTGGACTACACCTTGAGACTGGGTGGATGCTGTCAAGCTGCTGAGAGCAAGTAACTCAGGTCACCAAGCTGTTCATTTAAGAAATCAGTGAGCCCTTTAAATCTTCAACCATAAAAGACCTGTCTGTCTCCTTATTTTTTTATATGCATATATGTTTATATGTATGTATAGACCCACACATATACAAAATATGTGTATCTATAATTTACTTCAATATTTTAACAAAAGTCTGGATGCCTAATTATTGTGTGCTACTGATGCACCAGCAGAAATTACTGACCCCAAAGTTTCCAGGGTTTTATTCTTCTATTAACAAACCCATATTCTACAGTCCGAGAATGTAGTATATAAATATTAGTGTATAAATAGTGTATAAATGTTACTAGTCTTTTATGTCCTGATTTATGCAAACATTTAAAAATACCCTCAAGTCTGCTACCTTAAATGAGACTTGCAATGTTGGCCTGAATGAAAATGCTTCCCTGAATTGGTACGCAGCAATGTAAATTATCACCACATTTATATTTTAAATCCTTCTCTTCTGATTCTCTTTTCATGGGCTATGTAGTAGCAAGTGAAAAAATGACTTACACCTTGCAAGTCTGTTCTTATCTCAAAGCATCTGTCAACAGAGATGGAAACATCCTTCACACTTGGATCAATCTATAAATTTTAAGGGTAAGTAAGTCCTTCTCTTTTAGGAAAGGAAAGCTTTGAGTACATCTATACAGTTTTTGTGAGCTGGAAGCCCTGCTCTTTCAGACTAATTAATGAGATCTGGCCCACATCCTTTAGGCTGGGGCTGAATCCTCAGGGAGAGTGAGTCAAGCTTGGTGGGAGCTCGGTGTCCAAGAGCTGGTATGGACACAGTACGGGCAGCTAGAGTACCTGGACCTAAGACTGAAATAAGGATCAAGCCAAGGATGGTGTATATGCACCCTCTGATGGTTGTTTCAATGCACCTTTTAATTTTTAGTTTTTAGAGAGAAAGGGTAATAAGAGACCTGTGGTAGAAAGTACTTACTTTTTATTATATCCTTGAAAATTGAACTAAAATGTTTTCCAAGCACAGCTTTACTTGAAAATTAATCTAACATTTTTCTTTCGAGCCTGAATTCAATGTACTGCAGCTATTGCTGATTAGCTGTATGTGGGGACACACTTTCCCAGAGTCATATGCCTGTTTATGTTTATTTTCATTCAATCTGAAAAGAAAAGGTCAGAAAAGGAGAGAATCCAGCGTAGAGGAGTGGAATTGATTTGGAATGGCAGCATGAAATGTTGTGATAGGAAAAGTGCTAAAACCAACAAAAACAGCTAAAAGGGTTGAGGCATTTGTAAAAGCATAATGTGCAAACTGTGAAAAGAGACAAAAGAAACTGTGGCTGGCTGGTTCCTGTCACGGTGCTTTTCTGGTCACCTGTGTCCGTGTGGTACGCTGGTTGTGACCCCCCCCCCCAGCGTAATGTGGGAGAACTCACAACGTTCCTTCTGGTGGGGTAGGGTTTTGTCTGGATGACCTCAGTTGTCAGCTTCTTTCTGCCCACCAATACACTTGTCATTTTTACATGTGTTTTTATTCTTCTGGGATATTCTAGATTAAGAACAGTAATTTCTTTAGAAAAAAATTGTTAAAATAAGGAAATTAATGCTTCCTTTATAAGGTAGCTTTATAAGATGAAACTACTACCCGATATGGGTGGCGAAGCCACATCTGTCCTGCGAGTGGTGGCTGAATTCAGCTTTCCTGTTACTTTTGATCAAAAATAAACAAATTCTGCTTGCTTATTTTTGTTGACTAAAATATTTAAGAACTTCAGTATCACAACTTACACTGAAGATAGTCATTAATAATCATAGCCTGCAAACCCACAAATCTGCGAAATATTTGCCTCTATGTTTAAAACAAAGAAATATTTGCTCTGCGAACAGTGTGTCAGAATAGCATTCAACAGCTGGTTAAACACACAATCAAATACAAATGCTATAATGCTTCCAAAACCCTTAGCTTGCTACTGAAGACCAGCAATTTCCATGAATACATTTGCATTCGTTATAAAAGTCATTCTCCACTGCCATCTTTCTGAAGAGTCCAGTGTTTGCTTATAGAAAGCACATATTCAGTGTCTATAGCTCTAAAGTGCAGATGTAGAAGCAGAGAAACACATGAGAAATAAATCAAAACGACCTCTCCAGCTCGCTGAGTGGAGGGCTAGCTCCATTTTGAATGTGGTTACTGCATACAAATTGCTACTCCAGCTGTTGGGACTCACTTGAGGAGTCATGTCTTTGATGAGACCCTCCACCAGTCTTACTTGCAGTATGTCCTCTGTCTTGTAGTGCTTTAAGTCAGGAGTTTCTAGCAGACGGCACTTAGTTTCTCTCTCATATCAGAATTTCCCTCAACTTAGGAAAGCTAATACAAAAGAAATGTTGCTAGACCAAAATGTTCACCTCAGTTCAGCCCTTTGATAATGAGGTTTGCTCATATCCCCACTGGAAGCCAAAGCCCTGCTGGTCTCCTTCCTGCATGGAAAACCTGCAGCTTCTTCTGTCCTCTCCTCTGCAGTCTTGCTTGGTAACTCCCACGTAGCTGGTTTCAGCTCGTGGCTGTGGTCATCTTCTTTGGGAACTACGCCTTACTTGTGCCAAGTCTCCATGGCAGTTGGGAACATGTCCCTGGTGGGGAAACACTCCTTATGAGTCAGGATTGCAAGATGTCTAAGGTGGTCTGTAAGATGGAGTTGCTATGTAAAATGGAGTTTTGGAAAGGGCAAGTCTGTTCAATGAATCAAGCAGATAACTGGGATAAATTGACCCTCATGATCTGTAAATAGGCAGACTCCCTCTCTTGGGGGAAGGGGTGGGGGTAGCGGGCTGTTCATATGCATTTAGCCTGCCAAATACATAGTAAGTTTAATTAGCTAAATGAGCAAGGCAGGAATTGTAAGCATTTTCTACTCTCTCAGCCTGTCCTCATAGAAAAGATGCTCCAGTCCCTTCATCATCTCAGTAACTACTGTACTCTTTCCAGTATATCCATGTGTCTCTTGTACTGGGGAGCCCAGAACTGGACCCAGCCCTTCAGGTGTGGCCTCACCAGTACTGAGTCGAGAGGAAGGATCATGTCCCTCAACCTGCTGGCAATACTTTGTCTAATGCAGCCCAGGATACCCTTCGCCTCTTTTGGGGCAAGGGGAAGTGGCTGGCTTATGTCAACGTGGTGTCCACCAGGACCTCCAGGTCCTTTCTTTGCAGCACTGGGTGGCCCCCAGCCTGTACTGGTGCTTGGGGTTGTTCCTCCCCAGGTAAATAGCAGATGGCAAGGTGGTGACGAAAGAGTTTGATAGAGCAGCATGGATGTTTCAGACAGAGAAGAAAATAATTCTGTGAGTCACAACAGAGATCTCATCTGACTGCTCCATGGGAAAGGCCTCCAGCTTAGGGCTGTGCCTCAGTGGCTGTGCCCAGAGAACAGGGAGAGACTTGAGCACCAAAGAAGAGCGCTGGACTAATGGGTCATGAGTCAGTCCCAACCTTAGGAACAGAATTTACTAATAAAATGCATGACAGCTTATCAGCATGGAACTAGTCTAAGAGAGTGTTGGAAGTCAACAGCATTTTGAAAGGGGAATAATGTGTAATCCAAATTAAGATATTTATTAGACACTAACAGGAATGAATAACAAGATCACAGATAGTCTGTTGGAGCATTGTCCGTTCTGTGTCTCCTAAGTTTTACTTGGCTTCAAGCAAACGTGCAGCATGAAATACGCTGTAGCGTACTATTGACGGCAGCGTGATCCATCTGCGAAGTAGGGGTCCTTTCTGGCCCACGCTCAACTCTGTGTCACTGAAGTCTGGATTTGCTGTGGCCAGCAGTAGTGCCAAAACCATTAGGAAACTCCAGTAACCTTGTCAAAGATTGGCGCTTGCACATTACCTGCCCGTGTTGCTTCAGAGGCTGCCGTGCAGCAGCTTGGATGGTAGCCCATGCTCACCGCGGTCGCTGGGGACGGAAGGTTTGCTCTCTGAGCACTGGGCTTAGCTCAAGGACGCAGTTTGTCAGCAGGTCGTGTATCACAGGAGGGTTCGGCTTTTGGGGATGTGCATGAGGCACATTGCACCAGGACAAGTCTAGTGCAGGGGTGGGCTGGCAAAGGCTTTCGTCCTCTCTTGATAAAACGCAGTTGTCAATTAATTAACATTTTAAATTATCAATTTTCACTCGTTTGCGTCTTCTGTTCCACAACGACAGGACCTTTTATTTATTCCTTCTAGTGCCACTGCAACGATTTAATTTATGTAGTGTACTGATTCAGTCACAGTGTGTCATTCATTGCAAACAAAAATCCCTTTTCCTCTCTCATTTTCTGCTCAATTCTCTGCTGCCAGCAGGGGTCACACGACGACCGCAGGTTCCCACCTCGGCACTGGTGCCAGTACCTCACCTTGGGTAAGAGGCACTTGGAAATGCCCCTGAGAGTTATAGACAAGAGAGCTGGGAATGACCATCTTATTACATGCATATTTTCTGGGAAAGATCCCATCATATCTGTAGCATTTTTTTTTTTTTTTTTGGAAGCTCAGTTGGTTTTTTTTAATGGTCATATTATTAATATTGTGTTGTAATAGTTCAGATAAATATACCCATTCTCTGTATTTTGCAGGCTATTATTGCTCTCCCAGCGTTGAACTTGACTCGCCAATCTCTGCTACAAATGAGTATAAAACTTCCTCTAGGAAAGGAAAAAAGAAGCAGTTGACTGTTGGAACCCCATCAGGAAAAGCAAATTGACAGTCAGGAATTGAAATAAAACCATTAATATTTTATGCTTTCATATATGATATCCCTGTTAGAATTGTCTCCTTAGCAAATTTTGCTTCAAGGAAAAAAAGCTGGCAATGAAGACAGAGCAGCTAATGAATGAAAGGCTGTTACAGCATTTGAAAGAAACACTAGTAGGATGTAGTGTGAAACCTTTACCTCCCTTATGCGTAGTATTGGTATTTCATATGCAAAAATTTAAGGATTCCACTGAGGGACCAGGGCTTCCTTGCACTAGGCATTGTGCACACAAGTACCAGAGGGACAAGTTTTTTCCAAGACAATTAGCATCCTGGATGGATAGATAGAAACAGCGACTAAAAAATCTTTTTCTTGTCACTGTTAGCTATTTAAGAGATTCACAGCTGCCTGTCTTACAGAGATACCTGAATGTTGATACCCCTGGATGTTACCTGCAGGCTGACTAACACCACACAGGCTCCAGAAGACACAAAGTGCTGCTCTCCCCTCCCTCTATACCTTGCACCATGAAATCTGTGAGAAGAGCACATTTGACAACTGTGCTGAAGTTTGGGTTTGAATTTGCAGAGAGAAATGATTCAAGCTGCAACTGTGGCAATACTGCAGAGAAGGGCAGGGCTTGCCATGCTGGGAGAGCTCCGTGGCTCCATTCTCTAGTTTTGGTGGGGAAAACTGGACTCACGTGAAGGTCCGAGCTACAGGTGGCTTGGTGACACTGGGAATGGCCTGCGCTCCTGTCATCACATTTCTGCAGGGTAGGTCTGAAGCCAATTCCCAGCCCTTAGCTGCGTAAGAACTTACTCACTTAGATTTAGTTTCAAATAAACAGCACGGAAATATCTTACAAAGGAAAAAGGAGAGGAGAAAAAAGATTCCAGTCTGTGATGATGAAGATACTCTAAACTGTAATTTCTATTATTGATTGTCCATTAATGCTTGTTCATCTTATTTTTTGTGGTGAACTGAAGTGATTAAGATAAAAAAAAGCCAGAAGAAAAATCAGAATTATCAAAGGGTCAGAGTCTTTTAGCCAACTTTAAAAAGAGACAAGAAATGAGAGGATGAGTCTGCAGACCTGAAAAGAAAGAACAGAAGAGGGGTCAGTAGCACCATGAGATAGACATGCTCAGTAATTACTATAATGACAGTACTAAGTAGAGATGCAGCAACCCATGCAACAGAGAGAATGGGCTCACTACATGAAGTTAAGGCTAAAACCTGCCTTAATTTATCTGCATACAGCCCTACTTCTTCCAAAAAATTACAAATAAGAAATCATTACCATATTAGACCAAGGGTTTTAAATCAGATATTAAAATTCACATTGTAGTCGTAGTTTGTTCATTTCTGTGAAAGTTTTCATAACCTTCAGTTATTCCCATGCAAATAGCCTGGAAGCTATTAAAACAGATGTAGCGATGCACTTAGTGTCTCTCATCTTAAGACTCTTAAGTTCCATGTATTATCTTTTACAAACACCAAGATATTGAAAGGAGACCAACCGATGAGCTTTAAACATTAGACTAGAAATTGTAAGATGAGTGTAACTAAAGAGCTGATACCTAGAGAGCTCATTATCTAACTTCCTAGGATCTTACTGATATTATTAATTTCCTTCTGTCAAACAGGCAAAGATAATGTGAGATTCTCAATGACCAAGTCATTCCAAAAAGAAATAGACATTTCCAGCTGCAAATGCTTCTTCTGTATATGACAAATGATGGCATTTTCATGGTACAAAATGATACTACAAATCATGATGTTAATAGGTGAGATGTGTTCTAATTCTGTCCTAAGCTGCAGGATATCCGTGTTGGAAAAATTATCCATTCACCCAGAAAGATTACGCAGTGCATAGCCTAAAAAAAGGTAGTGCAACACCCTCCCAAGGGAGGTACTCATCAGTGTTGTGACCCTTCTTCTGCCTGATGAGAAGTCTCGAGCAGGAGGTCTGTCAAGATGAGGCTGTGAGAAAAACCTCATAAACACCATTAGTACCTCAGAAGACGTTAGGAAGAAGAGATGCAAGGGATGCAAAGGACACTGGGTGGCAAGTCTCAGAGAAATATTTTCTACCAGTTGTGCCCTTACTCAGATTCAGATGGAGATCAAACTGCTCCTCTTGCAGGAAGCCTCGATGTGGTAACACCTCAGAGATGCTGAGCGGCACAAAGCGAACAAGAAGGACAAATGGTGTCATCTCTTCACCAGTGTTCATAAGGCAGGACCCTTAAACTAAAAGGACTTTTGCAGAAAAGCCTAAATAGGAACCGGAGTGGCTTGGTTCTTTAAGTGCTCTGAAAGAAGCTATGTCACCATTTCTGGACGGGAGGTCAGACTGGTAACATGGCACTGTTCAGCACTGTGCAACAGCATGAGTTTATAATCTAACATCAACCATATCACACCTCGGTTCCTAAACCAGCTTCTCAGATTCTGGTTCTCAAGCTGTCTCTTGGGCCCTCTGCATTACACCATGAAGACCTGGCCCCACTCTCCTCTGCTCTTTTGACCTTCTAATAAGACCTCTAGAGAAGCTGATACAAAGTTATGTATGTGATGGACATCCTCAGCTACCTGGTGTCCATGAGTCTCTGAGACCACCCAACCCCCTGAAAGGTTTTGTGACTGCTTTGTCCCTGTGAGATTTCCAAATTCTTGCTGTCGAGCTGTGAAAGCAGAGACTAAAAAACACTCTGTGCCCCAGAAATTTTGAGTGAGTTTTCCTCTTTCCTTGCTTTGGAACATTTCTTCTGGACACAGTGAATCTTGAGTACTACTCAAATGTCTTTTAGAGGCTAAGCGGGTGGTGGTAACAATCTGTAAAGGTTTTGTCAGTGCATCTTCTTAGCAGATTGTTAGTGTTTAACCATCACTTGAGGGAATGCTTTATGTGTCTGTAAAAACATCTCTCTATCCAGAAGATGCTGAGAAGATAGTTCTTCCAGGCAAATTCTTTGAGAATGTGGGTGAAGTTGCCTGGGGAATTGTGTTTTGGCACAATGATGTTAATCCTACTAGGCACAATACTGTCTTTGCTGCTTATGTGTCATTTTGCAAAAAGGAGGTCTTCAGACCTCTGCTTTTTTTTTTTTTTCTCCCTCTACTTTCCTTTTTCTATTCTGAGAAGGAAAATAACCTCAACACCTTGTGTTGAATAGAGCTTCTTAACTGGCATAAATGCTGACCCAGACTGACAATGCTCATTACAAAGTTAAAAAACTAATTTTTTTTTTTTGTGTGTGTGTGTGTGTGTGTTGTAAAAGTAGTTCTATTTACAACCCAGTCTTTTAAACATCTGACAGACAAATGCTCTGCAAGCCTTCCACAATCGCAACACTTTTTGGGAAGATTTATTGGCTGCCAATGGGAAAAGGATTGACCCTGTGTTGACTACTGAAATGCACCATGCATCTGCAAAGTTATAGCCTAAAGAAGGTAATGGAAATATATACCTCTCAGCTCTTCGTAATGTAGGTCCACAATCAAGCATCTTGACTAATTTACAGTATACAGCAGAGTAGAATTATAATTCCTTTATCACCATGACAGTAATTCAGTGAAATGCAAGGCATTTTTTTGCATACCAAATATACATTTTTATAATTCTTGTAAATGTTTACAGAAAAACAGGACTGTGAAAACAGTGCAGAGAGATGAGATTTCAGAATACAGTGTACACCTCCTAGTGCTGCTCATTGGACTGTGTGTTTTACAAGCCACCAGGAAAAATCAGAGCATTACACTGGGTACAGCTTGGCCTTTTGTGCTTGTTTATAGTTATTAACAGCATGTTTTTAAGAAACCTAATAGCATCAGTTCTCATTTTGTTGAGAGAAGTGGACAATTGATAATTACCAAGAAGGATCTCTCTTAATTTCTAAAAAGTTCGTTATATTCCAGAAAAAAACCCCAACCACCTAAAATTAAATCACCCTCCTCAGGTTTGAAATATCAGCTTTCACAGATATACATGGTCTGGCAAAAAGAAAACATTAAGTGCATCTGTTGAAGAAAAAAACAGCAGGTGGGAACAAGTTACATGACACTACAGGTAAATTAGATGAGTGATAGTTCACAGACTAGTAGCACAGGAAGAAAATACCCCTGTAAGTATCTAAAATGGCACTGCTGCCAAATTTTATCTGCATAAACAAAGTTAACACCACTGTTTTAGGACAGTGAATATATTTATATATATTTAACATACACCTGACATTACTTGCACCAAACCCACTTTATGGAAAAAACTAAAACACTTGGCATTTTGCTGTACAGCCATAAAATCATATACAAGCGGTGTCCAGCCCTGCACCTTGTAGTGTCATGGAGTCTCTTGTGCTGAGAATTAACAGAGGAGGAGAAGGATATTACATTGGGTTAGTCAACTCAATTAATCTTTTGCTTCCCCCCTTTGAGTCCAGTGTCAGGTTTTATCTCACAGTTTATTAAACACCAGGCAGTGAAGCTTTAAGGAAGACTCAGGCCATGGTTTAATTGTATGGTGCTGTTGGCAGGAGTACCACCATCGCGATTCTTACTCCTTCTGCCATCTGTGGGCAGTTTTTTCTCTGCACAGAGGCTGAGAGAGCAGTTTCTCATGGTAAGAATAAACAGCAGTCCTACATTGGTAGGAGTCCTTAGCCAGCCTTCCCGCCCTGATTAATGCAATAATGGAAAACAGTTTTGCAGGTTTTCCATTTGGAAGTGGCATAAATAAATGGGGCTTCCTGGGAACAATATTTTTCATTTCTAAGGGTGTCCATTATTTAAAAATCTTTCTCTCTTCCTGAACAGAAGCAAGCCATTCCTTGATGTTCTGTGTGAGACAAAACTTCTTTATAGGTCATTTAAACATATCATATTCTTTCAACTCTTTTGAGCTGTTTAAAGTTTTATTCAGTGTTGAAAGTTAGAGCATCTCGAGGCGGGGACTGAACCTTTCCAGTTTAGACAGCTATCTTAGTGTGAGACGAATAGCTCTTGGAAGTATATATCTGTTCCTGTTGACTCTAGATAGGTAGCTCAGTTCACACGTGTAATTTTAAGTTGGTTATAGTCATCAGGGAGGAAACTCGGCCATTGGTATAATTTGGTAAGTATTATGGGATGCCATAAACTTGAACACTTGCAGGTCTTTTGAAGCAAGCATCCATCTGTAGTTGTCTCATGGCCTCAAATGCAAGTGATTCTGAAGAGGTCCTTCTTGTTTCCTTTTTTCATTCAGATTTTCCATTGGAAAACATCCGTTGGTCACTCAGAAATTTAGACTTTCTAATGGCAAGTATATAAGAAGGAAAACACAATTCTTTCCCTAGTTTGGTAAGACTTAATGGTATATCAGGAGGAGAAAATATGTTAGACTAAACAGCTGGAGAGGAAGGCAAGAGATCATTATTATTTTGCTGTTTGTGGTGGCACTCAAAGCAAGGCAAAGGGCTTAGCAAAGCACTTTTCAAGCAAAAGAAAGCATAATCTTTGTTGTCCACAGTTCACAGCAAACTGTTATCCAATATGGAAAAAAAGGGCTTTATATAATGTATGTAACGATATGCTAACTATAGATAGACCATAAAGCCCATTGTCTAATGTGATTTAGATCAGAAACACAGAAGCTGAACAGCCATATTCAAATGTGCATATTCTAAACTACTGTACCTAATTAAAGTGAAGCAATGATTGTTGATGTGAATAAGAAAAAGACATGAAAAATCTAGAAGAAGTGTCCTTATGCCATTTTCATCCATCATCCCAGTTTCCTCGTGATATGGTTTTCCTTTTTTCTCAATGTATTACGAATTTCAGAAAGGAAGACATGTAATGAATAGTCTCAAAAAAATAGAGATAGCAAGAGTCTGCCAAAGGGAAATCAAATGTGTGACATTGAAACTACATTGAGAGAAGATCACTGACTTCCTGAGAATTCTGTTAGTAAAAAAATTCATGCAAGGAAGAAGCCAGACAGAAAAAAAAAAAAAAGAAAAGAAAAGGAAGAGAGAAAGACCTCTCTTCTCTCTTAAGAATGCAGAGTAATTTGGAAGATGTTTGCTCAACTAAGGTTAAAAGAGAGAGAAGAAAGAAGGACCTTGAAATGTTCTGAAAAGGGTCTCCACAGCAGTAGGTCAGGTAGACCTGTTTTCAGTGACAGGAAGAACTAAGTCATAAATTCTTCAGGGTTAATCCATCTAAAAAGTTCATGCTCCAGCTTCTGTATGAAGGAGAGTTTATTTTTTCATTTTAAAAATCAGACATTTAGATGAGAGAGCCAGGGGAACACAGAGGTAGAAGGGCAGAAGCTGCAGTTCAGCAGCAGCAACGCTTTGAAAATATGTTTTGTGTGAGAGTAGACTATAGACTAAGACAGAAATGTGAATGCTTTTCTCTCCTCTTTCCCCCCAAAGCTAGCTTTTGTGCAAACAAACGAATGACAGTTACAGTGATTCACGTTTGTCTGACCCCTTGAATATCAGGGTACGTAAGTGCCTCATGGGCTTATTTCAGGCTGTTGACGGCGTGGTGGCATTTGCAGACCTGCAGGAGGGAAATGCCTGGCCTTTCCCCAACTTCTGTCCAGCTGTCAGCTCACCTATGGCCAGGAAATTTCCTTTGTGTTCTACATTGTTACAGATTACCTTAGGTCTACTTAGAGAATGAGTCTATTAGTGGTCATATGACATTATGGGTTTTAGTTACCAGCCTTCTCTTTTTGTTGACATTTGTAACTAGCAATCTGAATTCTTTCTTAAGGAATACTACACTAGAGAGACATCTTTCTGAATGTAAAGAAAACAGCATAATCTTTAAAATGTCTAGCTTTAAAAGTTAAATTGAAATACACTGCAGCACTTCTATGCCTTTCTGGCTTATTAACACACATTTTCAGCTCTCATTATTGTTGGATAAATTCAGCCTTGGTGTAACTTATTTTGACACAAAGTGATCTTTCCTAGGAATGCATTTAACCCTACATGTCTCTAATGTGGCTGAGGTTTTCTGCAGGAAGCTTCAGATTGATTCAGTGATGATACCTATGAATATGCCATGCTTACACCACAAGGAAATCAGTTATTCTCAGAAGGAAGCTGTTTGGGAGAAGAAAAGATGGATGGGAAAAGGAGAAGGGGAAGCCTGGAGCAAATGAGAGGAGTAATGGAATTTGGGAAGGTTGTGAAGAAAGAATAATGGGTCTTTTTTCTCCTAGAGATTTCCTTGATGTTAAATTATTGCAGTGCCCTTAAATCAAGTGAGACAACCTTCAGGATGACCTGCTTTGGAATATGGCAGCCTGACTGCAGAGTAAAGTGCATGTGAGCATGTGAGACTCACATTTGCTGCCAAATGAGAGCTGAAATTCAGAATATCACCTTTTCACATCTAAAGAAAAGCTTCGGTGCTCCTGCCATTTTGTAAACCCGCTGCCAGATTAAGCGTTCATCCGACGAGCTCAACCTCAGCCCAAGCAGAAGGGGCAGGTGGACAGATGCTTTCAGGCAGGGGTCTGTGGAATGTGTTCTGCATCACGGTTCAGGATCTTCACCTTTCATTTATTGTCCTATGCAGGGTTTTGAAGCATGGAAATTCCTTGCCTATGGATTTAATTATCATGTCTCCACTTATTGTATACTCAGCCATTTTTACCCCCATTACATAGACATCTGTAAGAAGGCCCCCATCTCTGTAGTTTGTATTCGTTATATATTCCTCTGTAAAATTGTTTCCTCCTGTTGACAATTCACAAGTCTTTTTCTAATCTTCCCTTAAGGCAACCCTCACTCTTCCCATTCACCTAGCAGTAAGAGACACACAAGTGCTGGAAGACTAAGACACAGTGATAAAAACTGATAAAGGTGATTTTGTGAAGCTCTGAACTAAAGAGTGAATTTTATGCTTCCCCTGTAGATACATTTTTTCCCCCACATTTCCTTATAATACCTAGAGTTGCATTCAGTTGAATTACAGTTATGTTCAGAAAACTATAATGAAAGCATTGGAAATGTGTGGCAATTCATCAACATTTTCTTGAAAAGAGCAAAGATATTCTGCCTTGAAAAAGCTGTAAAGTCTTCATATGGCTCCTGGTATTCAGGAAGAGAACAGTCTCTCCTCTGGATTTCTCCACTGATGTTGGATCAAATTCCTTTCCCCTGTCTGGCTTCTCCGGTGGAATAGAGAGGATGGTTTGCACAATGTACCCAGCATGGCAGTAGGTTGTAAGTCACATACAGAGATAGCATTATGTTGATTATTTTGCAACTCTGTGTGCTTGCCCTGGTCTCTTCTGTGGAAATCCCTTCGTGCGAACTTGTTGCTTGTGAACAGGGAGGAACTTCTCAAACACCTTAATGCTGTCATTCATATTCTCAGCTATCAATCTCTCTTTTTTGGCCAGTCCATCCCCATCACGGCCCTTAGGCTGTGCTGGCACCAGCGTTTGTCTTGCTGGTCAATGGGCTGGGTCAAGAAGCTCATCTTTTTGAGGGGGGTGGGTGGGAAATAAAGCCTTCTTTTTGCAGAGCTTTTCTTCAACTTAGCCATTCTTCTGGTCTAGTTTGTCACCCAGCACAGAGCAGGAGGTGTCATGGGGCTGTGGAGAAGGGCGATGGTGGATACGCTTGTAAAATCACAGCTGCGGTATTTTTGTTAGTAAACCTGTAAAAGTGGAACTTATTCTTTCGGCTGCCGAACGGCATCTACCAGAGTAACTGCACACACAAGATCTCCGCAGGGCATCGTGGACTGAGCACCAAGGGTCCTCGCCGTCCCGGTGTGACTGCTGCCCAGAAACGTGCTCTTGGGCTGGTTCCAGTTGCAGTGAGCACTGGCTGGCAGGGGTGCTGTGGGGCTGATGCACTGCTGACTTCTTTAGCTAAAGCTGAAGTCTGTGCAGGGTTGGCTTCATTCCTAGGGGGGTCTAAGCTAGCCTGATTAAAACAAGGTCACATGCGTTTTCAGATCTTCCTGTGGAGTCATGCCTCTTTTTCCCCTTTGTGGGAAAGATGATAAGGAGTGTTTTGTGCAGAAAGTGGTTTCAGGCTAGCCTAAATGCTAAATGTAATGAAGGCCACGTGTGAAAGAAAGCAATTGAATGGATAATATTAGCATAAGTGTAAAGAGGGTCTAAGGTAAGGAGGGGCTGGAAGTGGTATCCTATTGGGAGCAGAAGGGTCAGGAAACATCGCTGGTTTTAATGAGATCCTGTTCAGTAGGTGACCTGGATAGCTTGCAAAAGCAGGGAGTGGATGAGATCCTTTCTGGAGCTGAGTGCAGGGAGGCTGATCTACCTCCTTGGCTGTAGTGTGCAGGTAAAGCAAGAGCGAGTCCAGAGCAAAGCCAGAGGAGCAGCCTGGGGTAATTCTCTTTTATTAGGACAGGCACCAAAGGTAAGTGTTTCTGTAGTTAAGGAGACAGGACAACTTCTATTTCGCTTTCACATCCTCATAAGCCTTTTAGGCTTAAATTCACTGCACACACTTAGCTCCTATATGAAATGATTAGCATTTTTAAAGCTTAGAAAAAGGTTTGCTGAGCCATCTCTGGGTGTCAGGAAATTTTCTCCATCCCAACAGGCTAAATTTGCAGAACCAAGTGTATCATCATATTGGTGTGAGCAATGGTCACGCTTGGCTCCCTTCCCCCCCAGTTTTGCTTTCATAAATTAGGCCGCTAATCTTATGCACCGGTAATCTCTTGATTATTCTTGAGAGAGGGGAAACAGCTAGTATGCATATTCAACCATTACATTACATTAAGCTCCGTATAGTATTGATAAACAATACGGTCAATGATTAGACAACGCGTGGCACACAGGCAACATTTGTGCTTCTGTTTCTGAGTGGAATTCATTGTTATTGTGCTCTTTTGTGAGGAGAAAAAGAAAATCCAGAAACCTCCAGCTTTCTCAAGATCTTTTAGATAGCAATTGTAAATGTGGATGCAAAATCCATCTACAAATGTATATTGATAAATGAAGTGTTATTTAGGAATTAATTTACCTTCATGTCTATGCTACTTGGTATGTGAATTACAGTACTATAACAAAATCACTGAAAAAATATGTAGTCCTAATTATGAATAATACAGCAGCATCTGGGAAGCTTGGGTAGGTGCCAACATGAGAGCTGATGTCATTTTGGTTTAAAAGCTGGAACAGTGGTTTCTGAATACAGAACGTCTTTCTTGCATATTTTATAGCTCTGGGAACTAGCTATGTCAAACCCATTCAAAGCTTATGACTTGTGTAAATGTTCATGGCATGAATTGGAAGGTAAGATTTTTAAGAACATGGTTAAAGTTAATTGCTTTGGGTTAGATATCTCTGTACAGGACATTTAGCAGTAAAAGAATAGAGGTGTTTTAGTGGCAGAAAGAGCATAATAACAAAAGACAGACTGTTGTCAGAGTGGTGGATCAATTATGCAAGGCGATTCTAAACAATCATTTCAACTAGCTTGGTCTTTGCCAGGCAAAAAATGCAAATTTTGATCATAGCAAAACCAAACAGCAATTTAACCCTATGCACAAAAGGCTACATCTACTCATGAAAGATCTTTGAATGTCTTTTTTTGCAACCTAGTCTGAAAGATATAATAAAAAAGAAGAATTTTCAAGGAAGTAAATACAGTTTAATACTGGTTTTGTTGAAATAACAACCCACTAGGCTCATCATACATTATCCATTTCATAAAACATTTCATACATAGTTTTCTTAGTTGTATGAATTTCCAGGCATAAGCACAGAAATCATAGCTCTATAATAGTTAAAAAAAGTGCCTAGACGCAGATATTAGAAGTCCCAACAATCTGTATGTCTGTGCAGTTTTGAAATAGTAAGAGAAAGCAAAACATAGTGCAGAATATATAACTTGGTTTCAGATCATGGTGCGGAACAGTGAAAGCCAAGTCAAACTGGTTTTCGTGCTTCCTTTAAATAAGAGCTGTGCCTTCCCTTCTGTGCACTTAATGGAAAACAGAGATCTGTTAATGATGATGACTCCAGGGGAAGTCCCACCTCTCCCTGTCCTTCCTCAGCCTTCATCTCTCGGATCAGCTCTGTTAAATCTGCGCCTGAAAAGTCCTCAGAGAACGTGCGTCCTTCTCGCCTGGCAGTTCCTCCAGAGAAGAAAAGATATTTCTTTTCCAGCCAGGGCGTGATGATGGCGATGGCAGGGGAAGGCAGGCACACGGCTCCTGTTTACACCCGAGCACGCGGCCACGCGGTCCGGGAGGGGTTTGTGCTGGCCGAGGGGCACGCAGGGGCTGGTATCGCTGGGCGAGCAGCGGGAGAAAGCAGACCCAAGGCACCGTCAGGGATGCTCCCTGCTGTTCTTCCAAGCTGCAGCCTGTGCGGTGAAACCAGAAGGTTTGGATGGGTGTTACGCTATTTGTGCCTCAACAGGGCTGACTGTTTTCACGATAGCGGAGGTCTGCTTATAGCAACAGTGCTAGCTGGTGTAATCTAGCTGTTAACAGCAAAAATAGTTTTAAAAAATTGCGTGAGAAAGGGTAATTAGAAATTCGGAGTGGTTTACAAACAGCTTAAAATGCAGCATCAACGACAGCATTTTAGTCCTTTTAGTATTACCAAGCCAGCACCACCACAGAGCCAAAAAAATCATGTTGGATTTTTGGAGGTGCTGATGTGTGCAAGAATGCAATATACCAATTTAGTTTAAATAATTTTAGTCCTGACAGTATATAGGCCAAAAATACCACAGCTTGACTTTCTCATCCCATGCTGAGTTTGTAGGGTTGGTAGTTAGAAAGCAGATTTGTCCTTGTAAACTGTGCAGAGCTGGTAAGAAATCATTGAGAATATTCAAAGAACAAGAGGAACATTTTGGTTTGCACTTTTCTGGCTAGAATCTTATTTTTATCCAACTCTTCTCATTATTATCTGTTCATAAAATTAAGGTAACTCCTCTCTATGTCTCCATACCAGTAGACATCTTTTTTGGATCTACCCAAACTATTTTGGCCTTGTTTATCACATTTCATCTTCACACAGAGTAAATGCAGCTGTTTATATACTTGAACTATGATCTTTTTATTAGCCAAGAAAAGCAGGATATGCTGTTCAAAAAAAAAAAAAAGGAAAAACATAACTGGAATATAATTACAATGATTAATTAAATCAAGTACAAGGAGTACTTAACTCTGACTTCTGGTAGCAGACATCTCAGGCTAAAATACATTCCTGCAGAAAATCTCAGTCTAATAAAATTAGCTCTAAGTTCCTCTCCCTCCAACTCAATTATAATGAGTCCTTCTGAATTCTGGCCGTGTTGTCCCTGAAGAAGAGCACAGGGCTTCTGCTCACAGGATTTCAGCGACGCAGCTAAGATAAATTTAGTTTTGCAAAAATTTGAAAAGGATATATTGTTGATTGAAAATTTTATTCGTCTGTGTCTGCTGGCAAATGTAACAGTGAAATGAGGTGCAAAATTTATTTGGTTAGGTACAGTACAGATGAAGTGTACAAAACAACTGGCCCAACATATTTTTTAATATTAATAAAGATACGAAATTTACTCTACCCCTCACCATGTTCCCTCTTCCTTTTCTACTGCCAGAAAGGCTAGATGCAATATGTGGATACCTAGTAAAACTGCACATCTTATTATAAGGCGCAATTATATGTATAGGGTGACATGTCATACAGAAGTCTGCATAGAACAAGGAATAAAGAACCTGATTGAAGAGAATTCCTAAATATTGAAGATTCCTAAATACCATAAATTGTGTCTGCAACCAAAATAACCTTCTAAATAATTTTTACCTAATCAAGAAAAAATTGAACAAATACTCCAAATTATAATGGAGCTTTCTTAGATACTCCAATGTACCCTTTACCATAAGATGCAGTCCATTCAAAAGAAAGCTTTCACTGTTCTTTATTATTTGATTATTGAGACATCTACTGTATATTTCACTGTGAAATAACAAAAAAGGCAGCCATTTGAAAAACAAATCTAGTTTTGCCATGATTTTCTGAAGTTGGTGAGGGAGTTCTGCCTTTCTCTTCTTTAATTAAATTTTTGTATTACGTTTAGTTTGTGCTTGTATGTGTGTGAATAACAGCAATATTACTCTTGCTTACTCTTTGCGTAGCATTTCCTCCTTACTTCAGGAACAACAGCTGCCGAATTACCATCATTCTTACTGTGTTTATGTCCAAGAAATTAAAAGTCTCTGTGGATCAGGGATAGTACAGAGCTATAGGCAAGCATGAGAACTGAAATCAGTACACAGAGATTGAAGTTATTTTAGTTCCTAGAGGCTTTGCATGTCTTTTCAAATATAAAATAATTCCTCCGTAGAAGCATGACATTTCATGACTAATTAAAATGCATTCTGCAGGCCCCTAGAGAGTTTATCTGTCAGTTTACTTACCTATCCTCAAATTAAAAAAGCCTTTAAAAATATGACCTCCTAGTGGATTTTAAAAGCCAAGGATATTTTAGATTTATATTTTTCAGGTGTGTAATAGCTGATCACCTTAAAAAGCCCCTGACATCTCTTATAAAGTTGGGGACTGTATAATATACAGTCAGGGATATCTTATAACATTCTTATAGCTTGGGTAAAGCACCCACTCTACACAACTGTAACATGAAGGGAAGATTAAAGACTTAATTATTTGTATTTGTGCTTGCAAGGGAAATAAAACAAGTCACATCATACCTTCTTAAATAAGGTGTACACATATAATTCATACAGTGACTATAAATGCTACACATATTTTATATGTATTTATGTAACTTAAAATCACAGTTGGATAAATTTAACTCCTAGACAAAATGAGGAGAGATAGGGAGGATGGGAAGGAGGCAGAAATAAAAGAAGAGAGAGGAAAACAATGTTCGGGGTATCGTGGTAAGAAACCGTCCTGCTCTGAGAGCGTGATGGATCAGCTCGTCTGGAAGTCCTGCCGCTCTGCCATTGCCAACCAGGGTGGCGGGGGCCGGCGCACGCCGGTGTCCTGGGAACGAATGCACAGGCCGGAGGCAGGAGAATTGTCCCTGCGTGACCACCATCAGGTTACTGGGCTTGAAAGAGGATCCTGAAGCCAAGAAGAGGCTTATCCCGGGTGTGAACATTGCCCATGGCGGGGGGAGAGGCAGAATGTAGGAATGGGAAGTGTTTGCTGACGGGCAGCTCGCGCATCCCTCCCATCCACGGCACGCGTCACAGTTGCTGTGTCCTCTCGCATCCTTAGACAACTGCTGTCCTACAGAACCCCAGAAAGTGGGATGCACACGTGCTGTCTGTGGGAGAGGTGAAGGCAGTCCCCAGCTGAGCTGGCCAAGTGCTATTTTGCTTCTTTGCGGTCAGAGGAGGAAAAAATTACATGTAACCTGTAAGAGCGTCTGTTCATATTGCTCCTCTCTTCCCCTCGTCTTGGAGACGTCTCAGGGCTGTGTTTGAAGACAGCAGAGCTGTCTTCTCCGGGTGTTGAAATGATTTACGGGAACTCCGCCACAACTCAGCCCAGCGATGGCGTGACCGCAGAGGATGCCTGCAGCAGGGGCAGAACACCGTGGATGTTTAGTGAAGGAAAAACCAGACTCGGTGTAGATTTTATCTTCTTCAGTGAATAAATAGCCCTTTCAGGAGCAAAATTTTACCAGTTCTTGGAGCATCTCCAGGAACAGGCTTCCATTTTAGCACAAGACACAGACTTGGCCCTAGGGAAGGATTTTTTCACTTGATATCTGATTCCTCTGCTGATTTCCGATTCTTCTGCTTGCCATTACAGCCATTTCCTGCCAGGCCATGGCTTTAGTATCAACTCTTAAATTTGTAGGAATAATTTTGGTCTACATTGGTACTTTTAAGCCAGACACAGAAAGGACTTTTTCAGATAATTGGGTGGTGAAGCAGCCCTCACTGACATCCACATCTGTTGGCAAAACCAGACTTAGATGTTGACA